>NC_138582.1:108324238-108782295 GCF_964289735.1 Phaethon aethereus | reverse complement strand
CAGTCTTGCTGTTTCTGTGCAATGAGTGCAAGGGATAGTGAGGACCAGCAAGAGAATAGCTTCCTAGCACCTTCCTTGCAGGAGAGAGAGTGCAACTTTTCAAACTCGCAGTTTGGGGCGCTATAGTGAGAAAAACCAGAGTGCCTGTTTTCAAGGCTACGAAAGAGCAGAGCCCCAGTCTTGGTGTTTGTCGGCACTGTGTGCAAGGGATAGTGAGGACCAGCAAGACAATTCCTTCCTAGCACCTTCCTTGGAGGAGAGAGTGGGCAACGTTTCAATCTCGCAGATAGGAGCGCGAGAGTGAGAAAAGCAGAGTGCCTGTTTGCAAGGCTACGAAAGAGCAGAGCCCCAGCCTTGCTGCTTGACTGCAATGAGTGCAAGGGATAGTGAGGACCAGCAAGACAATTCCTTCCTTGCACGTTCCATGGAGGAGAGAGAGGGCAACGTTTCATTCTCGCAGATCGAGCGCGAGAGTGAGAAAAAGCAGAGTGCCTGTTTGCAAGGCTACGAAAGAGCAGAGCCCCAGTCTTGCTGCTTGATTGCAATGAGTGCAAGGGATAGTGAGGACCAGCAAGACAATTCCTTCCGAGCACCTTCCTTGGAAAAGAGAGAGGGCAACGTTTCAATCTCGCAGTTCGGAGCGCGAAAGTGAGGAAAAGCAGAGTGCCTGTTTGCAAGGCTACGAAAGAGCAGAGCCCCAGTCTTGCTGTTTGTCTGCAATGAGTGCAAGGGATAGTGAGGACCAGCAAGACAATTCCTTCCTTGCACGTTCCATGGAGGAGAGAGAGGGCAACCTTTCATTCTCGTAGATCGAGCGCGAGAGTGAGAAAATCAGAGTGCCTGTTTGCAAGGCTACGAAAGAGCAGAGCCCCAGTCTTGCTGCTTGACTGCAATGAGTGCAAGGGATAGTGAGGACCAGCCAGACAATTCCTTCCTTGTACGTTCCATGGAGGAGAGAGAGGGCAACGTTTCATTCTCGCAGATCGAGCGCGAGAGTGAGAAAAAGCAGAGTGCCTGTTTGCAAGGCTACGAAAGAGCAGAGCCGCAGTCTTGCTGCTTGACTGCAATGAGTGCAAGGGATAGTGAGGACCAGCAAGACAATTCCTTCCTAGCTCCTTCCTTACAGGAGAGAGAGGGCAACGTTTCGATCTCGCAGATCGAGCGCGAGAGTGAGAAAAAGCAGAGTGCCTGTTTGCAAGGCTACGAAAGAGCAGAGCCCCAGTCTTCCTGTTTGTCTGCAATGAGTGCAAGGGATAGTGAGGACCAGCAAGACAATTCCTTCCTAGGACCTTCCTTGCAGGAGAGAGTGGGCAAAGTTTCATTCTCGCAGATCGGAGCGCGAGAGTGCGAAAAAGCAGTGTGCCTGTTTCCAACGTTAGGAAAGAGCATAGCCCCAGTCTTGCTGCTTGACTGCAATGAGTGCAAGGGATAGTGAGGACCAGCAAGACAATTCCTTCCTTGCACCTTCCATGGAGGAGAGAGAGGGCTACGTTTCATTCTCGCAGATCGAGCGCGAGAGTGAGAAAAGCAGATTGCCTGTTTGCAAGGCTACGAAAGAGCAGAGCCCCAGTCTTGCTGCTTGACTGCAATGAGTGCAAGGGATAGTGAGGACCAGCAAGACAATTCCTTCCTAGCACCTTCCTTGGAGGAGAGAGTGGGCAACGTTTCAATCTCGCAGATCGGAGCGCGAGAGTGAGAAAAAGCAGAGTGCCTGTTTGCAACGCTACGAAAGAGCAGAGCCGCAGTCTTGATGTTTCTCCGCAATGAGTGCAAGGGATCGTGAGGACCAGCCAGACAATTCCTTCCTTACACCTTCCATGGAGGAGAGAGAGGGCAACGTTTCATTCTCGCAGATCGAGCGAGAGAGTGAGAAAAAGCAGAGTGCCTGTCTGCAAGGCTACGAAAGAGCATAGCCCCACTCTTGCTGTTTCTCTGCAATGTGTGCAAGGGATAGTGAGGACCAGCAAGACAATTCCTTCCTAGCTCCTTCCTTACAGGAGAGAGAGGGCAACGTTTCGATCTCGCAGATCGAGCGCGAGAGTGAGAAAAAGCAGAGTGCCTGTTTGCAAGGCTACGAAAGAGCAGAGCCCCAGTCTTCCTGCTTGACTGCAATGAGTGCAAGGGATAGTGAGGACCAGCAAGACAATTCCTTCCTACCTCCTTCCTTACAGGAGAGAGAGGGCAACGTTTCAATCTCGCAGACCGAGCGCGAGATTTGAAAAAACATAGTGCCTGTTTGCAAGGCTACGAAAGAGCAGAGCCCCAGTCTTGCTGTTTCTCTCCAATGAGTGCAAGGGATAGTGAGGACCAGCAAGACAATTCCTTCCTTGCACGTTCCATGGAGGAGAGAGAGGGCAACGTTTCATTCTCGCAGATCGAGCGCGAGACTGAGAAAAAGCAGAGTGCCTGTTTGCAAGGCTACGAAAGAGCAGAGCCCCAGTTTTGCTGCTTGACTGCAATGAGTGCAAGGGATAGTGAGGACCAGGAAGAAAATTCCTTCCGAGCACCTTCCTTGGAAAAGAGAGAGGGCAACGTTTCAATCTCGCAGTTCAGAGCACGAAAGCTAGGAAAAGCAGAGTGCCTGTTTGCAAGGCTACGAAAGAGCAGAGCCCCAGTCTTGCTGTTTCTGTGCAATGAGTGCAAGGGATAGTGAGGACCAGCAAGAGAATAGCTTCCTAGCACCTTCCTTGCAGGAGACAGAGTGCAACTTTTCAAACTCGCAGTTCGGGGCGCGAGAGTGAGAAAAAGCAGAGTGCCTGTTTTCAAGGCTACGAAAGAGCAGAGCCCCAGTCTCGATGTTTCTCTGCAATGAGTGCAAGGGATAGTGAGGACCAGCAAGACAATTCCTTCCTAGCACCTTCCTTGGAGGAGAGAGTGGGCAACGTTTCAATCTCGCAGATCGGAGCGCGAGAGTGAGAAAAAGCAGAGTGCCTGTTTGCAAGGCTACGAAAGAGTAGAGCCCCAGTCTTGATGTTTCTCTGCAATGAGTGCAAGGGATAGTGAGGACCAGCAAAACAATTCCTTCCTTGCACCTTCCATGGAGGAGAGAGAGGGCAACGTTTCAATCTCGCAGATCGGAGCGCGAGAGTGAGAAAAAGCAGAGTGCCTGTTTGCAAGGCTACGAAAGAGCAGAGCCGCAGTCTTGATCTTTCTCCGCAATGAGTGCAAGGGATAGTGAGGACCAGCAAGACAATTCCTTCCGAGCACCTTCCTTGGAAAAGAAAGAGGGCAACGTTCCAATCTCGCAGTTCGGAGCGCGAAAGTGAGGAAAAGCAGAGTGCCTGTTTGGAAGGCTACGAAAGAGCAGAGCCCCAGTCTTGCTGTTTCTCTGCAATGTGTGCAAGGGATAGTGAGGACCAGCAAGACAATTCCTTCCTAGCTCCTTCCTTACAGGAGAGAGAGGGCAACGTTTCATTCTCTCAGATCGAGCGCGAGAGTGAGAAAAAGCAGAGTGCCTGTTTGCAAGGCTACGAAAGAGCAGAGCCCCAGTCTTGCTGCTTGACTGCAATGAGTGCAAGGGATAGTGAGGACCAGCAACACAATTCCTTCCTACCTCCTTCCTTACAGGAGAGAGAGGGCAACGTTTCAATCTCGCAGACCGAGTGCGAGATTTGAAAAAACATAGTGCCTGTTTGCAAGGCTACGAAAGAGCAGAGCCCCAGTCTTGCTGCTTGACTGCAATGAGTACAAGGGATAGTGAGGACCAGCAAGACAATTCCTTCCTAGCACCTTCCTTGCAGGAGAGGGCGTGCAACGTTTCAATCTCGCAGATCGGAGCGCGAGAGTGAGAAAAAGCAGAGTGCCTGTTTCCAGGGCTACGAAAGAGCAGAGCCCCAGTCTTGCTTTTTGTCTGCAATGAGTGCAAGGGATAGTGAGGACCAGGAAGAAAATTCCTTCCGAGCACCTTCCTTGGAAAAGAGAGAGGGCAACGTTTCAATCTCGCAGTTCAGAGCACGAAAGCTAGGAAAAGCAGAGTGCCTGTTTGCAAGGCTAAGAAAGAGCAGAGCCCCAGTCTTGCTGTTTGTCTGCAATGAGTGCAAGGGATAGTGAGGACCAGCAAGAGAATAGCTTCCTAGCACCTTCCTTGCAGGAGAGAGAGTGCAACTTTTCAAACTCGCAGTTTGGGGCGCGATAGTGAGAAAAAGCAGAGTGCCTGTTTTCAAGGCTACGAAAGAGCAGAGCCCCAGTCTTGATGTTTCTCTGCAATGAGTGCAAGGGATAGTGAGGACCAGCAAGACAATTCCTTCCTAGCACCTTCCTTGGAGGAGTGAGTGGGCAACGTTTCATTCTCGCAGATCGGAGCGCGAGAGTGAGAAAAAGCAGAGTGCCTGTTTCCAGGGCTACGAAAGAGCAGAGACGCAGTCTTGATGTTTCTCCGCAATCAGTGCAATGGATAGTGAGGACCAGCAAGACAATTCCTTCCGAGCACCTACCTTGGAAAAGAGAGAGGGCAACGTTTCAATCTCGCAGTTCGGAGCGCGAAAGTGAGGAAAAGCAGAGTGCCTGTTTGCAAGGCTACGAAAGAGCAGAGCCCCAGTCTTGCTGTTTGTCTGCAATGAGTGCAAGGGATAGTGAGGACCAGCAAGACAATTCCTTCCTTGCACCTTCCATGGAGGAGAGAGAGGGCAACGTTTCATTCTCGCAGATCGAGCGCGAGAGTGAGAAAAAGCAGAGTGACTGTTTCGAAGGCTACGAAAGACCAGAGCCCCAGTCTTGCTGTTTGTCTGCAATGTGTGCAAGGGATAGTGAGGACCAGCAAGACAATTCCTTCCTACCTCCTTCCTTACAGGAGAGAGAGGGCAACGTTTCAATCTCGCAGACCGAGCGCGAGATTTAAAAAAACATAGTGCCTGTTTGCAAGGCTACGAAAGAGCAGAGCCCCAGTCTTGCTGTTTCTCTGCAATGAGTGCAAGGGATAGTGAGGACCAGCAAGACAATTCCTTCCTAGCACCTTCCTTGCAGGAGAGGGAGTGCAACGTTTCAATCTCGCAGATCGGAGCGCGAGACTGAGAAAAAGCAGAGTGCCTGTTTCCAGGGCTACGAAAGAGCAGAGCCCCAGTCTTGCTGTTTGTCTGCAATGAGTGCAAGGGATAGTGAGGACCAGCAAGACAATTCCTTCCTAGGACCTTCCTTGCAGGAGAGAGTGGGCAAAGTTTCATTCTCGCAGATCGAGCGCGAGAGTGCGAAAAAGCAGTGTGCCTGTTTCCAACGTTAGGAAAGAGCAGAGCCCCAGTCTTGCTGCTTGACTGCAATGAGTGCAAGGGATAGTGAGGACCAGCCAGACAATTCCTTCCTTACACCTTCCATGGAGGAGAGAGAGGGCAACGTTTCATTCTCGCAGATCGAGCGAGAGAGTGAGAAAAAGCAGAGTGCCTGTCTGCAAGGCTACGAAAGAGCAGAGCCCCAGTCTTCCTGCTTGACTGCAATGAGTGCAAGGGATAGTGAGGACCAGCAAGAGAGTTCCTCCCTAGCACCTTCCTTGGAGGAGAGAGAGGGGAAAGTTTCAATCTCGCAGATCGGAGCGCGAGACCGGAGAAAAAGCAGAATGCTTTTTTGCAAGGCTACGAAAGAGCAGAGCCGCAGTCTTGATGTTTCTGTGCAATGAGTGCAAGGGATAGTGAGGACTAGCAAAACAATTCCTTCCTTGCACCTTCCATGGAGGAGAGAGAGGGCAACGTTTCAATCTCGCAGATCGAGCGCGAGAGTGAGAAAAAGCAGAGTGCCTGTTTGGAAGGCTACGAAAGAGCAGAGCCCCACTCTTGCTGTTTCTCTGCAATGTGTGCAAGGGATAGTGAGGACCAGCAAGACAATTCCTTCCTAGCTCCTTCCTTACAGGAGAGAGAGGGCAACGTTTCGATCTCGCAGATCGAGCGCGAGAGTGAGAAAAAGCAGAGTGCCTGTTTGCAAGGCTACGAAAGAGCAGAGCCCCAGTCTTCCTGCTTGACTGCAATGAGTGCAAGGGATAGTGAGGACCAGCAAGACAATTCCTTCCTACCTCCTTCCTTACAGGAGAGAGAGGGCAACGTTTCAATCTCGCAGACCGAGCGCGAGATTTGAAAAAACATAGTGCCTGTTTGCAAGGCTACGAAAGAGCAGAGCCCCAGTCTTGCTGTTTCTCTCCAATGAGTGCAAGGGATAGTGAGGACCAGCAAGACAATTCCTTCCTTGCACGTTCCATGGAGGAGAGAGAGGGCAACGTTTCATTCTCGCAGATCGAGCGCGAGACTGAGAAAAAGCAGAGTGCCTGTTTGCAAGGCTACGAAAGAGCAGAGCCCCAGTTTTGCTGCTTGACTGCAATGAGTGCAAGGGATAGTGAGGACCAGGAAGAAAATTCCTTCCGAGCACCTTCCTTGGAAAAGAGAGAGGGCAACGTTTCAATCTCGCAGTTCAGAGCACGAAAGCTAGGAAAAGCAGAGTGCCTGTTTGCAAGGCTACGAAAGAGCAGAGCCCCAGTCTTGCTGTTTGTCTGCAATGAGTGCAAGGGATAGTGAGGACCAGCAAGAGAATAGCTTCCTAGCACCTTCCTTGCAGGAGACAGAGTGCAACTTTTCAAACTCGCAGTTCGGGGCGTGAGAGTGAGAAAAAGCAGAGTGCCTGTTTTCAAGGCTACGAAAGAGCAGAGCCCCAGTCTCGATGTTTCTCTGCAATGAGTGCAAGGGATAGTGAGGACCAGCAAGACAATTCCTTCCTAGCACCTTCCTTGGAGGAGAGAGTGGGCAACGTTTCAATCTCGCAGATCGGAGCGCGAGAGTGAGAAAAAGCAGAGTGCCTGTTTGCAAGGCTACGAAAGAGTAGAGCCCCAGTCTTGATGTTTCTCTGCAATGAGTGCAAGGGATAGTGAGGACCAGCAAAACAATTCCTTCCTTGCACCTTCCATGGAGGAGAGAGAGGGCAACGTTTCAATCTCGCAGATCGGAGCGCGAGAGTGAGAAAAAGCAGAGTGCCTGTTTGCAAGGCTACGAAAGAGCAGAGCCGCAGTCTTGATCTTTCTCCGCAATGAGTGCAAGGGATAGTGAGGACCAGCAAGACAATTCCTTCCGAGCACCTTCCTTGGAAAAGAAAGAGGGCAACGTTTCAATCTCGCAGTTCGGAGCGCGAAAGTGAGGAAAAGCAGAGTGCCTGTTTGGAAGGCTACGAAAGAGCAGAGCCCCAGTCTTGCTGTTTCTCTGCAATGTGTGCAAGGGATAGTGAGGACCAGCAAGACAATTCCTTCCTACCTCCTTCCTTACAGGAGAGAGAGGGCAACGTTTCATTCTCTCAGATCGAGCGCGAGAGTGAGAAAAAGCAGAGTGCCTGTTTGCAAGGCTACGAAAGAGCAGAGCCCCAGTCTTGCTGCTTGACTGCAATGAGTGCAAGGGATAGTGAGGACCAGCAACACAATTCCTTCCTACCTCCTTCCTTACAGGAGAGAGAGGGCAACGTTTCAATCTCGCAGACCGAGCGCGAGATTTGAAAAAACATAGTGCCTGTTTGCAAGGCTACGAAAGAGCAGAGCCCCAGTCTTGCTGCTTGACTGCAATGAGTACAAGGGATAGTGAGGACCAGCAAGACAATTCCTTCCTAGCACCTTCCTTGCAGGAGAGGGCGTGCAACGTTTCAATCTCGCAGATCGGAGCGCGAGAGTGAGAAAAAGCAGAGTGCCTGTTTCCAGGGCTACGAAAGAGCAGAGCCCCAGTCTTGCTTTTTGTCTGCAATGAGTGCAAGGGATAGTGAGGACCAGGAAGAAAATTCCTTCCGAGCACCTTCCTTGGAAAAGAGAGAGGGCAACGTTTCAATCTCGCAGTTCAGAGCACGAAAGCTAGGAAAAGCAGAGTGCCTGTTTGAAAGGCTAAGAAAGAGCAGAGCCCCAGTCTTGCTGTTTGTCTGCAATGAGTGCAAGGGATAGTGAGGACCAGCAAGAGAATAGCTTCCTAGCACCTTCCTTGCAGGAGAGAGAGTGCAACTTTTCAAACTCGCAGTTTGGGGCGCTATAGTGAGAAAAAGCAGAGTGCCTGTTTTCAAGGCTACGAAAGAGCAGAGCCCCAGTCTTGATGTTTCTCTCCAATGAGTGCAAGGGATAGTGAGGACCAGCAAGACAATTCCTTCCTAGCACCTTCCTTGCAGGAGAGGGCGTGCAACGTTTCAATCTCGCAAATCGGAGCGCGAGATTGAGAAAAAGCAGAGTGCCTGTTTCCAGGGCTACGAAAGAGCAGAGCCGCAGTCTTGATGTTTGTCTGCAATGAGTGCAAGGGATAGTGAGGACCAGCCAGACAATTCCTTCCTTGCACGTTCCATGGAGGAGAGAGAGGGCAACGTTTCATTCTCGCAGATCGAGCGCGAGAATGAGAAAAAGCAGAGTGCCTGTTTGCAAGGCTACGAAAGAGCAGAGCCGCAGTCTTGATGTTTGTCTGCAATGAGTGCAAGGGATAGTGAGGACCAGCAAGACAATTCCTTCCGAGCACCTTCCTTGGAAAAGAGAGAGGGCAACGTTTCAATATCGCAGTTCGGAGCACGAAAGTGAGGAAAAGCAGAGTGCCTGTTTGCAAGGCTACGAAAGAGCAGAGCCCCAGTCTTCCTGTTTGTCTGCAATGAGTGCAAGGGATAGTGAGGACCAGCAAGACAATTCTTTCCGAGCACCTTCCTTGGAGGGGTGAGTGGACAACGTTTCATTCTCGCAGATCGGAGCGCGAGAGTGAGAAAAAGCAGAGTGCCTGTTTCCAGGGCTACGAAAGAGCAGAGCCGCAGTCTTGATGTTTCTCCGCAATGAGTGCAAGGGATAGTGAGGACCAGCAAGACAATTCCTTCCTTGCACCTTCCACGGAGGAGAGAGAGGGCAACGTTTCATTCTCGCAGATGGAGCGCTAGAGTGAGAAAAAGCAGAGTGACTGTTTGGAAGGCTCCGAAAGACCAGAGCCCCAGTCTTGCTGTTTGTCTCCAATGTGTGCAAGGGATAGTGAGGACCAGCAAGACAATTCCTTCGTAGCTCCTTACTTACAGGAGAGAGAGGGCAACGTTTCATTCTCTCAGATCGAGCGCGAAAGTGAGAAAAAGCAGAGTGCCTGTTTGCAAGGCTACGAAAGAGCATAGCCCCAGTCTTGCTGTTTGCCTGCAATGAGTGCAAGGGATAGTGAGGACCAGCAAGACAATTCCTTCCTAGCACCTTCGTAGGAAAAGAGAGAGGGCAACGTTTCAATCTCGCAGTTCGGACCGCGAAAGTGAGGAAAAGCAGAGTGCCTGTTTGCAAGGCTACGAAAGAGGAGAGCCACAGTCTTGGTGTTTGTCTACAATGTGTGCAAGGGATAGTGAGGACCAGCAAGACAATTCCTTCCTAGCACCTTCCTTGGAGGAGTGAGTGGACAACGTTTCATTCTCGCAGATCGAGCGCGAGAGTGAGAAAAAGCAGAGTGCCTGTTTGCAAGGCTACGAAAGAGCAGAGCCCCAGTCTTGCTGTTTGTCTGCAATGAGTGCAAGGAATAGTGAGGAGCAGCCAGACAATTCCTTCCCTGCACGTTCCATGGAGGAGAGAGAGGGCAACGTTTCATTCTCGCAGATGGAGCACGAGACTGAGAAAAAGCAGAGTGACTGTTTGGAAGGCTCCGAAAGACCAGAGCCCCAGTCTTGCTGTTTGTCTCCAATGTGTGCAAGGGATAGTGAGGACCAGCAAGACAATTCCTTCGTAGCTCCTTACTTACAGGAGAGAGAGGGCAACGTTTCATTCTCTCAGATCGAGCGCGAAAGTGAGAAAAAGCAGAGTGCCTGTTTGCAAGGCTACGAAAGAGCATAGCCCCAGTCTTGCTGTTTGCCTGCAATGAGTGAAAGGGATAGTGAGGACCAGCAAGACAATTCCTTCCTAGCACCTTCCTTGGAGGAGAGAGCAGGAAACGTTTCAATCTCGCAGATCGGAGCGCGAGAGTGGAGAAAAAAAAGAGTGCCTGTTTGCAAGGCTACGAAAGAGGAGAGCCGCAGTCTTGCTATTTACCTGCAACGAGTGCAAGGAGTAGTGAGGACCAGCAAGACAATTCCTTCCTACCTCCTTCCTTACGGGAGAGAGAGGGCAACGTTTCAATCTCGCAGACAGAGCGCGAGAGTTGAAACAACATAGTGCCTGTTTGCAAGGCTACGAAAGAGCAGAGCCCCAGTCTTGCTGTTTCTCTGCAATGAGTGCAAGGGATAGTGAGGACCAGCAAGGCAATTCCTTCCTAGCATCTTCCTTGCAGGAGAGGGAGTGCAACGTTTCAATCTCGCAGATCGGAGCGCGAGAGTGAGAAAAAGCAGAGTGCCTGTTTCCACGGCTACGAAAGAGCAGAGGTGCAGTCTTGATGTTTCTCTGCAATGAGTGCAAGGGATAGTGAGGACCAGCAAGAGAATTCCTTCCTAGCACCTTCCTTGGAGGAGAGAGAGGGGAAAGTTTCAATCTCGCAGTACGGAGCGCGAGACCGGAGAAAAAGCAGAATGCCTTTTTGTAAGGCTACGAAAGAGCAGAGCAGCAGTCTTGATGTTTGTCTGCAATGAGTGCAAGGGATAGTGAGGACCAGGAAGACAATTCCTTCCTTGCACCTTCCATGAAGGAGAGAGAGGGCAACGTTTCATTCTCGCAGATCGAGCGCGAGAGTGAGAAAAAGCAGAGTGCCTGTTTGCAAGGCTACGAAAGAGCAGAGCCCCAGTCTTGCTGCTTGACTGCAATGAGTGCAAGGGATAGTGAGGACCAGCAAGACAATTCCTTCCGAGCACCTTCCTTGGAAAAGAGAGAGGGCAAAGTTTCAATCTCGCAGTTCGGAGCGCGAAAGTGAGGAAAAGCAGAGTGCCTGTTTGCAAGGCTACGAAAGAGCAGAGCCCCAGTCTCGCTGTTTGTCTGCAATGAGTGCAAGGGATAGTGAGGACCAGCAAGACAATTCCTTCCTTGCACCTTCCATGGAGGAGAGAGAGGGCAACGTTTCATTCTCGCAGATCAAGCGCGAGAGTGAGAAAAAGCAGAGTGCCTGTTTGGAAGGCTACGAAAGAGCAGAGCTGCAGTCTTGATGTTTCTCCACAATGAGTGCAAGGGATAGTGAGGACCAGCAAGACAATTCCCTCCTAGCTCCTTCCTTGCAGGAGAGAGAGGGCAACGTTTCAATCTCGCAGTTCAGAGCGCAAAAGTGAGGAAAAGCTGAGTGCAAGTTTGGAAGGCTACGAAAGAGCAGAGCCCCAGTCTTGCTGTTTGCCTGCAATGAGTGCAAGGGATAGAGAGGACCAGCAAGAGAATTGCTTCTTAGCACCTTCCTTGCAGGAGAGAGAGTGCAACGTTTCAAGCTCGCAGTTCGGGGCACGAGACTGAGAAAAAGCAGAGTGCCTGTTTGCAAGGCTACGAAAGAGCAGAGTCCCAGTCTTGGTGTTTGTCTGCAATATGTGCAAGGGATAGTGAGGACCAGCAAGACAATTCCTTCCTAGCACCTTCCTTGGAGGAGTGAGTGGACAACGTTCCATTCTCGCAGATCGAGCGCGAGAGTGAGAAAAAGCAGAGTGCCTGTTTGCAAGGCTACGAAAGAGCAGAGCCCCAGTCTTGCTGTTTGTCTGCAATGAGTGCAAGGGATAGTGAGGAGCAGCCAGACAATTCCTTCCTTGCACGTTCCATGGAGGAGAGAGAGGGCAACGTTTCATTCTCGCAGATCGAGCGCGAGAGTGAGAAAAAGCAGAGTGCCTGTTTGCAAGGCTACGAAAGAGCATAGCCCCAGTCTTGCTCTTTGTCTGCAATGAGTGCAAGGGATAGTGAGGACCAGCAAGACAATTCCTTCCTAGCACCTTCCTTGGAGGAGAGAGCGGGAAACGTTTCAATCTCGCAGATCGGAGCGCGAGACTGGAGAAAAAAAAGAGTACCTGTTTGCAAGGCTACGAAAGAGGAGAGCCGCAGTCTTGCTATTTACCTGCAACGAGTGCAAGGAGTAGTGAGGACCAGCAAGACAATTCCTTCCTACCTCCTTCCTTACGGGAGAGAGAGGGCAACGTTTCAATCTCGCAGACCGAGCGCGAGAGTTGAAAAAACATAGTGCCTGTTTGCAAGGCTACGAAAGAGCAGAGCCCCAGTCTTGCTGTTTCTCTGCAATGAGTGCAAGGGATAGTGAGGACCGGCAAGATAATTCCTTCCTAGCAGCTTCCTAGGAGGAGAGAGTGGGCAACGTTTCAATCTCGCAGATAGGAGCGCGAGAGTGAGAAATAGGAGAGTACCTGTTTGCAGGGCTACGAAAGAGCATAGCCGCAGTCTTCATGTTTCCCTGCATTGAGTGCAAGGGATAGTGAGGACCAGCAAGGCAATTCCTTCCTTGCACCTTCCATGGAGGAGAGAGAGGGCAACGTTTCATTCTCGCAGATCGAGCGCGAGAGTAAGAAAAAGCAGAGTGCCTGTTTGCAAGGCTACGAAAGAGCAGAGCCCCAGTCTTGCTGCTTGACCGCAATGTGTGCAAGCGATAGTGAGGACCAGCAAGACAATTCCTTCCTAGCACGTTCCTTAGAGGAGAGAGTGGGCAACGTTTCAATCTCGCAGACAGGAGCGCGAGAGTGAGAAAAAGCAGTGTGCCTGTTTCCAACGTTAGGAAAGAGCATAGCCCCAGTCTTGCTGTTTGTCTGCCATGAGTGCAAGGGATAGTGAGGACCAGCAAGACAATTCCTTCCTAGCACCTTCCTTGGAGGAGAGAGTGGGCAACGTTTCAATCTCGCAGATCGGAGCGCGAGAGTGAGAAAAAGCAGAGTGCCTGTTTGCAAGGCTACGAAAGAGCAGAGCCGCAGTCTTGCCGTTTGTCTGCAATGAGTGCAAGGGATAGTGAGGACAAGCAAGACAATTCCTTCCTTGCACATTCCATGGGTGAGAGAGAGGGCAACGTTCCATTCTCGCATATCGAGAGCGAGAGGGAGAAAAAGCAGAGTGCCTGTTTGCAAGGCTACGAAAGAGCAGAGGCCCAGTCTTGCTGCTTGACTGCAATGAGTGCAAGGGATAGTGAGGACCACCAAGACAATTCCTTCCTTGCACGTTCCATGGAGGAGAGAGAGGGCAACGTTTCATTCTCGCAGATCGAGCGCTAGAGGGAGAAAAAGCAGAGTGCCTGTTTGGAAGGCTACGAAAGAGCAGAGCCCCAGTCTTGCTGCTTGACTGCAATGAGTGCAAGGGATAGTGAGGACCAGCCAGACAATTCCTTCCTTGTACGTTCCATGGAGGAGAGAGAGGGCAACGTTTCATTCTCGCAGATCGAGCGCGAGAGAGAGAAAAAGCAGAGTGCCTGTTTCCAACGTTAGGAAAGAGCAGAGCCCCAGTCTTGCTGCTTGACTGCAATGAGTGCAAGGGATAGTGAGGACCAGCAAGACAATTCCTTCCGAGCACCTTCCTTGGAAAAGAGAGAGGGCAACGTTTCAATATCGCAGTTCGGAGCACGAAAGCTAGGAAAAGCAGAGTGCCTGTTTGCAAGGCTACGAAAGAGCAGAGCCCCAGTCTTCCTGTTTGTCTGCAATGAGTGCAAGGGATAGTGAGGACCAGCAAGACAATTCCTTCCTAGCACCTTCCTTGCAGGAGAGAGTGGGCAAAGTTTCATTCTCGCAGATCGAGCGCGAGAGTGCGAAAAAGCAGTGTGCCTGTTTCCAACGTTAGGAAAGAGCATAGCCCCAGTCTTGCTGCTTGACTGCAATGAGTGCAAGGGATAGTTAGGACCAGCAAGACAATTCCTTCCGAGCACCTTCCATGGAGGAGAGAGAGGGCAACGTTTCATTCTCGCAGATCGGAGCGCGAGAGTGAGAAAAAGCAGAGTGCCTGTTTGGAAGGCTACGAAAGAGCAGAGCCCCAGTCTTGCTGTTTGTCTGCAATGAGTGCAAGGGATAGTGAGGACCAGCAAGACAATTCCTTCCGAGCACCTTTCTTGGAAAAGAGAGAGGGCAACGTTTCAATCTCGCAGTTCGGAGCACGAAAGCTAGGAAAAGCAGAGTGCCTGTTTGCAAGGCTACGAAAGAGCAGAGCCCCAGTCTTCCTGTTTGTCTCAACGAGTGCAAGGGATAGTGAGGACCAGCAGGAGAATAGCTTCCTATCGCCTTCCTTGCAGGAGAGAGAGTGCAACGTTTCAAACTCGCAATTCGGGGCGCGATAGTGATAAAAAGCAGAGTGCCTGTTTGGAAGGCTAAGAAAGAGCAGAGCCGCAGTCTTGGTGTTTGTCTGTAATGTGTGCAAGGGATAGTGAGGACCAGCAAGACAATTCCTTCCTAGCACCTTCCTTGGAGGAGAGAGTGGGCAACGTTTCAATCTCGCAGATCGGAGCGCGAGAGTGAGAAAAAGCAGAGTGCCTGTTTGCAAGGCTACGAAAGAGCAGAGCCGCAGTCTTGCCGTTTGTCTGCAATGAGTGCAAGGGATAGTGAGGACAAGCAAGACAATTCCTTCCTTGCACATTCCATGGGTGAGAGAGAGGGCAACGTTCCATTCTCGCATATCGAGAGCGAGAGTGAGAAAAAGCAGAGTGCCTGTTTGCAAGGCTACGAAAGAGCAGAGGCCCAGTCTTGCTGCTTGACTGCAATGAGTGCAAGGGATAGTGAGGACCACCAAGACAATTCCTTCCTTGCACGTTCCATGGAGGAGAGAGAGGGCAACGTTTCATTCTCGCAGATCGAGCGCTAGAGGGAGAAAAAGCAGAGTGCCTGTTTGGAAGGCTACGAAAGAGCAGAGCCCCAGTCTTGCTGCTTGACTGCAATGAGTGCAAGGGATAGTGAGGACCAGCCAGACAATTCCTTCCTTGTACGTTCCATGGAGGAGAGAGAGGGCAACGTTTCATTCTCGCAGATCGAGCGCGAGAGTGAGAAAAAGCAGAGTGCCTGTTTCCAACGTTAGGAAAGAGCAGAGCCCCAGTCTTGCTGCTTGACTGTAATGAGTGCAAGGGATAGTGAGGACCAGCAAGACAATTCCTTCCGAGCACCTTCCTTGGAAAAGAGAGAGGGCAACGTTTCAATATCGCAGTTCGGAGCACGAAAGCTAGGAAAAGCAGAGTGCCTGTTTGCAAGGCTACGAAAGAGCAGAGCCCCAGTCTTCCTGTTTGTCTGCAATGAGTGCAAGGGATAGTGAGGACCAGCAAGACAATTCCTTCCTAGCACCTTCCTTGCAGGAGAGAGTGGGCAAAGTTTCATTCTCGCAGATCGAGCGCGAGAGTGCGAAAAAGCAGTGTGCCTGTTTCCAACGTTAGGAAAGAGCATAGCCCCAGTCTTGCTGCTTGACTGCAATGAGTGCAAGGGATAGTTAGGACCAGCAAGACAATTCCTTCCGAGCACCTTCCATGGAGGAGAGAGAGGGCAACGTTTCATTCTCGCAGATCGGAGCGCGAGAGTGAGAAAAAGCAGAGTGCCTGTTTGGAAGGCTACGAAAGAGCAGAGCCCCAGTCTTCCTGTTTGTCTCAACGAGTGCAAGGGATAGTGAGGACCAGCAGGAGAATAGCTTCCTATCGCCTTCCTTGCAGGAGAGAGAGTGCAACGTTTCAAACTCGCAATTCGGGGCGCGATAGTGAGAAAAAGCAGAGTGCCTGTTTGGAAGGCTAAGAAAGAGCAGAGCCGCAGTCTTGGTGTTTGTCTGTAATGTGTGCAAGGGATAGTGAGGACCAGCAAGACAATTCCTTCCTAGCACCTTCCTTGGAGGAGAGAGTGGGCAACGTTTCAATCTCGCAGATCGGAGCGCGAGAGTGAGAAAAAGCAGAGTGCCTGTTTGCAAGGTTACGAAACAGCAGAGCCCCAGTCTTGCTGTTGCTCTGCAATGAGTGCAAGGGATAGTGAGGAGCAGCCAGACAATTCCTTCCTTGCACATTCCATGGGTGAGAGAGAGGGCAACGTTCCATTCTCGCATATCGAGAGCGAGAGTGAGAAAAAGCAGAGTGCCTGTTTGCAAGGCTACGAAAGAGCAGAGGCCCAGTCTTGCTGCTTGACTGCAATGAGTGCAAGGGATAGTGAGGACCAGCAAGACAATTCCTTCCTTGCACCTTCCATGGAGGAGAGAGAGGGCAACGTTTCATTCTCGCAGATCGAGCGCGAGAGTGAGAAAAAGCAGAGTGCCTGTTTGCAAGGCTACGAAAGAGCAGAGCCCCAGTCTTGCTGCTTGACTGCAATGAGTGCAAGGGATAGTGAGGACCAGCAAGACAATTCCTTCCGAGCACCTTCCTTGGAAAAGAGAGAGGGCAACGTTTCAATATCGCAGTTCGGAGCACGAAAGCTAGGAAAAGCAGAGTGACTGTTTGCAAGGCTACGAAAGAGCAGAGCCCCAGTCTTCCTGTTTGTCTGCAATGAGTGCAAGGGATAGTGAGGACCAGCAAGACAATTCCTTCCTAGCGCCTTCCTTGCAGGAGAGAGTGGGCAAAGTTTCATTCTCGCAGATCGAGCGCGAGAGTGCGAAAAAGCAGTGTGCCTGTTTCCAACGTTAGGAAAGAGCATAGCCCCAGTCTTGCTGCTTGACTGCAATGAGTGCAAGGGATAGTTAGGACCAGCAAGACAATTCCTTCCGAGCACCTTCCATGGAGGAGAGAGAGGGCAACGTTTCATTCTCGCAGATCGGAGCGCGAGAGTGAGAAAAAGCAGAGTGCCTGTTTGGAAGGCTACGAAAGAGCAGAGCCCCAGTCTTGCTGCTTTAACCGCAATGTGTGCAAGGGATAGTGAGGACCAGCAAGACAATTCCTTCCTAGCACCTTCCTTAGAGGAGAGAGTGGGCAACGTTTCAATCTCGCAGACAGGAGCGCGAGAGTGAGAAAAAGCAGTGTGCCTGTTTCCAACGTTAGGAAAGAGCATAGCCCCAGTCTTTCTGTTTGTCTGCCATGAGTGCAAGGGATAGTGAGGACCAGCAAGACAATTCCTTACTAGCACCTTCCTTGGAGGAGAGAGTGGGCAACGTTTCAATCTCGCAGTTCGCACCGCGAAATGGAGGAAAAGCAGAGTGCCTGTTTGCAAGGCTACGAAAGAGCAGAGCCCCAGTCTTGGTGTTTGTCTGCAATATGTGCAAGGGATTGTGAGGACAAGCAAGACAATTCCGTACTAGCACCTTCCTTGGAGGAGAGAGTGGGCAACGTTTCAATCTCGCAGTTCGGAGCACGAAAGCTAGGAAAAGCAGAGTGACTGTTTGCAAGGCTACGAAAGAGCAGAGCCCCAGTCTTCCTGTTTGTCTGCAATGAGTGCAAGGGATAGTGAGGACCAGCAAGACAATTCCTTCCTAGCGCCTTCCTTGCAGGAGAGAGTGGGCAAAGTTTCATTCTCGCAGATCGAGCGCGAGAGTGCGAAAAAGCAGTGTGCCTGTTTCCAACGTTAGGAAAGAGCATAGCCCCAGTCTTGCTGCTTGACTGCTATGAGTGCAAGGGATAGTTAGGACCAGCAAGACAATTCCTTCCGAGCACCTTCCATGGAGGAGAGAGAGGGGAAAGTTTCAATCTCGCAGTACGGAGCGCGAGACCGGAGAAAAAGCAGAATGCCTTTTTGCAAGGCTACGAAAGAGCAGAGCAGCAGTCTTGATGTTTGTCTGCAATGAGTGCAAGGGATAGTGAGGACCAGCAAGACAATTCCTTCCGAGCACCTTCCATGGAGGAGAGAGAGGGCAACGTTTCATTCTCGCAGATCGGAGCGCGAGAGTGAGAAAAAGCAGAGTGCCTGTTTGGAAGGCTACGAACGAGCAGAGCCCCAGTCTTGCTGTTTGTCTGCAATGAGTGCAAGGAATAGTGAGGACCAGCAAGACAATTCCTTCCTAGCACCTTCCTTGGAGGAGAGAGAGGGCAACGTTTCAATCTCGGAGTTCGGAGCACGAAAGCTAGGAAAAGCAGAGTGCCTGTTTGCAAGGCTACGAAAGAGCAGAGCCCCAGTCTTCCTGTTTGTCTGCAACGAGTGCAAGGGATAGTGAGGACCAGCAGGAGAATAGCTTCCTATCGCCTTCCTTGCAGGAGAGAGAGTGCAACGTTTCAAACTCGCAATTCGGGGCGCGATAGTGAGAAAAAGCAGAGTGCCTGTTTGGAAGGCTACGAAACAGCAGAGCCCCAGTCTTGCTGTTGCTCTGCAATGAGTGCAAGGGATAGTGAGGAGCAGCCAGACAATTCCTTCCTTGCACGTTCCATGGAGGAGAGAGAGGGCAACGTTTCATTCTCGCAGATGGAGCGCGAGACTGAGAAAAAGCAGAGTGAGTGTTTGGAAGGCTCCGAAAGACCAGAGCCCCAGTCTTGCTGTTTGTCTCCAATGTGTGCAAGGGATAGTGAGGACCAGCAAGACAATTCCTTCCTAGCACCTTCCTTGCAGGAGAGGGAGTGCAACGTTTCAATCTCGCAGATCGGAACGCGAGAGTGAGAAAAAGCAGAGTGCCTGTTTCCAGGGCTACGAAAGAGCAGAGCTGCAGTCTTGATGTTTCTCTGCAATGTGTGCAAAGGATAGTGAGGACCAGCAAGAGAATTCCTTCCTAGCACCTTCCTTGGAGGAGAGAGAGGGGAAAGTTTCAATCTCGCAGTACGGAGCGCGAGACCGGAGAAAAAGCAGAATGCCTTTTTGCAAGGCTACGAAAGAGCAGAGCAGCAGTCTTGATGTTTGTCTGCAATGAGTGCAAGGGATAGTGAGGACCAGCAAGACAATTCCTTCCGAGCACCTTCCTTGGAAAAGAGAGAGGGCAACGTTTCAATCTCGCAGTTCGGAGCGCGAAAGTGAGGAAAAGCAGAGTGCCTGTTTGCAAGGCTACGAAAGAGCAGAGCCCCAGTCTTGCTGTTTGTCTGCAATGAGTGCAAGGGATAGTGAGGACCAGCAAGAAAATTCCCTCCTAGCTCCTTCCTTGCAGGAGAGAGAGGGCAACGTTTCAATCTCGCAGTTCGGAGCGCGAAAGTGAGGAAAAGCTGAGTGCAAGTTTGGAAGGCTACGAAAGAGCAGAGCCCCAGTCTTGCTGTTTGCCTGCAATGAGTGCAAGGGATAGTGAGGACCAGCAAGAGAATTGCTTCCTAGCACCTTCCTAGTAGGAGAGAGAGTGCAACGTTTCAAGCTCGCAGTTCGGGGCACGAGACTGAGAAAAAGCAGAGTGCCTGTTTGCAAGGCTACGAAAGAGCAGAGCCCCAGTCTTGCTGTTTGTCTGCAATGTGTGCAAGGGATAGTGAGGACCAGCAAGACAATTCCTTCCTAGCACCTTCCTTGGAGGAGTGAGTGGGCAACGTTTCAATCTCGCAGATCGGTGCGCGAGAGTGAGAAAAAGCAGAGTGCCTGTTTCCAGGGCTACGTAAGAGCATAGCCGCAGTCTTCATGTTTCCCTGCATTGAGTGCAAGGGATAGTCAGGACCAGCAAGGCAATTCCTTCCTTGCACCTTCCATGGAGGAGAGAGAGGGTAACGTTTCATTCTCGCAGATCGAGCGCGAGAGTAAGAAAAAGCAGAGTGCCTGTTTGCAAGGCTACGAAAGAGCAGAGCCCCAGTCTTGCTGCTTTGACCGCAATGTGTGCAAGGGATAGTGAGGACCAGCAAGACAATTCCTTCCTAGCACCTTCCTTAGAGGAGAGAGTGGGCAACGTTTCAATCTCGCAGACAGGAGCGCGAGAGTGAGAAAAAGCAGTGTGCCTGTTTCCAACGTTAGGAAAGAGCATAGCCCCAGTCTTTCTGTTTGTCTGCCATGAGTGCAAGGGATAGTGAGGACCAGCAAGACAATTCCTTACTAGCACCTTCCTTGGAGGAGAGAGTGGGCAACGTTTCAATCTCGCAGTTCGCACCGCGAAATGGAGGAAAAGCAGAGTGCCTGTTTGCAAGGCTACGAAAGAGCAGAGCCCCAGTCTTGGTGTTTGTCTGCAATATGTGCAAGGGATTGTGAGGACAAGCAAGACAATTCCGTACTAGCACCTTCCTTGGAGGAGAGAGTGGGCAACGTTTCAATCTCGCAGTTCGGAGCACGAAAGCTAGGAAAAGCAGAGTGACTGTTTGCAAGGCTACGAAAGAGCAGAGCCCCAGTCTTCCTGTTTGTCTGCAATGAGTGCAAGGGATAGTGAGGACCAGCAAGACAATTCCTTCCTAGCGCCTTCCTTGCAGGAGAGAGTGGGCAAAGTTTCATTCTCGCAGATCGAGCGCGAGAGTGCGAAAAAGCAGTGTGCCTGTTTCCAACGTTAGGAAAGAGCATAGCCCCAGTCTTGCTGCTTGACTGCTATGAGTGCAAGGGATAGTTAGGACCAGCAAGACAATTCCTTCCGAGCACCTTCCATGGAGGAGAGAGAGGGCAACGTTTCATTCTCGCAGATCGGAGCGCGAGAGTGAGAAAAAGCAGAGTGCCTGTTTGGAAGGCTACGAACGAGCAGAGCCCCAGTCTTGCTGTTTGTCTGCAATGAGTGCAAGGGATAGTGAGGACCAGCAAGACAATTCCTTCCTAGCACCTTCCTTGGAGGAGAGAGAGGGCAACGTTTCAATCTCGCAGTTCGGAGCACGAAAGCTAGGAAAAGCAGAGTGCCTGTTTGCAAGGCTACGAAAGAGCAGAGCCCCAGTCTTCCTGTTTGTCTGCAACGAGTGCAAGGGATAGTGAGGACCAGCAGGAGAATAGCTTCCTATCGCCTTCCTTGCAGGAGAGAGAGTGCAACGTTTCAAACTCGCAATTCGGGGCGCGATAGTGAGAAAAAGCAGAGTGCCTGTTTGGAAGGCTACGAAAGAGCAGAGCCGCAGTCTTGGTGTTTGTCTGTAATGTGTGCAAGGGATAGTGAGGACCAGCAAGACAATTCCTTCCTAGCACCTTCCTTGGAGGAGAGAGTGGGCAACGTTTCAATCTCGCAGATCGGAGCGCGAGAGTGAGAAAAAGCAGAGTGCCTGTTTGCAAGGTTACGAAACAGCAGAGCCCCAGTCTTGCTGTTGCTCTGCAATGAGTGCAAGGGATAGTGAGGAGCAGCCAGACAATTCCTTCCTTGCACGTTCCATGGAGGAGAGAGAGGGCAACGTTTCATTCTCGCAGATGGAGCGCGAGACTGAGAAAAAGCAGAGTGACTGTTTGGAAGGCTCCGAAAGACCAGAGCCCCAGTCTTGCTGTTTGTCTCCAATGTGTGCAAGGGATAGTGAGGACCAGCAAGACAATTCCTTCCTAGCACCTTCCTTGCAGGAGAGGGAGTGCAACGTTTCAATCTCGCAGATCGGAGCGCGAGAGTGAGAAAAAGCAGAGTGCCTGTTTCCAGGGCTACGAAAGAGCAGAGCTGCAGTCTTGATGTTTCTCTGCAATGTGTGCAAAGGATAGTGAGGACCAGCAAGAGAATTCCTTCCTAGCACCTTCCTTGGAGGAGAGAGAGGGGAAAGTTTCAATCTCGCAGTACGGAGCGCGAGACCGGAGAAAAAGCAGAATGCCTTTTTGCAAGGCTACGAAAGAGCAGAGCAGCAGTCTTGATGTTTGTCTGCAATGAGTGCAAGGGATAGTGAGGACCAGCGAGACAATTCCTTCCTCGCACCTTCCATGAAGGAGAGAGAGGGCAACGTTTCATTCTCCCAGATCGAGCTCGAGAGTGAGAAAAAGCAGAGTGCCTGTTTGCAAGGCTACGAAAGAGCAGAGCCCCAGTCTTGCTGCTTGACTGCAATGAGTGCAAGGGATAGTGAGGACCAGCAAGACAATTCCTTCCGAGCACCTTCCTTGGAAAAGAGAGAGGGCAACGTTTCAATCTCGCAGTTCGGAGCGCGAAAGTGAGGAAAAGCAGAGTGCCTGTTTGCAAGGCTACGAAAGAGCAGAGCCCCAGTCTTGCTGTTTGTCTGCAATGAGTGCAAGGGATAGTGAGGACCAGCAAGAAAATTCCCTCCTAGCTCCTTCCTTGCAGGAGAGAGAGGGCAACGTTTCAATCTCGCAGTTCGGAGCGCGAAAGTGAGGAAAAGCTGAGTGCAAGTTTGGAAGGCTACGAAAGAGCAGAGCCCCAGTCTTGCTGTTTGCCTGCAATGAGTGCAAGGGATAGTGAGGACCAGCAAGAGAATTGCTTCCTAGCACCTTCCTAGTAGGAGAGAGAGTGCAACGTTTCAAGCTCGCAGTTCGGGGCACGAGACTGAGAAAAAGCAGAGTGCCTGTTTGCAAGGCTACGAAAGAGCAGAGCCCCAGTCTTGCTGTTTGTCTGCAATGTGTGCAAGGGATAGTGAGGACCAGCAAGACAATTCCTTCCTAGCACCTTCCTTGGAGGAGTGAGTGGGCAACGTTTCAATCTCGCAGATCGGTGCGCGAGAGTGAGAAAAAGCAGAGTGCCTGTTTCCAGGGCTACGTAAGAGCATAGCCGCAGTCTTCATGTTTCCCTGCATTGAGTGCAAGGGATAGTCAGGACCAGCAAGGCAATTCCTTCCTTGCACCTTCCATGGAGGAGAGAGAGGGTAACGTTTCATTCTCGCAGATCGAGCGCGAGAGTAAGAAAAAGCAGAGTGCCTGTTTGCAAGGCTACGAAAGAGCAGAGCCCCAGTCTTGCTGCTTTGACCGCAATGTGTGCAAGGGATAGTGAGGACCAGCAAGACAATTCCTTCCTAGCACCTTCCTTAGAGGAGAGAGTGGGCAACGTTTCAATCTCGCAGACAGGAGCGCGAGAGTGAGAAAAAGCAGTGTGCCTGTTTCCAACGTTAGGAAAGAGCATAGCCCCAGTCTTTCTGTTTGTCTGCCATGAGTGCAAGGGATAGTGAGGACCAGCAAGACAATTCCTTACTAGCACCTTCCTTGGAGGAGAGAGTGGGCAACGTTTCAATCTCGCAGTTCGCACCGCGAAATGGAGGAAAAGCAGAGTGCCTGTTTGCAAGGCTACGAAAGAGCAGAGCCCCAGTCTTGGTGTTTGTCTGCAATATGTGCAAGGGATTGTGAGGACAAGCAAGACAATTCCGTACTAGCACCTTCCTTGGAGGAGAGAGTGGGCAACGTTTCAATCTCGCAGATCGGAGCGCGAGAGTGAGAAAAAGCAGAGTGCCTGTTTCCAACGTTAGGAAAGAGCATAGCCGCAGTCTTGCTGTTTGTCTGCAATGAGTGCAAGGGATAGTGAGGACAAGCAAGACAATTCCTTCCTTGCACCTTCCATGGGTGAGAGAGAGGGCAACGTTCCATTCTCGCAGATCGAGAGCGAGAGTGAGAAAAAGCACAGTGCCTGTTTGCAAGGCTACGAAAGAGCAGAGCTGCAGTCTTGCTGTTTGTCTGCAATGAATGCAAGGGATAGCGAGGACCAGCAAGACAATTCCTTCCTCGCACCTTCCATGAAGGAGAGAGAGGGCAACGTTTCATTCTCCCAGATCGAGCTCGAGAGTGAGAAAAAGCAGAGTGCCTGTTTGCAAGGCTACGAAAGAGCAGAGCCCCAGTCTTGCTGCTTGACTGCAATGAGTGCAAGGGATAGTGAGGACCAGCAAGACAATTCCTTCCGAGCACCTTCCTTGGAAAAGAGAGAGGGCAACGTTTCAATCTCGCAGTTCGGAGCGCGAAAGTGAGGAAAAGCAGAGTGCCTGTTGGCAAGGCTACGAAAGAGCAGAGCCCCAGTCTTGCTGTTTGTCTGCAATGAGTGCAAGGGATAGTGAGGACCAGCAAGAAAATTCCCTCCTAGCTCCTTCCTTGCAGGAGAGAGAGGGCAACGTTTCAATCTCGCAGTTCGGAGCGCGAAAGTGAGGAAAAGCTGAGTGCAAGTTTGGAAGGCTACGAAAGAGCAGAGCCCCAGTCTTGCTGTTTGCCTGCAATGAGTGCAAGGGATAGTGAGGACCAGCAAGAGAATTGCTTCCTAGCACCTTCCTAGTAGGAGAGAGAGTGCAACGTTTCAAGCTCGCAGTTCGGGGCACGAGACTGAGAAAAAGCAGAGTGCCTGTTTGCAAGGCTACGAAAGAGCAGAGCCCCAGTCTTGCTGTTTGTCTGCAATGTGTGCAAGGGATAGTGAGGACCAGCAAGACAATTCCTTCCTAGCACCTTCCTTGGAGGAGTGAGTGGGCAACGTTTCAATCTCGCAGATCGGTGCGCGAGAGTGAGAAAAAGTAGAGTGCCTGTTTCCAGGGCTACGTAAGAGCATAGCCGCAGTCTTCATGTTTCCCTGCATTGAGTGCAAGGGATAGTCAGGACCAGCAAGGCAATTCCTTCCTTGCACCTTCCATGGAGGAGAGAGAGGGTAACGTTTCATTCTCGCAGATCGAGCGCGAGAGTAAGAAAAAGCAGAGTGCCTGTTTGCAAGGCTACGAAAGAGCAGAGCCCCAGTCTTGCTGCTTTGACCGCAATGTGTGCAAGGGATAGTGAGGACCAGCAAGACAATTCCTTCCTAGCACCTTCCTTAGAGGAGAGAGTGGGCAACGTTTCAATCTCGCAGACAGGAGCGCGAGAGTGAGAAAAAGCAGTGTGCCTGTTTCCAACGTTAGGAAAGAGCATAGCCCCAGTCTTTCTGTTTGTCTGCCATGAGTGCAAGGGATAGTGAGGACCAGCAAGACAATTCCTTACTAGCACCTTCCTTGGAGGAGAGAGTGGGCAACGTTTCAATCTCGCAGTTCGCACCGCGAAATGGAGGAAAAGCAGAGTGCCTGTTTGCAAGGCTACGAAAGAGCAGAGCCCCAGTCTTGGTGTTTGTCTGCAATATGTGCAAGGGATTGTGAGGACAAGCAAGACAATTCCGTACTAGCACCTTCCTTGGAGGAGAGAGTGGGCAACGTTTCAATCTCGCAGATCGGAGCGCGAGAGTGAGAAAAAGCAGAGTGCCTGTTTCCAACGTTAGGAAAGAGCATAGCCGCAGTCTTGCTGTTTGTCTGCAATGAGTGCAAGGGATAGTGAGGACCAGCAAGACAATTCCTTCCTAACTCCTTCCTTACAGGAGAGAGAGGGCAACGTTTCATTCTCTCAGATCAAGAGCGAAAGTGAGAAAAAGCAGAGTGCCTGTTTGCAAGGCTACGAAAGAGCAGAGCCGCAGTCTTGCCGTTTGTCTGCAATGAGTGCAAGGGATAGTGAGGACAAGCAAGACAATTCCTTCCTTGCACCTTCCATGGGTGAGAGAGAGGGCAACGTTCCATTCTCGCAGATCGAGAGCGAGAGTGAGAAAAAGCACAGTGCCTGTTTGCAAGGCTACGAAAGAGCAGAGCTGCAGTCTTGCTGTTTGTCTGCAATGAATGCAAGGGATAGTGAGGACCAGCAAGACAATTCCTTCCTCGCACCTTCCATGAAGGAGAGAGAGGGCAACGTTTCATTCTCCCAGATCGAGCTCGAGAGTGAGAAAAAGCAGAGTGCCTGTTTGCAAGGCTACGAAAGAGCAGAGCCCCAGTCTTGCTGCTTGACTGCAATGAGTGCAAGGGATAGTGAGGACCAGCAAGACAATTCCTTCCGAGCACCTTCCTTGGAAAAGAGAGAGGGCAACGTTTCAATCTCGCAGTTCGGAGCGCGAAAGTGAGGAAAAGCAGAGTGCCTGTTTGCAAGGCTACGAAAGAGCAGAGCCCCAGTCTTGCTGTTTGTCTGCAATGAGTGCAAGGGATAGTGAGGACCAGCAAGAAAATTCCCTCCTAGCTCCTTCCTTGCAGGAGAGAGAGGGCAACGTTTCAATCTCGCAGTTCGGAGCGCGAAAGTGAGGAAAAGCTGAGTGCAAGTTTGGAAGGCTACGAAAGAGCAGAGCCCCAGTCTTGCTGTTTGCCTGCAATGAGTGCAAGGGATAGTGAGGACCAGCAAGAGAATTGCTTCCTAGCACCTTCCTAGTAGGAGAGAGAGTGCAACGTTTCAAGCTCGCAGTTCGGGGCACGAGACTGAGAAAAAGCAGAGTGCCTGTTTGCAAGGCTACGAAAGAGCAGAGCCCCAGTCTTGCTGTTTGTCTGCAATGTGTGCAAGGGATAGTGAGGACCAGCAAGACAATTCCTTCCTAGCACCTTCCTTGGAGGAGTGAGTGGGCAACGTTTCAATCTCGCAGATCGGTGCGCGAGAGTGAGAAAAAGCAGAGTGCCTGTTTCCAGGGCTACGTAAGAGCATAGCCGCAGTCTTCATGTTTCCCTGCATTGAGTGCAAGGGATAGTCAGGACCAGCAAGGCAATTCCTTCCTTGCACCTTCCATGGAGGAGAGAGAGGGTAACGTTTCATTCTCGCAGATCGAGCGCGAGAGTAAGAAAAAGCAGAGTGCCTGTTTGCAAGGCTACGAAAGAGCAGAGCCCCAGTCTTGCTGCTTTGACCGCAATGTGTGCAAGGGATAGTGAGGACCAGCAAGACAATTCCTTCCTAGCACCTTCCTTAGAGGAGAGAGTGGGCAACGTTTCAATCTCGCAGACAGGAGCGCGAGAGTGAGAAAAAGCAGTGTGCCTGTTTCCAACGTTAGGAAAGAGCATAGCCCCAGTCTTTCTGTTTGTCTGCCATGAGTGCAAGGGATAGTGAGGACCAGCAAGACAATTCCTTACTAGCACCTTCCTTGGAGGAGAGAGTGGGCAACGTTTCAATCTCGCACTTCGGAGCGCGAGAGTGAGAAAAAGCAGAGTGCCTGTTTGCAAGGCTACGAAAGAGCAGAGCCCCAGTCTTGCAGCTTGACTGCAATGAGTGCAAGGGATAGTGAGGACCAGCAAGACAATTACTTCCGAGCACCTTCGTTGGAGGAGAGAGAGGGCAACGTTTCAATCTCGCAGATAGGAGCGCGAGAGTGAGAAAAAGCAGAGTGCCTGTTTGCAAGGCTACGAAAGAGCAGAGCCGCAGTCTTGATGCTTCTCTGCAATGAGTACAAGGGATAGTGAGGACCAGCAAGACAATTCCTTCCTTGCACCTTCCTTGGAAAAGAGAGAGGGCAACGTTTCAATCTCGCACATCGAGCACGAGAGTGAGAAAAAGCAGAGTGCCTGTTTGCAAGGCTACGAAAGATCAGAGCCCCACTCTTGCTGCTTGACTGCAATGAGTGCAAGGGATAGTGAGGACCAGCAAGACAATTCCTTCCTAGCTCCTTCCTTGCAGGAGAGAAAGGGCAACGTTTCAATCTGGCGGTTCGGAGCGCGAGAGTGAGAAAAAGCAGAGTGCCTGTTTGGAAGACTACGAAAGAGCAGAGCCGCAGTCTTGCTGTTTGTCTACAACGTGTGCAAGGGATAGTGAGGACCAGCAAGACAATTCCTTCCTAGCACCTTCCTTGGAGGAGAGAGAGGGCAACGTTTCAATCTCGCAGTTCGGAGCGCAAGAGTGAGAAAAAGCAGAGTGCCTGTTTGCAAGGCTACGAAAGAGCAGAACCCCAGTCTTGCTGCTTGACTGCAATGAGTGCAAGGGATAGTGAGGACCAGCAAGACAATTCCTTCCCAGCACCTTCCTTGGAAAAGAGAGAGGGCAACGTTTCAATCTCACAGTTCGCACCGCGAAATTGAGGAAAAGCAGAGTGCCTGTTTGCAAGGATACGAAATAGCAGAGCCCCAGTCTTGCTGTTTGTCTGCAATGAGTGCAAGGGATAGTGAGGACCAGCAAGACAATTCCTTCCTAGCACCTTCCTTGCAGGAGAGAGAGGGCAACGTTTCAATCTCGCAGATCGGAGCGCGAGAGTGGAGAAAAAGCAGAGTGCCTGTTTCCAACGTTAGGAAAGAGCATAGCCGCAGTCTTGCTGTTTGTCTGCAATGAGTGGAAGGGATAGTGAGGACCAGCAAGACAATTCCTTCCTAACTCCTTCCTTACAGGAGAGAGAGGGCAACGTTTCATTCTCTCAGATCAAGAGCGAAAGTGAGAAAAAGCAGAGTGCCTGTTTGCAAGGCTACGAAAGAGCAGAGCCGCAGTCTTGCCGTTTGTCTGCAATGAGTGCAAGGGATAGTGAGGACAAGAAAGACAATTCCTTCCTTGCACCTTCCATGGGTGAGAGAGAGGGCAACGTTCCATTCTCGCAGATCGAGAGCGAGAGTGAGAAAAAGCAGAGTGCCTGTTTGCAAGGCTACGAAAGAGCAGAGCTGCAGTCTTGCTGTTTGTCTGCAATGTGTGCAAGGGATAGTGAGGACCAGCAAGACAATTCCTTCCTAGAACCTTCCCTGGAGGAGAGAGACTGCAACGTTTAAATCTCGCATTTCGGAGCGCGAGAGTGAGAAAAAGCAGAGTGCCTGTTTGGAAGGCTACGAAAGAGCAGAGCCCCAGTCTTGCTGTTTGTCTACAATGTGTGCAAGGGATAGTGAGGACCAGCAAGAGAATTCCTTCCTAGCACCTTCCTTGGAGGAGGGAGAGGGCAACGTTTCAATCTCGCAGATCGGAGCGCGAGAGTGAGAAAAAGCAGAGTGCCTGTTTCCAGGGCTACGAGAGAGCAGAGCCCCAGTCTTGGTGTTTCTCTGCAATGAGTGCAAGGGATAGTGAGGACCAGCAAGACAATTCCTTCCTTGCACCTTCCATGGAGGGGAGAGAGGGCAACGCTTCATTCTCGCAGATCGAGCGCGAGAGTGAGAAAAAGCAGAGTTCCTGTTTGCAAGGCTACGAAAGAGCAGAGCCCCAGTCTTGCAGCTTGACTGCAATGAGTGCAAGGGATAGTGAGGACCAGCAAGACAATTCCTTCCGAGCACCTTCGTTGGAGGAGAGAGAGGGCAACGTTTCAATCTCACAGTTCGCACCGCGAAATTGAGGAAAAGCAGAGTGCCTGTTTGCAAGGCGACGAAAGAGCAGAGCCCCAGTCTTGCTGTTTGTCTGCAATGAGTGCAAGGGATAGTGAGGACCAGCAAGACAATCACTTCCTAGCACCTTCCTTGCTGGAGAGAGAGGGCAACGTTTCAATCTCGCAGATCGGAGCGCGAGAGTGGAGAAAAAGCAGAGTGCCTGTTTGCAAGGCTAGGAAAGAGCAGAGCTGCAGTCTTGCTGTTTCTCTGCAATGTGTGCAAGGAGTAGTGAGGACCAGCAAGACAATTCCTTCCTTGCACCTTCCGTGGAGGAGAGAGAGGGCAACGTTTCATTCTCACAGATCGAGCGCGAGAGTGAGGAAAAGCAGAGTGCCTGTTTGGAAGGCTACGAAAGAGCAGAGCTGCAGCCTTGCTGTTTCTCTGCAATGTGTGAAAGGGATAGTGAGGACCAGCAAGACAATTCCTTTCTAGCTCCTTCATTGCAGGAGAGAGAGGGCAACGTTTCAATCTCGCAGATCGAGCGCGATAGTGAGAAAAAGCAGAGTGCGTGTTTGCAAGGCTACGAAAGAGCAGAGCCCCAGTCTTGCTGTTTGTCTGAGATGAGTGCAAGGGATAGTGAGGACCAGCCAGACAATTCCTTCCTTGCACGTTCCATGGAGGAGACAGAGGGCAACGTTTCATTCCCGCAGTTCGAGCGCGAGAGTGAGAAAAAGCAGAGTGCCTTTTTGCAAGGCTACGAAAGAGCAGAGCCCCAGTCTTGCTGCTTGACTGCAATGAGTGCAAGGGATAGTGAGGACCACCAAGAGAATACCTTCCTAGCACCTTCCTTGGAGAGGAGAGAGGGCAACGTTTCAATCTCGCAGTTCGGAGCGCGAAAGTGAGGAAAAGCAGAGTGCCTGTTTGGAAGGCTACGAAAGAGCAGAGCTGCAGTCTTGCTGTTTCTCTGCAATGTGTGAAAGGGATAGTGAGGACCAGCAAGACAATTCCTTTCTAGCTCCTTCATTGCAGGAGAGAGAGGGCAACGTTTCAATCTCGCAGATCGAGCGCGATAGTGAGAAAAAGCAGAGTGCCTGTTTCCAACGTTAGGAAAGAGCATAGCCCCAGTCTTGGTGTTTGTCTGCAATGTGTGCAAGGGATAGTGAGGACCAGCAAGACAATTCCTTCCGAGCACCTTCCTTGGAAAAGTGAGAGTGCAACGTTTCAATCTCGCAGATCAGAGCGCGAGAGTGAGAAAAAGCAGTGTGCCTGTTTCCAACGTTAGGAAAGAGCATAGCCCCAGTCTTGGTGTTTGTCTGCAATGTGTGCAAGGGATAGTGAGGACCAGCAAGACAATTCCTTCGTAGCTCCTTCCTTTGAGGAGAGAGTGGGCAACGTTTCAATCTCGCAGATCGGAGCGCGAGAGGGGAGAAAAAACAGAGTGCCTGTTTGCAAAGCTACGAAAGAGCAGAGCCGCAGTCTTGATGTTTCTCTGCAATGAGTGCAAGGGATAGTGAGGACCAGCAAGACAATTCCTTCCTAGCACCTTCCTTGCAGGAGAGAGAGTGCAACGTTTCAATCTCGGAGTACGGAGCGCGAGTGTGAGAAAAAGCAGAGTGCCTGTTTGCAAGGCTACGAAAGAGCAGAGCCGCAGTCTTGATGTTTCTCTGCAATGAGTGCAAGGGATAGTGAGGACCAGCAAGACAATTCCTTCCTAGCTCCTTCCTTACAGGAGAGAGAGGGCAACGGTTCAGTCTCGCAGATCGAGCGCGAGAGTGAGAAAAAGCAGAGTGCCTGTTTGCAAGGCTACGAAAGGGCAGAGCCCTAGTCTTGCTGTTTGTCTGGAATGAGTGCAAGGGATAGTGAGGACCAGCAAGACAATTCCTTCCTAGCACCTTCCTTGGAAAAGAGAGAGGGCAACGTTTCAATCTCGCAATTCCGAGCGCGAAAGTGAGAAAAAGCAGAGTGCCTGTTTGGAAGGTTGCAAGGCTACGAAAGAGCAGAGCCCCAGTCTTGGTGTTTGTCTGCAATGAGTGCAAGGGATAGTGAGGACCAGCAAGACAATTCCTTCCTTGCACGTTCCATGGAGGAGAGAGAGGGCAACGTTTCAATCTCGCAGTTCGGAGCGCGAAAGTGAGGAAAAGCAGAGTGCCTGTTTGCAAGGCTAGGAAAGAGCAGAGCCCCAGTCTTGCTGTTTGTCTGCAATGTGTGCAAAGGATAGTGAGGACCAGCAAGACAATTCCTTCCTAGCACCTTCCTTGGAGGAGTGCGAGGGCAACGTTTCAATCTCGCAGATAGGAGCGCGAGAGTGAGAAAAAGCAGAGTGCCTGTTTCCAGGGCTACGAAAGAGCAGAGCCGCAGTCTTGATGTTTCTCCGCAATGAGTGCAAGGGATAGTGAGGACCAGCAAGACAATTCCTTCCGAGCACCTTCCATGGAGGAGAGAGAGGGCAACGTTTCATTCTCGCAGTTCGGAGCGCGAGAGTGAGAAAAAGCAGAGTGCCTGTTTGCAAGGCTACGAAAGAGCAGAGCCCCAGTCTTGCTGTTTGTCTGCAATGAGTGCAAGGGATAGTGAGGACCAGCAAGACAATTCCTTCCTAGCTCCTTCCTTACAGGAGAGAGAGGGCAACGGTTCAGTCTCGCAGATCGAGCGCGAGAGTGAGAAAAAGCAGAGTGCCTGTTTGCAAGGCTACGAAAGGGCAGAGCCCTAGTCTTGCTGTTTGTCTGGAATGAGTGCAAGGGATAGTGAGGACCAGCAAGACAATTCCTTCCTAGCACCTTCCTTGGAAAAGAGAGAGGGCAACGTTTCAATCTCGCAATTCCGAGCGCGAAAGTGAGAAAAAGCAGAGTGCCTGTTTGGAAGGTTGCAAGGCTACGAAAGAGCAGAGCCCCAGTCTTGGTGTTTGTCTGCAATGAGTGCAAGGGATAGTGAGGACCAGCAAGACAATTCCTTCCTTGCACGTTCCATGGAGGAGAGAGAGGGCAACGTTTCAATCTCGCAGTTCGGAGCGCGAAAGTGAGGAAAAGCAGAGTGCCTGTTTGCAAGGCTACGAAAGAGCAGAGCCCCAGTCTTGCTGTTTGTCTGCAATGTGTGCAAAGGATAGTGAGGACCAGCAAGACAATTCCTTCCTAGCACCTTCCTTGGAGGAGTGAGAGGGCAACGTTTCAATCTCGCAGATAGGAGCGCGAGAGTGAGAAAAAGCAGAGTGCCTGTTTCCAGGGCTACGAAAGAGCAGAGCCGCAGTCTTGATGTTTCTCCGCAATGAGTGCAAGGGATAGTGAGGACCAGCAAGACAATTCCTTCCGAGCACCTTCCATGGAGGAGAGAGAGGGCAACGTTTCATTCTCGCAGTTCGGAGCGCGAGAGTGAGAAAAAGCAGAGTGCCTGTTTGCAAGGCTACGAAAGAGCAGAGCCCCAGTCTTGCTGTTTGTCTGCAATGAGAGCAAGGGATAGTGAGGACCAGCAAGACAATTCCTTCCTAGCACCTTCCATGGAGGAGAGAGAGGGCAACGTTTCATTCTCGCAGTTCGGAGCGCGAGAGTGAGAAAAAGGAGAGTGCCTGTTTGCAAGGCTACGAAAGAGCAGAGCTGCAGTCTTGCTGTTTGTCTGCAATGAGTGCAAGTGATAGTGAGGACCAGCAAGACAATTCCTTCCTAGAACCTTCCTTGGAGGAGAGAGAGTGCAACATGTAAATCTCGCATTTCGGAGTACGAGAGTGAGGTAAAGCAGAGTGCCTGTTTGCAAGGCTACGAAAGAGCAGAGCCCCAGTCTTGGTGTTTGTCTGCAATGAGTGCAAGGGATAGTGAGGAATAGCAAGACAATTCCTTCCCAGCACCTTCCTTGCAGGAGAGAGAGGGCAACGTTTCAAGCTCGCGGCTCGGGGCGCGAGAGTGAGAAAAAGCAGAGTGCCTGTTTGCAAGGCTACGAAAGAGCAGAGCCCCAGTCTTGGTGTTTTTCTGCAATGAGTGCAAGGGATAGTGAGGAATAGCAAGACAATTCCTTCCTTGCACCTTCCATGGAGGAGAGAGAGGGCAACGTTTCATTCTCGCAGATCGAGCCCGAGAGCGAGGAAAAGCAGAGTGCCTGTTTGCAAGGCTACGAAAGAGCAGAGCCCCAGTCTTGCTGCTTGACTGCAATGAGTGCAAGGGATATTGAGGACCAGCAAGACAATTCCTTCCTAGCTCCTTCCTTGCAGGAGAGAGAGTGCAACGTTTCAATCTTGCAGATCGGAGCGCGAGAGTGAGAAAAAGCAGAGTGCCTGTTTGCAAGGCTACGAAAGAGCAGAGCCCCAGTCTTGGTGCTTGACTGCAATGAGTGCAAGGGATAGTGAGGACCAACAAGACAATTCCTTCCTAGCACCTTCCTTGGAAAAGAGAGAGGGGAAGGTTTCAATCTCGCAGTACGGAGCGCGAGACCGGAGAAAAAGCAGAATGCCTTTTTGCAAGGCTACGAAAGAGCAGAGCCCCAGTCTTGCTGTTTGTCTGCAATGAGTTCAAGGGATAGAGAGGACCAGCAAGACAATTCCTTCCTAGCACCTTCCTAGGAGGAGACAGTGGGCAACTTTTCAATCTCGCAGATCGGAGCGCGAGAGTGAGAAAAAGCAGAGTGCCTGTTTGCAGGGCTACGAAAGAGCATAGGCGCAGTCTTCATGTTTCCCTGCAATGAGTGCAAGGGATAGTGAGGACCAGCAAGACAATTCCTTCCTTGCACCTTCCATGGAGGAGAGAGAGGGCAACGTTTCATTCTCGCAGATCGAGCGCGAGAGTGAGAAAAAGCAGAGTGCCTGTTTGCAAGGCTACGAAAGAGCAGAGCCGCAGTCTTGATGTTTGTCTCCAATGTGTGCAAGCGATAGTGAGGACCAGCAAGAAAATTCCTTCCTAGCACCTTCCTTTGAGGAGAGAGTGGGCAACGTTTCGATCTCGCAGATCAGAGCACCAGAGTGAGAAATAGCAGAGTGCCTGTTTCCAGATCTACGAAAGAGCAGAGCCGCAGTCTTGCTGTTTGTCTGCAATGAGTGCAAGGGATAGTGAGGACCAGCAAGACAATTCCTTCCTAGCTCCTTCCTTGGAGGAGAGGGAGGGCAACGTTTCAATCTTGCAGATCGGAGCGCGAGAGTGAGAAAAAGCGGAGTGCCTGTTTGCAAGGCTACGAAAGAGCAGAGCCCCAGTCTTGCTGCTTGACTGCAATGAGTGCAAGGGATAGTGAGGACCAGCAAGACAATTCCTTCCGAGCACCTTCCTTGGAAAAGAGAGAGGGCAACGTTTCAATCTCGGAGATCGGAGCGCGAGAGTGGAGAAAAAACAGAGTGCCTGTTTGGAAGGCTACGAAATAGCAGAGCCGCAGTCTTGATGTTTCTCTGCAATGAGTGCAAGGGATAGTGAGGACCAGCAAGGCAATTCCTTCCTTGCACCTTCCGTGGAGGAGAGAGAGGGCAACGTTTCAATCTTGCAGATCGGAGAGCGAGAGTGAGAAAAAGCAAAGGGCCTCTTTGCAAGGCTAAGAAAGATCAGAGCCCCAGTCTTGCTGCTTGACTGGAATGAGTGCAAGGGATAGTGAGGACCAGCAAGACAATTCCTTCCTTGCACCTTCCATGGAGGAGTGAGAGGGCAACGTTTCATTCTCGCAGATCGAGCGCGAGAGTGCGAAAAAGCAGTGTGCCTGTTTCCAATGTTAGGAAGGAGCATAGACCCTGTCTTGCTGTTTCTCTGCAATGAGTGCAAGGGATAGTGAGGACCAGCCAGACAATTCCTTCCTTGCACATTTCATGGAGGAGAGAGAGGGCAACGTTTCATGCTCGCAGATCGAGCGCGAGACTGAGAAAAAGCAGAGTGCCTGTTTGCAAGGCTACGAAAGAGCAGAGCCCCAGTCGTGCTGCTTGACTGCAATGAGTGCAAGGGATAGTGAGGACCACCAAGAGAATAGCTTCCTAGCACCTTCCATGGAGGAGAGAGAGGGCAACGTTTCAATCTCGCAGTTCGGGGCGCGAGACTGAGAAAAAGCTGAGTGACTGTTTCCAGGTATACGAAAGAGCAGAGCCCCAGTCTTGCTGTTTGTCTGCAATGTGTGCAAGGGATAGTGAGGACCAGCAAGACAATTCCTTTCTAGCACCTTCCTTGGAGGAGAGAGTGGGCAACGTTTCAATCTCGCAGATCGGAGCGCGAGAGTGAGAAAAAGCAGAGTGCCTGTTTCCAGGTATACGAAAGAGCAGAGCCGCAGTCTTGATGTTTCTCCGCAATGAGTGCAAGGGATAGTGAGGACCCGCAAGACAATTCCTTCCTAGCACCTTCCATGGAGGAGAGAGAGGGCAACATTTCATTCTCGCAGATCGAGAGCGAGAGTGAGAAAAAGCAGAGTGCCTGTTTGCAAGGCTACGAAAGAGCAGAGCCCCAGTCTTGCTGCTTGACTGCAATGAGTGCAACGGATAGTGAGGACCAGCAAGACAATTCCTTCCGAGCACCTTCCTTGGAAAAGAGAAAGGGCAACGTTTCAATCTCGCAGTTCGGACCGCGAAAGTGAGGAAAAGCAGAGTGCCTGTTTGCAAGGCTACGAAAGAGCAGAGCCCCAGTCTTGCTGTTTGTCTGCAATGAGTGCAAGGGATAGTGAGGACCAGCAAGACAATTCCTTCCTAGAACCTTCCTTGGAGGAGAGAGAGTGCAACGTGTAAATCTCGCATTTCAGAGCGCGAGAGTGAGGTAAAGCAGAGTGCCTGTTTGCAAGGCTACAAAAGAGCAGAGCCCCAGTCTTGCTGCTTGACTGCAATGAGTGCAAAGGATAGTGAGGACCAGCAAGACAATTCCTTCAGAGCACCTTCCTTGGAAAAGAGAGAGGGCAACGTTTCAATCTCGCAGTTCGGAGCGCAAAAGTGAGGAAAAGCAGAGTGCCTGTTTGCAAGGCTATGAAAGAGCAGAGCCCCAGTCTTGCTGTTTGTCTCCAATGGGTGCAAGGTATAGTGAGGACCAGCAAGACAATTCTTTCCGAGCTCCTTCCTTTCAGGAGAGAGTGGACAACGTTTCAATCTCGCAGATCGCAGCGCGAGAGGGGAGAAAATACAGAGTGCCTGTTTGCAAGGCTACGAAAGAGCAGAGCCGCAGTCTTGATGTTTCTCTGCAATGAGTGCAAGGGATAGTGAGGACCAGCAAGACAATTCCTTCCTTGCACCTTCCATGGAGGAGAGAGAGTGCAACGTTTCAATCTCGGAGTACGGAGCGCGAGTGTTAGAAAAAGCAGAGTGCCTGTTTGGAAGGCTACGAAAGAGCAGAGCTGCAGTCTTGCTGTTTGTCTGCAATGTGTGCAAGGGATAGTGAGGACCAGGAAGACAATTCCTTTCTAGCTCCTTCATTGCAGGAGATAGACGGCAACGTTTCAATCTCACAGACCGAGCGCGATAGTGAGAAAAAGCAGAGTGCCTGTTTGGAAGGCTACGAAAGAGCAGAGCTGCAGTCTTGCTGTTTGTCTGCAATGAGTGCAAGGGATAGTGTGGACCAGCAAGACAATTCCTTCCGAGCACCTTCCTTGGAAAAGTGAGAGTGCAACGTTTCAATCTCGCAGATCAGAGCGCGAGAGTGAGAAAAAGCAGTGTGCCTGTATCCAACGTTAGGAAAGAGTATAGCCCCAGTCTTGGTGTTTGTCTGCAATGTGTGCAAGGGATAGTGAGGACCAGCAAGACAATTCCTTCCTAGCTCCTTCCTTTGAGGAGAGAGTGGGCAACATTTCAATCTCGCAGATCGGAGCGCGAGAGTGGAGAAAAAACAGAGTGCCTGTTTGCAAGGCTACGAAAGAGCAGAGCCGCAGTCTTGATGTTTCTCTGCAATGAGTGCAAGGGATAGTGAGGACCAGCAAGACAATTCCTCCCTAGCACCTTCCCTGCAGGAGAGAGAGTGCAACGTTTCAATCTCGGAGTACGGAGCGCGACTGTGAGAAAAAGCAGAGTGCCTGTTTGCAAGGCTACGAAAGAGCAGAGCCGCAGTCTTGATGTTTCTCTGCAATGAGTGCAAGGAGTAGTGAGGACCAGCAAGACAATTCCTTCCTAACTCCTTCCTTACAGGAGAGAGAGGGCAACGGTTCAGTCTCGCAGATCGAGCGCGAGAGTGAGAAAAAGCAGAGTGCCTGTTTGCAAGGCTACGAAAGGGCAGAGCCCTAGTCTTGCTGTTTGTCTGGAATGAGTGCAAGGGATAGTGAGGACCAGCAAGACAATTCCTTCCTTGCACGTTCCATGGAGGAGAGAGAGGGCAACGTTTCAATCTCGCAGTTCGGAGCTCGAAAGTGAGGATAAGCAGAGTGCCTGTTTGGAAGGCTACGAAAGAGCAGAGCCCCAGTCTTGCTGTTTGTCTGCAATGTGTGCAAGGGATAGTGAGGACCAGCAAGACAATTCCTTCCTAGCACCTTCCTTGGAGGAGTGAGAGGGCAACGTTTCAATCTCGCAGATCGGAGCGCGAGAGTGAGAAAAAGCAGAGTGCCTGTTTCCAGGGCTACGAAAGAGCAGAGCCGCAGTCTTGATGTTTCTCCGCAATGAGTGCAAGGGATAGTGAGGACCAGCCAGACAATTCCTTCCTTGCACATTTCATGGAGGAGAGAGAGGGCAACGTTTCATGCTCGCAGATCGAGCGCGAGACTGAGAAAAAGCAGAGTGCCTGTTTGCAAGGCTACGAAAGAGCAGAGCCCCAGTCTTGCTGCTTGACTGCAATGAGTGCAAGGGATAGTGAGGACCACCAAGAGAATAGCTTCCTAGCACCTTCCATGGAGGAGAGAGAGGGCAACGTTTCAATCTCGCAGTTCGGGGCGCGAGACTGAGAAAAAGCTGAGTGCCTGTTTCCAGGTATACGAAAGAGCAGAGCCCCAGTCTTGCTGTTTGTCTGCAATGTGTGCAAGGGATAGTGAGGACCAGCAAGACAATTCCTTTCTAGCACCTTCCTTGGAGGAGAGAGTGGGCAACGTTTCAATCTCGCAGATCGGAGCGCGAGAGTGAGAAAAAGCAGAGTGCCTGTTTCCAGGTATACGAAAGAGCAGAGCCGCAGTCTTGATGTTTCTCCGCAATGAGTGCAAGGGATAGTGAGGACCCGCAAGACAATTCCTTCCTAGCACCTTCCATGGAGGAGAGAGAGGGCAACATTTCATTCTCGCAGATCGAGAGCGAGAGTGAGAAAAAGCAGAGTGCCTGTTTGCAAGGCTACGAAAGAGCAGAGCCCCAGTCTTGCTGCTTGACTGCAATGAGTGCAACGGATAGTGAGGACCAGCAAGACAATTCCTTCCGAGCACCTTCCTTGGAAAAGAGAAAGGGCAACGTTTCAATCTCGCAGTTCGGACCGCGAAAGTGAGGAAAAGCAGAGTGCCTGTTTGCAAGGCTACGAAAGAGCAGAGCCCCAGTCTTGCTGTTTGTCTGCAATGAGTGCAAGGGATAGTGAGGACCAGCAAGACAATTCCTTCCTAGAACCTTCCTTGGAGGAGAGAGAGTGCAACGTGTAAATCTCGCATTTCAGAGCGCGAGAGTGAGGTAAAGCAGAGTGCCTGTTTGCAAGGCTACAAAAGAGCAGAGCCCCAGTCTTGCTGCTTGACTGCAATGAGTGCAAAGGATAGTGAGGACCAGCAAGACAATTCCTTCAGAGCACCTTCCTTGGAAAAGAGAGAGGGCAACGTTTCAATCTCGCAGTTCGGAGCGCGAAAGTGAGGAAAAGCAGAGTGCCTGTTTGCAAGGCTATGAAAGAGCAGAGCCCCAGTCTTGCTGTTTGTCTCCAATGGGTGCAAGGTATAGTGAGGACCAGCAAGACAATTCTTTCCGAGCTCCTTCCTTTCAGGAGAGAGTGGACAACGTTTCAATCTCGCAGATCGCAGCGCGAGAGGGGAGAAAATACAGAGTGCCTGTTTGCAAGGCTACGAAAGAGCAGAGCCGCAGTCTTGATGTTTCTCTGCAATGAGTGCAAGGGATAGTGAGGACCAGCAAGACAATTCCTTCCTTGCACCTTCCATGGAGGAGAGAGAGTGCAACGTTTCAATCTCGGAGTACGGAGCGCGAGTGTGAGAAAAAGCAGAGTGCCTGTTTGGAAGGCTACGAAAGAGCAGAGCTGCAGTCTTGCTGTTTGTCTGCAATGTGTGCAAGGGATAGTGAGGACCAGCAAGACAATTCCTTCCTTGCACCTTCCATGGAGGAGTGAGAGGGCAACGTTTCAATCTCGCAGATCGGAGCGCGAGAGTGAGAAAAAGCAGAGTGCCTGTTTCCAGGGCTACGAAAGAGCAGAGCCGCAGTCTTGATGTTTCTCCGCAATGAGTGCAAGGGATAGTGAGGAATAGCAAGACAATTCCTTCCTTGCACCTTCCATGGAGGAGAGAGAGGGCAACGTTTCAATCTCGCAGATCGAGCCCGAGGGCGAGGAAAAGCAGAGTGCCTGTTTGCAAGGCTACGAAAGAGCAGAGCCCCAGTCTTGCTGCTTGACTGCAATGAGTGCAAGGGATAGTGAGGACCAGCAAGACAATTCCTTCCGAGCACCTTCCTTGAAAAAGAGAGAGGGCAACGTTTCAATCTCGCAGATCGAGCGCGAGAGTGAGGAAAAAAAAGAGTGCCTGTTTCCAGGGCTACGAAAGAGCAGAGCCGCAGTCTTGATGTTTCTCTGCAATGAGTGCAAGGGATAGTGAGGACCAGCAAGACAATTCCTTCCTTGCAACTTCCATGGAGGAGAGACAGGGCAACGTTTCATTCTTGCAGATCGAGCGCGATAGTGAGAAAAAGCAAAGTGCCTGTTTGCAAGGCTACGAAAGAGCAGAGCCGCAGTCTTGATGTTTCTCTGGAATGAGTTCAAGGGATAGTGAGGACCAGCAAGACAATTCCTTCCTTGCACCTTCCATGGAAAACAGAGAGGGCAACGTTTCATTCTCGCACATCGAGGGCGAGAGTGAGAAAAAGCAGAGTGCCTGTTTCCAGGGCTACGAAAGAGCAGAGCCACAGTCTTGCTGTTTGTCAGCAATGAGTGCAAGGGATAGTGAGGACCAGCAAGACAATGCCTTCCGAGCAACTTCCTTGGAAAAGAGAGAGGGCAACGTTTCACTCTCGCAGTTCAGACCGCTAAAAAGAGCATAGCCCCAGTCTTGCTGCTTGTCTGCAATGTGTGCAAGGGATAGTGAGGACCAGCAAGACAATTCCTGCCTAGCACCTTCCTTTGAGGAGAGAGTGGGAAAAGTTTCAATCTCGCAGATCAGAGCGCGAGAGTGAGAAAAAGCAGAGTGCCTGTTTGCAGGGCTACGAAAGAGCAGAGCCCCAGTCTTGATGTTTCTCTGCAATGAGTGCAAGGGATAGTGAGGACCAGCAAGACAATTCCTTACTAGCACCTTCCTTGGAAAAGAGAGAGGTCAACGTTTCAATGTCGCAGATCGGAGCGAGAGAGTGAGAAAAAGCAGAGTGCCTGTTTGCAAGGCTACGAAAGAGCAGAGCCCCAGTCTTGCTGTTTGTCTGCAATGAGTGCAAGGGATAGTGAGGACCAGCAAGATAATTCTTTCCGAGCACCTTCCTTGGAAAAGAGAGAGGGCAACGTTTCAATCTCACAGATCAGAGTGCGAGAGTGAGAAAAAGCAGAGTGCCTGTTTGCAAGGCTACGAAAGAGGAGAGCCGCAGTCTTGCTGTTTGTCTGCAATGAGTGCAAGGGATAGTGAGGACCAGCAAGACAATTCCTTCCTAGCACCTTCCTAGGAGGAGAGAGTCGGCAACGTTTCAATGTCGCAGATCGAGCGCGAGAGTGAGAAAAAGCAGAGTGCCTGTTTGCAAGGCTACGAAAGAGCAGAGCCCCAGTCTTGCTGTTTGTCTGCAATGAGTGCAAGGGATAGTGAGGACCAGCAAGACAATTCCTTCCTAGCACCTTCCTTTGAGGGGAGAGTGGGCAACGTTCCAATGTCGCAGATCGGAGCGCGAGAGTGAGAAAAAGCAGAGTGCCTGTTTGCAGGGCTACGAAAGAGCAGAGCCGCAGTCTTGATGTTTCCCTGCAATGAGTGCAAGGGATAGTGAGGACCAGCAAGACAATTCCTTCCTTGCACCTTCCATGGAGGAGAGAGGGGGCAACGTTTCATTCTCGCAGATCGAGCGCGAGAGTGAGAAAAAGCAGAGTGCCTGTTTGGAAGGCTACGAAAGAGCAGAGCTGCAGTCTTGCTGTTTGTCTGCAATGACTGCAAGGGATAGTGAGGACCAGCCAGACAATTCGTTCCTTGCACGTTCCATGGAAGAGAGAGATGGCAACGTTTCTATATCGCAGATCGAGCGCGATTGTGAGAAAAAGCAGAGTGCCTGTTTCCAGGGCTACGAAAGAGCAGAGCCGCAGTCTTGATGTTTCTCTGCAATGAGTGCAAGGGATAGTGAGGACCAGCAAGACAATTCCTTCCGAGCACCTTCCTTGGAAAAGTGAGAGTGCAACGTTTCAATCTCGCAGATCGGAGCGCGAGAGTGAGAAAAAGCAGAGTGCCTGTTTCCAGGGCTACGAAAGAGCAGAGCCGCAGTCTTGATGTTTCTCCGCAATGAGTGCAAGGGATAGTGAGGAATAGCAAGACAATTCCTTCCTTGCACCTTCCATGGAGGAGAGAGAGGGCAACGTTTCAATCTCGCAGATCGAGCCCGAGGGCGAGGAAAAGCAGAGCGCCTGTTTGCAAGGCTACGAAAGAGCAGAGCCCCAGTCTTGCTGCTTGACTGCAATGAGTGCAAGGGATAGTGAGGACCAGCAAGACAATTCCTTCCGAGCACCTTCCTTGAAAAAGAGAGAGGGCAACGTTTCAATCTCGCAGATCGAGCGCGAGAGTGAGGAAAAAAAAGAGTGCCTGTTTCCAGGGCTACGAAAGAGCAGAGCCGCAGTCTTGATGTTTCTCTGCAATGAGTGCAAGGGATAGTGAGGACCAGCAAGACAATTCCTTCCTTGCAACTTCCATGGAGGAGAGACAGGGCAACGTTTCATTCTTGCAGATCGAGCGCGATAGTGAGAAAAAGCAAAGTGCCTGTTTGCAAGGCTACGAAAGAGCAGAGCCGCAGTCTTGATGTTTCTCTGGAATGAGTTCAAGGGATAGTGAGGACCAGCAAGACAATTCCTTCCTTGCACCTTCCATGGAAAACAGAGAGGGCAACGTTTCATTCTCGCACATCGAGGGCGAGAGTGAGAAAAAGCAGAGTGCCTGTTTCCAGGGCTACGAAAGAGCAGAGCCACAGTCTTGCTGTTTGTCAGCAATGAGTGCAAGGGATAGTGAGGACCAGCAAGACAATTCCTTCCGAGCAACTTCCTTGGAAAAGAGAGAGGGCAACGTTTCACTCTCGCAGTTCAGACCGCTAAAAAGAGCATAGCCCCAGTCTTGCTGCTTGTCTGCAATGTGTGCAAGGGATAGTGAGGACCAGCAAGACAATTCCTGCCTAGCACCTTCCTTTGAGGAGAGAGTGGGAAAAGTTTCAATCTCGCAGATCAGAGCGCGAGAGTGAGAAAAAGCAGAGTGCCTGTTTGCAGGGCTACGAAAGAGCAGAGCCCCAGTCTTGATGTTTCTCTGCAATGAGTGCAAGGGATAGTGAGGACCAGCAAGACAATTCCTTACTAGCACCTTCCTTGGAAAAGAGAGAGGTCAACGTTTCAATGTCGCTGATCGGAGCGAGAGAGTGAGAAAAAGCAGAGTGCCTGTTTGCAAGGCTACGAAAGAGCAGAGCCCCAGTCTTGCTGTTTGTCTGCAATGAGTGCAAGGGATAGTGAGGACCAGCAAGATAATTCTTTCCGAGCACCTTCCTTGGAAAAGAGAGAGGGCAACGTTTCAATCTCACAGATCAGAGTGCGAGAGTGAGAAAAAGCAGAGTGCCTGTTTGCAAGGCTACGAAAGAGGAGAGCCGCAGTCTTGCTGTTTGTCTGCAATGAGTGCAAGGGATAGTGAGGACCAGCAAGACAATTCCTTACTAGCACCTTCCTAGGAGGAGAGAGTCGGCAACGTTTCAATGTCGCAGATCGAGCGCGAGAGTGAGAAAAAGCAGAGTGCCTGTTTGCAAGGCTACGAAAGAGCAGAGCCCCAGTCTTGCTGTTTGTCTGCAATGAGTGCAAGGGATAGTGAGGACCAGCAAGACAATTCCTTCCTAGCACCTTCCTTTGAGGGGAGAGTGGGCAACGTTCCAATGTCGCAGATCGGAGCGCGAGAGTGAGAAAAAGCAGAGTGCCTGTTTGCAGGGCTACGAAAGAGCAGAGCCGCAGTCTTGATGTTTCCCTGCAATGAGTGCAAGGGATAGTGAGGACCAGCAAGACAATTCCTTCCTTGCACCTTCCATGGAGGAGAGAGGGGGCAACGTTTCATTCTCGCAGATCGAGCGCGAGAGTGAGAAAAAGCAGAGTGCCTGTTTGGAAGGCTACGAAAGAGCAGAGCTGCAGTCTTGCTGTTTGTCTGCAATGACTGCAAGGGATAGTGAGGACCAGCCAGACAATTCGTTCCTTGCACGTTCCATGGAAGAGAGAGATGGCAACGTTTCTATATCGCAGATCGAGCGCGATTGTGAGAAAAAGCAGAGTGCCTGTTTCCAGGGCTACGAAAGAGCAGAGCCGCAGTCTTGATGTTTCTCTGCAATGAGTGCAAGGGATAGTGAGGACCAGCAAGACAATTCCTTCCGAGCACCTTCCTTGGAAAAGTGAGAGTGCAACGTTTCAATCTCGCAGATCAGAGCGCGAGAGTGAGAAAAAGCAGTGTGCCTGTTTCCAACGTTAGGAAAGAGCATAGCCCCAGTCTTGCTGTTCGTCTGCAATGTGTGCAAGGGATAGTGAGGACCAGCAAGACAATTCCTTCCTAGCACCTTCCTTTGAGGGGAGAGTGGGCAACGTTTCAATCTCGCAGATCGGAGCGCGAGAGTGAGAAAAAGCAGAGTGCCTGTTTCCAGATCTACGAAAGAGCAGAGTCGCAGTCTTGATTTTTCTCTGCAATGACTGCAAGGGATAGTGAGGACCATCCAGACAATTCGTTCCTTGCACGTTCCATGGAGGAGAGAGAGGGCAACGTTTCAATCTCGCAGATCGAGCGCGATTGTGAAAAAAAGCAGAGTGCCTGTTTCCAGGGCTACGAAAGAGCAGAGCCGCAGTCTTGATGTTTCTCTGCAATGAGTGCAAGGGATAGTGAGGACCAGCAAGACAATTCCTTCCTTGCACCTTCCTTGCAGGAGAGAGAGTACAACGTTTCAATCTCGCAGTTCGGACCGCGAAAGTGAGGAAAAGCAGAGTGCCTGTTTGCAAGGCTACGAAAGAGCAGAGCCCCAGTCTTGATGTTTGTCTACAATGTGTGCAAGGTATAGTGAGGACCAGCAAGACAATTCCTTCCGAGCACCTTCCTTGGAAAAGAGAGTGGGCAACGTTTCAATCTCGCCGATCGGAGCGCGAGAGTGAGAAAAAGCAGAGTGCCTGTTTCCAGGGCTACGAAAGAGCAGAGCCCCAGTCTTGCTGTTTGTCTGCAATGAGTGCAAGGGATAGTGAGGACCAGCAAGACAATTCCTTCCGAGCACCTTCCTTGGAAAAGTGAGAGTGCAACGTTTCAATCTCGCAGATCAGAGCGCGAGACTGAGAAAAAGCAGTGTGCCTGTTTCCAACGTTAGGAAAGAGCATAGCCCCAGTCTTGCTGTTTGTCTGCAATGTGTGCAAGGGATAGTGAGGACCAGCAAGACAATTCCTTCCTTGCACCTTCCATGGAGGAGAGATAGGGCAACGTTTCATTCTCGCAGATCGAGCGCGAAAGTGAGGAAAAGCAGAGTGCCTGTTTGCAAGGGTACGAAAGAGCAGAGCCCCAGTCTTGCTGTTTGTCTGCAATGAGTGCAAGGGATAGTGAGGACCAGCAAGAAAATTCCTTCGAGGACATTCCTTGGAAATGAGAGAGTGCAACGTTTCAATCTCGCAGATCGGAGCGCGAGAGTGAGAAAAGCAGAGTGCCTGTTTCTAGGGCTATGAAACAGCAGAGCCCCAGTCTTGGTGCTTGACTGCAATGAGTGCAAGGGATAGTGAGGACCAGCCAAACAATTCCTTCCTTGCACCTTCCATGCAGGAGAGAGGGTAACGTTTCTTCTCGCATTTCGGAGCGCGAGAGTGAGAAAAAGGAGAGTGTCTGTTTGCAAGGCTACGGAAGACCAGAGCCCCAATTTTGCTGCTTGACTGCAATGAGTGCAAGGGATAGTGAGGACCAGCAAGACAATTCCTTCCGAGCATCTTCCTTGGAGGAGAGAGTGGGCAACGTTTCAATCTCGCAGATCGGAGCGCGAGAGTGAGGAAAAAAAATAGTGCCTGTTTCCAGGCCTACGAAAGAGCAGAGCCGCAGTCTTGATGTTTCTCTGCAATGAGTGCAAGGGATAGTGAGGACCAGCAAGACAATTCCTTCCTTGCACCTTCCATGGAGGAGAGACAGGGCAACGTTTCATTCTTGCAGATCGAGCGCGATAGTGAGAAAAAGCAAAGTGCCTGTTTGCAAGGCTACGAAAGAGGAGAGCCGCAGTCTTGATGTTTCTCTGGAATGAGTTCAAGGGATAGTGAGGACCAGCAAGACAGTTCCTTCCTTGCACCTTCCATGGAAAACAGAGAGGGCAACGTTTCATTCTCGCACATCGAGGGCGAGAGTGAGAAAAAGCAGAGTGCCTGTTTCCAGGGCTACGAAAGAGCAGAGCCACAGTCTTGCTGTTTGTCAGCAATGAGTGCAAGGGATAGTGAGGACCAGCAAGACAATTCCTTCCGAGCACCTTCATTGGAAAAGAGAGAGGGCAACGTTTCACTCTCGCAGTTCAGACCGCTAAAAAGAGCATAGCCCCAGTCTTGCTGCTTGTCTGCAATGTGTGCAAGGGATAGTGAGGACCAGCAAGACAATTCCTGCCTAGCACCTTCCTTTGAGGAGAGAGTGGGAAAAGTTTCAATCTCGCAGATCAGAGCGCGAGAGTGAGAAAAAGCAGAGTGCCTGTTTGCAGGGCTACAAAAGAGCAGAGCCCCAGTCTTGATGTTTCTCTGCAATGAGTGCAAGGGATAGTGAGGACCAGCAAGACAATTCCTTCCTACCACCTTCCTTGAAGGAGAGAGAGGGCAACGTTTCATTCTCGCAGATCGAGCGCGAGAGTGAGAAAAAGCAGAGTGCCTGTTTGCAATGCTACGAAAGAGCAGAGCTGTAGTCTTGCTGTTTGTCTGCAATGAGTGCAAGGGATAGTGAGGACCAGCCACACAATTCCTTCCTTGCACCTTCCATGCAGGAGAGAGGGCAACGTTTCATTCTCGCATTTCGGAGCGCGAGAGTGAGAAAAAGGAGAGTGTCTGTTTGCAAGGATACGGAAGAGCAGAGCCCCAGTTTTGCTGCTTGACTGCAATGAGTGCAAGGGATAGTGAGGACCAGCAAGACAATTCCTTCCTAGCACCTTCCTTGCAGGAGAGAGAGTGCAACGTTTCAGGCTCGCAGTTTGGGGCGCGAGAGTGAGAAAAAGCAGAGTGCCTGTTTGCAAGGCTACGAAAGAGCAGAGCCCCAGTCTTCCTGCTTGACTGCAATGAGTGCAAGGGATAGTGAGGACCAGCAAGACAATTCCTTCCTAGCACCTTCCTTGGAGGAGAGAGTGTCCAACGTTTCAATCTCGCAGATCGGACCGCGAGAGTGACAAAAAGCAGAGTGCCTGTTTCCAGGGCTACGAAAGAGCAGAGCCGCAGTCTTGATGTTTCTCTGCAATGAGTGCAAGGGATAGTGAGGACCAGCCAGACAATTCCTACCTTGCACCTTCCATGGAGGAGAGAGAGGGCAACGTTTCTTTCTCGCAGATCTAGCGCGAGAGTGAGAAAAAGCAGAGGGCCTGTTTGCAATACTACGAAAGAGCAGAGCCCCAGTCTTGCTGCTTGTCTGCAATGAGTGCAAGGGATAGTGAGGACCAGCAAGACAATTCCTTCCTTGCACCTTCCATGGAGGAGAGAGAGGGCCACGTTTCGTTCTCGCAGATCGAGCGCGAGAGTCAGAAAAAGCAGAGTGCCTCTTTGCAAGGCTACGAAAGAGCAGAGCCCCAGTCTTGCTGTTTGTCTGCAATGAGTGCAAGGGATAGTGAGGACCAGCAAGACAATTCCTTCCTAGATCCTTCCTTGCAGGAGGGAGAGGGCAACGTGTAAATCTCGCATTTCGGAGCGCGAGAGTGAGGTAAAGCAGAGTGCCTGTTTGCAAGGCTACGAAAGAACAGAGCCCCAGTCTTGCTGTTTGTCTGCAATGAGTGCAAGGGATAGTGAGGACCAGCAAGACAATTCCTTCCTTGCACCTTCCATGGAGGAGAGAGAGGGCAACGTTTCATTCTCGCAGATCGAGCGCGAGAGTGAGAAAAAGCAGAGTGCCTGTTTGGAAGGCTGCGAAAGAGCAGAGCTGCAGTCTTGCTGTTTCTCTGCAATGTGTGCAAGGGATAGTGAGGACCAGCAAGACAATTCCTTTCTAGCACCATCCTTGGAAAAGAGAGAGGGCAACGTTTCAATCTCGCAGTTCGGAGCGCGAAAGTGAGGAAAAGCAGAGTGCCTGTTTGCAAGGCTACGAAAGAGCAGAGCCGCAGTCTTGCTGCCTGACTGCAATGAGTGCAAGGGATAGTGAGGACCAACAAGACAATTCCTTCCGAGCACATTCCTTGGAGGAGAGAGAGGGGAAAGTTTCAATCTCGCAGTACGGAGAGCGAGAGTGAGAAAAAGCAGAGTGCCTGTTTGCAAGGCTACGAAAGAGCAGAGCCCCAGTCTTGCTGTTTGTCTGCAATGAGTGCAAGGGATAGTGAGGACCAGCAAGACAATTCTTTCCGAGCACCTTCCTTGGAAAAGAGAGAGGGCAACGTTTCACTCTCGCAGTTCAGACCGCTAAAAAGAGCATAGCCCCAGTCTTGCTGCTTGTCTGCAATGTGTGCAAGGGATAGTGAGGACCAGCAAGACAATTCCTGCCTAGCACCTTCCTTTGAGGAGAGAGTGGGAAAAGTTTCAATCTCGCAGATCAGAGCGCGAGAGTGAGAAAAAGCAGAGTGCCTGTTTGCAGGGCTACAAAAGAGCAGAGCCCCAGTCTTGATGTTTCTCTGCAATGAGTGCAAGGGATAGTGAGGACCAGCAAGACAATTCCTTCCTACCACCTTCCTTGAAGGAGAGAGAGGGCAACGTTTCAATCTCGCAGATCGAGCGCGAGAGTGAGAAAAAGCAGAGTGCCTGTTTGCAATGCTACGAAAGAGCAGAGCTGTAGTCTTGCTGTTTGTCTGCAATGAGTGCAAGGGATAGTGAGGACCAGCCACACAATTCCTTCCTTGCACCTTCCATGCAGGAGAGAGGGCAACGTTTCATTCTCGCATTTCGGAGCGCGAGAGTGAGAAAAAGGAGAGTGTCTGTTTGCAAGGCTACGGAAGAGCAGAGCCCCAGTTTTGCTGCTTGACTGCAATGAGTGCAAGGGATAGTGAGGACCAGCAAGACAATTCCTTCCTAGCACCTTCCTTGCAGGAGAGAGAGTGCAACGTTTCAGGCTCGCAGTTTGGGGCGCGAGAGTGAGAAAAAGCAGAGTGCCTGTTTGCAAGGCTACGAAAGAGCAGAGCCCCAGTCTTCCTGCTTGACTGCAATGAGTGCAAGGGATAGTGAGGACCAGCAAGACAATTCCTTCCTAGCACCTTCCTTGGAGGAGAGAGTGTCCAACGTTTCAATCTCGCAGATCGGACCGCGAGAGTGACAAAAAGCAGAGTGCCTGTTTCCAGGGCTACGAAAGAGCAGAGCCGCAGTCTTGATGTTTCTCTGCAATGAGTGCAAGGGATAGTGAGGACCAGCCAGACAATTCCTACCTTGCACCTTCCATGGAGGAGAGAGAGGGCAACGTTTCTTTCTCGCAGATCTAGCGCGAGAGTGAGAAAAATCAGAGGGCCTGTTTGCAATACTACGAAAGAGCAGAGCCCCAGTCTTGCTGCTTGTCTGCAATGAGTGCAAGGGATAGTGAGGACCAGCAAGACAATTCCTTCCTTGCACCTTCCATGGAGGAGAGAGAGGGCCACGTTTCATTCTCGCAGATCGAGCGCGAGAGTCAGAAAAAGCAGAGTGCCTCTTTGCAAGGCTACGAAAGAGCAGAGCCCCAGTCTTGCTGTTTGTCTGCAATGAGTGCAAGGGATAGTGAGGACCAGCAAGACAATTCCTTCCTAGATCCTTCCTTGCAGGAGGGAGAGGGCAACGTGTAAATCTCGCATTTCGGAGCGCGAGAGTGAGGTAAAGCAGAGTGCCTGTTTGCAAGGCTACGAAAGAACAGAGCCCCAGTCTTGCTGTTTGTCTGCAATGAGTGCAAGGGATAGTGAGGACCAGCAAGACAATTCCTTCCTTGCACCTTCCATGGAGGAGAGAGAGGGCAACGTTTCATTCTCGCAGATCGAGCGCGAGAGTGAGAAAAAGCAGAGTGCCTGTTTGGAAGGCTGCGAAAGAGCAGAGCTGCAGTCTTGCTGTTTCTCTGCAATGTGTGCAAGGGATAGTGAGGACCAGCAAGACAATTCCTTTCTAGCACCATCCTTGGAAAAGAGAGAGGGCAACGTTTCAATCTCGCAGTTCGGAGCGCGAAAGTGAGGAAAAGCAGAGTGCCTGTTTGCAAGGCTACGAAAGAGCAGAGCCGCAGTCTTGCTGCCTGACTGCAATGAGTGCAAGGGATAGTGAGGACCAACAAGACAATTCCTTCCGAGCACATTCCTTGGAGGAGAGAGAGGGGAAAGTTTCAATCTCGCAGTACGGAGAGCGAGAGTGAGAAAAAGCAGAGTGCCTGTTTGCAAGGCTACGAAAGAGCAGAGCCCCAGTCTTGGTGTTTGTCTGCAATGTGTGCAAGGGATAGTGAGGACCAGCAAGACAATTCTTTCCGAGCACCTTCCTTGGAAAAGAGAGAGGGCAACGATTCAATCTCGCAGATCAGAGCGCGAGAGTGAGAAAAAGCAGAGTGCCTGTTTGCAAGGCTACGAAAGAGCAGAGCCGCAGTCTTGCTGTTTGTCTGCAATGAGTGCAAGGGATAGTGAGGACCAGCAAGACAATTCCTTCCTAGCGCCTCCCTAGGAGGAGAGAGTCGGCAACGTTTCAATGTCGCAGATCGGAGCGCGAGAGTGAGAAAAAGCAGAGTGCCTGTTTGCAAGGCTACGAAAGAGCATAGCCGCAGTCTTCATGTTTCCCTGCAATGAGTGCAAGGGATAGTGAGGACCAGCAAGACAATTCCTTCCTAGCACCTTCCTTGCAGGAGAGAGAGTGCAACGTTTCAGGCTCGCAGTTTGGGGCGCGAGAGTGAGAAAAAGCAGAGTGCCCGTTTGCAAGGCTACGAAAGAGCAGAGCCCCAGTCTTCCTGCTTGACTGCAATGAGTGCAAGGGATAGTGAGGACCAGCAAGACAATTCCTTCCTAGCACCTTCCTTGGAGGAGAGAGTGTCCAACATTTCAATCTCGCAGATCGGACCGCGAGAGTGACAAAAAGCAGAGTGCCTGTTTCCAGGGCTACGAAAGAGCAGAGCCGCAGTCTTGATGTTTCTCTGCAATGAGTGCAAGGGATAGTGAGGACCAGCCAGACAATTCCTACCTTGCACCTTCCATGGAGGAGAGAGAGGGCAACGTTTCTTTCTCGCAGATCTAGCGCGAGAATGAGAAAAAGCAGAGGGCCTGTTTGCAATACTACGAAAGAGCAGAGCCCCAGTCTTGCTGCTTGTCTGCAATGAGTGCAAGGGATAGTGAGGACCAGCAAGACAATTCCTTCCTTGCACCTTCCATGGAGGAGAGAGAGGGCCACGTTTCATTCTCGCAGATCGAGCGCGAGAGTCAGAAAAAGCAGAGTGCCTCTTTGCAAGGCTACGAAAGAGTAGAGCCCCAGTCTTGCTGTTTGTCTGCAATGAGTGCAAGGGATAGTGAGGACCAGGAAGACAATTCCTTCCTAGATCCTTCCTTGCAGGAGGGAGAGGGCAACGTGTAAATCTCGCATTTCGGGGCGCGAGAGTGAGGTAAAGCAGAGTGCCTGTTTGCAAGGCTACGAAAGAACAGAGCCCCAGTCTTGCTGTTTGTCTGCAATGAGTGCAAGGGATAGTGAGGACCAGCAAGACAATTCCTTCCTTGCACCTTCCATGGAGGAGAGAGAGGGCAACGTTTCATTCTCGCAGATCGAGTGCGAGAGTGAGAAAAAGCAGAGTGCCTGTTTGCAAGGCTGCGAAAGAGCAGAGCTGCAGTCTTGCTGTTTCTCTGCAATGTGTGCAAGGGATAGTGAGGACCAGCAAGACAATTCCTTTCTAGCACCATCCTTGGAAAAGAGAGAGGGCAACGTTTCAATCTCGCAGTTCGGAGCGCGAAAGTGAGGAAAAGCAGAGTGTCTGTTTGCAAGGCTACGGAAGACCAGAGCCCCAGTTTTGCTGCTTTACTGCAATGAGTGCAAGGGATAGTGAGGACCAGCAAGACAATTCCTTCCGAGCATCTTCCTTGGAGGAGAGAGTGGGCAACGTTTCAATCTCGCAGATCGGAGCGCGAGAGTGAGGAAAAAAAATAGTGCCTGTTTCCAGGCCTACGAAAGAGCAGAGCCGCAGTCTTGATGTTTCTCTGCAATGAGTGCAAGGGATAGTGAGGACCAGCAAGACAATTCCTTCCTTGCACCTTCCATGGAGGAGAGACAGGGCAACGTTTCATTCTTGCAGATCGAGCGCGATAGTGAGAAAAAGCAAAGTGCCTGTTTGCAAGGCTACGAAGGAGCAGAGCCGTAGTCTTGATGTTTCTCTGGAATGAGTTCAAGGGATAGTGAGGACCAGCAAGACAATTCCTTCCTTGCACATTCCATGGAAAACAGAGAGGGCAACGTTTCATTCTCGCACATCGAGGGCGAGAGTGAGAAAAAGCAGAGTGCCTGTTTCCAGGGCTTCGAAAGAGCAGAGCCACAGTCTTGCTGTTTGTCAGCAATGAGTGCAAGGGATAGTGAGGACCAGCAAGACAATTCCTTCCGAGCACCTTCATTGGAAAAGAGAGAGGGCAACGTTTCACTCTCGCAGTTCAGACCGCTAAAAAGAGCATAGCCCCAGTCTTGCTGCTTGTCTGCAATGTGTGCAAGGGATAGTGAGGACCAGCAAGACAATTCCTGCCTAGCACCTTCCTTTGAGGAGAGAGTGGGAAAAGTTTCAATCTCGCAGATCAGAGCGCGAGAGTGAGAAAAAGCAGAGTGCCTGTTTGCAGGGCTACAAAAGAGCAGAGCCCCAGTCTTGATGTTTCTCTGCAATGAGTGCAAGGGATAGTGAGGACCAGCAAGACAATTCCTTCCTACCACCTTCCTTGAAGGAGAGAGAGGGCAACGTTTCAATCTCGCAGATCGAGCGCGAGAGTGAGAAAAAGCAGAGTGCCTGTTTGCAATGCTACGAAAGAGCAGAGCTGTAGTCTTGCTGTTTGTCTGCAATGAGTGCAAGGGATAGTGAGGACCAGCCAGACAATTCCTTCCTTGCACCTTCCATGCAGGAGAGAGGGCAACGTTTCATTCTTGCATTTCGGAGCGCGAGAGTGAGAAAAAGGAGAGTGTCTGTTTGCAAGGCCACGGAAGAGCAGAGCCCCAGTTTTGCTGCTTGACTGTAATGAGTGCAAGGGATAGTGAGGACCAGCAAGACAATTCCTTCCTTGCACCTTCCTTGCAGGAGAGAGAGTGCAACGTTTCAGACTCGCAGTTTGGGGCGCGAGAGTGAGAAAAAGCAGAGTGCCTGTTTGCAAGGCTACGAAAGAGCAGAGCCCCAGTCTTCCTGCTTGACTGCAATGAGTGCAAGGGATAGTGAGGACCAGCAAGACAATTCCTTCCTAGCACCTTCCTTGGAGGAGAGAGTGTCCAACGTTTCAATCTCGCAGATCGGACCGCGAGAGTGACAAAAAGCAGAGTGCCTGTTTCCAGGGCTACGAAAGAGCAGAGCCGCAGTCTTGATGTTTCTCTGCAATGAGTGCAAGGGATAGTGAGGACCAGCAAGACAATTCCTACCTTGCACCTTCCATGGAGGAGAGAGAGGGCAACGTTTCTTTCTCGCAGATCTAGCGCGAGAGTGAGAAAAAGCAGAGTGCCTGTTTGCAAGGCTACGAAAGAGCAGAGCCCCAGTCTTGCTGTTTGTCTGCAATGAGTGCAAGGGATAGTGAGGACCAGCAAGACAATTCCTTCCTAGATCCTTCCTTGCAGGAGGGAGAGGGCAACGTGTAAATCTCGCATTTCGGAGCGCGAGAGTGAGGTAAAGCAGAGTGCCTGTTTGCAAGGCTACGAAAGAGCAGAGCCGCAGTCTTGCTGCCTGACTGCAATGAGTGCAAGGGATAGTGAGGACCAACAAGACAATTCCTTCCGAGCACATTCCTTGGAGGAGAGAGAGGGGAAAGTTTCAATGTCGCAGATCGGAGCGCGAGAGTGAGAAAAAGCAGAGTGCCTGTTTGCAAGGCTACGAACGAGCATAGCCACAGTCTTCATGTTTCCCTGCAATGAGTGCAAGGGATAGTGAGGACCAGCAAGACAATTCCTTCCTTGCACCTTCCATGGAGGAGAGAGGGACAACGTTTCAATCTCGCAGTTCGGACCGCGAAAGTGAGAAAAAGCAGAGTGCCTGTTTGCAAGGCTACAAAAGAGCAGAGCCCCAGTCTTGCTGCTTGACTGCAATGAGTGCAAGGGATAGTGAGGACCAGCAAGATAATTCCTTCCGAGCACCTTCCGTGGAAAATAGAGAGGGCAACGTTTCAATATCGCAGTTCGGAGCATGAAAGTGAGGAAAAGCAGAGTGCCTGTTTGCAAGGCTACGAAAGAGCAGAGCCCCAGTCTTGCTGTTTGTCTGCAATGACTGCAAGGGATAGTGAGGACCAGCAAGACAATTCCTTCCTAGCACCTTCCTTGGAGGAGTGAGTTGGCAATGTTTCATTCTCGCAGATAGAGAGCGAGAGTGAGAAAAAGCAGTGTGCCTGTTTCCAACGTTAGGAAAGAGCATAGCCCCAGTCTTGCTGCTTGACTGCAATGAGTGCAAGGGAAAGTGAGGACCAGCAAGAGAATAGCTTCCTAGCACCTTCCTGGCAGGAGAGAGAGTGCAACTTTTCAAGCTCGCAGTTCGGGGCGCGAGACTGAGAAAAAGCAGAGTGCCTGTTTGCAAGGCTAAGAAAGAGCAGAGCCCCAGTCTTGCTGCTTGACTGCAATGAGTGCAAGGGATAGTGATGACCAGCAAGACAATTCCTTCCTAGCACCTTCCTTGGAGGAGAGAGAGGGCAACGTTTCATTCTCGCAGATCGAGGGCGAGAGTGAGAAAAAGCAGAGTGCCTGTTTGCAAGGCTACGAAAGAGCAGAGCCCCAGTCTTGCTGTTTCTCTGCAATGGGTGCAAGGGATAGTGAGGACCAGCAAGACAATTCCTTCCGAGCACCTTCCTTGGAAAAGAGAGAGGGCAACGTTTCAATCTCGCAGTTTGGAGCGCGAAAGTGAGGAAAAGCAGAGTGCCTGTTTGCAAGCCTACGAAAGAGGAGAGCCACAGTCTTGGTGTTTGTCTACAATGTGTGCAAGGGATAGTGAGGACCAGCAAGACAATTCCTTCCTAGCACCTTCCTTGGAGGAGTTTGTGGGCAACGTTTCATTCTCGCAGATCGAGCACGAGAGTGAGAAAAAGCAGAGTGCCTGTTTTTTTGGCTACGAAAGAGCAGAGCCGCAGTCTTGATATTTCTCTGCAATGAGTGCAAGGGATAGTGAGGACCACCAAGACAATTCCTTCCTTGCACGTTCCATGGAGGAGAGAGAAGGCAACGTTTCATTCTCGGAGATCGAGCGCGAGAGTGAGAAAAAGCAGAGTGCCTGTTTGCAAGGCTACGAAAGAGCAGAGCCCCAGTCTTGCTGTTTGTCTCCAATGTGTGCAAGCGATAGTGAGGACCAGCAAGAAAATTCCTTCCTAGCACCTTCCTTGGAGGAGTGAGAGGGCAACGTTTCAATCTCGCAGATCGGAGCGCGAGAGTGAGAAAAAGCAGAGTGCTTGTTTCCAGGGATACGAAAGAGCAGAGCCGCAGTCTTGATGTTTCTCCGCAATGAGTGCAAGGGATAGTGAGGACCAGCAAGACAATTCCTTCCTTGCACCTTCCACGGAGGAGAGAGAGGGCAACGTTTCATTCTCGCAGTTCGGAGCGCGAGGCTGAGAAAAAGCAGAGTGCCTGTTTGCAAGGCTACGAAAGAGCAGAGCCGCAGTCTTGCTGTTTGTCTGCAATGAGTGCAAGGGATAGTGAGGACCAGCAAGACAATTCCTTCCGAGCGCCTTCCTTGGAGGAGAGAGAGGGCAACGTTTCAATCTTGCAGATCGGAGCGCGAGAGTGAGAAAAAGCAGAGTGCCTGTTTGCAAGGCTACGAAAGAGTAGAGCCCCAGTCTTGCTGCTTGACTGCAATGAGTGCAAGGGATAGTGAGGACCAACAGGAGAATTCCTTCCTAGCACCTTCCTTAGAGGACAGAGAGTGCAACATGTAAATCTCGCATTTCGGAGCACGAGAGTGAGGGAAAGCAGAGTGCCTGTTTGCAAGGCTACGAAAGAGCAGAACCGCAGTCTGGCTGTTTGTCTGCAATGAGTGCAAGGGATAGTGAGGACCAACAAGACAATTCCTTCCGAGCACATTCCTTGGAGGAGAGAGAGGGGAAAGTTTCAATGTCGCAGATCGGAGCGCGAGAGTGAGAAAAAGCAGAGTGCCTGTTTGCAAGGCTACGAACGAGCATAGCCACAGTCTTCATGTTTCCCTGCAATGAGTGCAAGGGATAGTGAGGACCAGCAAGACAATTCCTTCCTTGCACCTTCCATGGAGGAGAGAGGGACAACGTTTCAATCTCGCAGTTCGGACCGCGAAAGTGAGAAAAAGCAGAGTGCCTGTTTGCAAGGCTACCCAAGAGCAGAGCCCAGTCTTGCAGCTTGACTGCAATGAGCGCAAGGGATAGTGAGGACCAGCAAGAAAATTCCCTCCGAGCATCTTCCTTGGAAAAGAGAGAGGGCAATGTTTCAATCTCGCAGTAAGGAGCGCGAAAGTGAGGAAAAGCAGAGTGCCTGTTTGCAAGGCTACGAAAGAGCAGAGCCCCAGTCTTGCTGTTTGTCTGCAATGTGTGCAAGGGATAGTGAGGACCAGCAAGACAATTCCTTCCTAGCACCTTCCTTGGAGGAGAGAGTGGGCAACGTTTCATTGTCGCAGATCGAGCGCGAGAGTGAGAAAAAGCAGAGTGCCTGTTTGCAAGGCTACGAAAGAGCAGAGCCCCTGTCTTGCTGCTTGAGTGCAATGAGTGCAAGGGATAGTGAGGACCAGCAAGACAGTTCCTTCCGAGCACCTTCCATGGAGGAGAGAGAGGACAACTTTTCAATCTCGCAGTTCGGAGCGCGAAAGTGAGGAAAAGCAGAGTGCCTGTTTGCAAGGCCACGAAAGAGCAGAGCCCCAGTCTTGCTGCTTGCCTGCAATGAGTGCAAGGGATAGTGAGGACCAGCAAGACAATTCCTTCCGAGCACCTTCCTTGGAAAAGAGAGAGGGCAACGTTTCAAACTCGCAGTTCGGAGCGCGAAAGTGAGAAAAAGCAGAGTGCCTCTTTGCAAGGCTACGAAAGAGCAGAGCCCCAGTCTTGCTGTTTGTCTGCAATGTGTGCAAGGGATAGTGAGGACCAGCAAGACAATTCCTTCCTAGCACCTTCCTTGGAGGAGTGAGAGGACAACGTTTCAATCTCGCAGATCGGAGCGGCAGAGTGAGAAAAAGCAGAGTGCCTCTTTCCAGGGCTACGAAAGAGCAGAGCCGCAGTCTTGACGTTTCTCCGCAACGAGTGCAAGGGATAGTGAGGACCAGGAAGACAATTCCTTCCTTGCACCTTCCATGGAGGAGAGAGAGGGCAACGTTTCATTCTCGCAGTTCGGAGCGCGAGAGTGAGAAAAAGCAGAGTGCCTGTTTGCAAGGCTACGAAAGAGCAGAGCCGCACTCTCGCTGTTTGTCTGCAATGAGTGCAAGGGATAGTGAGGACCAGCAAGACAATTCCTTCCGAGCGCCTTCCTTGGAGGAGAGAGAGGGCAACGTTTCAATCTCGCAGTACGGAGCGCGAGACCGGAGAAAAAGCAGAATGCCTTTTTGCAAGGCTACGAAAGAGCAGAGCCGCAGTCTTGATGTTTGTCTGCAATGAGTGCAAGGGATAGTGAGGACCAGCAAGACAATTCCTTCCTAGCACCTTCCTTTGAGGAGAGAGTGGGCAACGTTTCAATCTTGCAGATCGGAGCGCGAGAGTGAGAAAAAGCAGAGTGCCTGTTTCCAGGGCTACGAAAGAGCAGAGCCGCAGTCTTGCTGTTTGTCTGCAATGAGTGCAAGGGATAGATAGGACCAGCAAGACAATTCCTTCCGAGCACCTTCCTTGGAAAAGAGAGAGGGCAACGTTTCATTCTCGCAGATCGAGCGCGAGAGTGAGAAAAAGCAGAGTGCGTGTTTGCAAGGCTACGAAAGAGCAGAGCCCCAGTCTTGCTGCTTGAGTGCAATGAGTGCAAGGGATAGTGAGGACCAGCAAGACAATTCCTTCCGAGCACCTTCCTTGCAGGAGAGAGAGGGCAACGTTTGAATCTCGCAGTTCGGAGCACGAAAGTGAGGAAAAGCAGAGTGCCTGTTTGCAAGGCTACGAAAGAGCAGAGCCCCAGTCTTGCTGTTTGTCTGCAATGAGTGCAAGGGATAGATAGGACCAGCAAGACAATTCCTTCTGAGCACCTTCCTTGGAAAAGAGAGAGGGCAACGTTTCATTCTCGCAGATCGAGCGCGAGAGTGAGAAAAAGCAGAGTGCCTGTTTGGAAGGCTACGAAAGAGCAGAGCTGCTGTCTTGATGTTTCTCTGCAATGTGTGCAAGGGATAGTGAGGACCAGCAAGACAATTCCTTCAGAGCAGCTTCCATGCAGGAGAGAGAGGGCAACGTTTCAATCTCGCAGTAAGGAGCGCGAGAGTGAGAAAAAGCAGAGTGCGTGTTTGGAAGGCTACGAAAGAGCAGAGCCGCAGTCTTGGTGTTTGTCTGCAATGAGTGCAAGGGATAGTGAGGACCAGCAAGACAATTCCTTCCTAGCACCTTTCTTGCAGGAGAGAGAGTGCAACGTTGCAATCTCGGAAATAGAGCGCGAGTGTGAGAAAAAGCAGTGTGCCTGTTCCCAACGTTAGGAAAGAGCATAGACCCAGTCTTGCTGTTTGTCTGCAATGTGTGCAAGGGATAGTGAGGACCAGCAAGACAATTCCTTCCTAAAACCTTCCTTGGAGGACAGAGAGTGCAACATGTAAATCTCGCATTTCGGAGCACGAGAGTGAGGTAAAGCAGAGTGCCTGTTTGCAAGGCTACGAAAGAGCAGAGCCCCAGTCTTGGTGTTTGTCTGCAATGTGTGCAAGGGATAGTGAGGACCAGCAAGACAATTCCTTCCTAGCACCTTCCATGGAGGAGAGAGTGGGCAACGTTTCAATCTCGCAGATCGGAGCGCGAGAGTGAGAAAAAGCAGGGTGCCTGTTTGGAAGGCTACGAAAGAGGAGAACTGCAGTCTTGCTGTTTGTCTGCAATGAGTGCAAGGGATAGTGAGGACCAGCAAGACAATTCCTTCCTAGAACCTTCCTTGGAGGAGAGAGAGTGCAACGTGGAAATCTCGCATTTCGGAGCGCGAGAGTGAGGTAAAGCAGAGTGCCTGTTTGCAAGGCTCTTAAAGAGCAGAGCACCAGTCTTGCTGTTTGTCTGCAATGAGTGCAAGGGATAGTGAGGACCAGCCAGACAATTCCTTCCTTCCACGTTCCATGGAGGAGAGAGAGGGCAAAGTTTCATTCTCGCAGATCGAGCGCGAGACTGAGAAAAAGCAGAGTGCCTGTTTGCAAGGCTACGAAAGAGCAGAGCCCCAGTCTTGCTGTTTGTCTGCAATGAGTGCAAGGGATACTGAGGACCAGCAAGAGAATAGCTTCCTAGCACCTTCCTTGCAGGAGAGAGAGTACAACGTTTCAATCTCGCAGTTCGGGGCGCGAGACTGAGAAAAAGCTGAGTGCATGTTTGCAAGGTTACGAAAGAGCAGAGCCCCAGTCTTGCTGTTTGTCTGCAATGTGTGCAAGGTATAGTGAGGACCAGCAAGACAATTCCTTCAGAGCACCTTCCTTGGAGGAGAGAGTGGGCAACGTTTCAATCTCGCAGATCGGAGCGCGAGAGTGAGAAAAAGCAGACTGCCTGTTTCCAGGGCTACGAAAGAGCAGAGCTGCAGTCTTGATGTTTCTCCGCAATGAGTGCAAGGGATAGTGAGGACCAGCAAGACAATTCCTTCCTTGCACCTACCATGGAGGAGAGAGAGGGCAACGTTTCATTCCCGCAGATGGAGCGCGAGAGTGAGAAAAAGCTGAGTGCGTGTTTGGAAGGCTACGAAAGAGCAGAGCCCGTCTTCCTGTTTCTCTGCAATGTGTGCAAGGGATAGCGAGGACCAGCAAGACAATTCCTTCCTTGCACGATCCATGGAGGAGAGAGAGGGCAATGTTTCATTCTCGCAGATCGAGAAGAGAGTGAGAAAAAGCAGAGTGCCTGTTTGCAAGGCTACCCAAGAGCAGAGCCCAGTCTTGCAGCTTGACTGCAATGAGCGCAAGGGATAGTGAGGACCAGCAAGACAATTCCTTCCTAGTTCCTTCCTTGCAGGAGAGAGAGGGGAAAGTTTCAATCTCGCAGTACGGAGCGCGAGACCGGAGAAAAAGCAGAATGCCTTTTTGCAAGGCTACGAAAGAGCAGAGCCGCAGTCTTGATGTTTGTCTGCAATGAGTGCAAGGGATAGTGAGGACCAGCAAGACAATTCCTTCCGAGCACCTTCCTTGGAAAAGAGAGAGGGCAACGTTTCAATCTCGCAGTTCGGAGCGCGAAAGTGAGGAAAAGCAGAGTGCCTGTTTGCAAGGCTACGAAAGAGCAGAGCCCCAGTCTTGCTGCTTGACTGCAATGAGTGCAAGGGATAGTGAGGACCAGCAAGACAATTCCTTCAGAGCAGCTTCCATGCAGGAGAGAGAGGGCAACGTTTGAATCTCGCAGTTCGGAGCACGAAAGTGAGGAAAAGCAGAGTGCCTGTTTGCAAGGCTACGAAAGAGCAGAGCCCCAGTCTTGCTGTTTGTCTGCAATGAGTGCAAGGGATAGATAGGACCAGCAAGACAATTCCTTCCGAGCACCTTCCTTGGAAAAGAGAGAGGGCAACGTTTCATTCTCGCAGATCGAGCGCGAGAGTGAGAAAAAGCAGAGTGCCTGTTTGGAAGGCTATGAAAGAGCAGAGCTGCTGTCTTGATGTTTCTCTGCAATGTGTGCATGGGATAGTGAGGACCAGCAAGACAATTCCTTCCTAGTTCCTTCCTTGCAGGAGAGAGAGGGGAAAGTTTCAATCTCGCAGTACGGAGCGCGAGACCGGAGAAAAAGCAGAATGCCTTTTTGCAAGGCTACGAAAGAGCAGAGCCGCAGTCTTGATGTTTGTCTGCAATGAGTGCAAGGGATAGTGAGGACCAGCAAGACAATTCCTTCCGAGCACCTTCCTTGGAAAAGAGAGAGGGCAACGTTTCAATCTCGCAGTTCGGAGCGCGAAAGTGAGGAAAAGCAGAGTGCCTGTTTGCAAGGCTACGAAAGAGCAGAGCCCCAGTCTTGCTGCTTGACTGCAATGAGTGCAAGGGATAGTGAGGACCAGCAAGACAATTCCTTCAGAGCAGCTTCCATGCAGGAGAGAGAGGGCAACGTTTCAATCTCGCAGTAAGGAGCGCGAGATTGAGAAAAAGCAGAGTGCGTGTTTGGAAGGCTACGAAAGAGCAGAGCCGCAGTCTTGGTGTTTGTCTGCAATGAGTGCAAGGGATAGTGAGGACCAGCAAGACAATTCCTTCCTAGCACCTTTCTTGCAGGAGAGAGAGTGCAACGTTGCAATCTCGGAAATAGAGCGCGAGTGTGAGAAAAAGCAGTGTGCCTGTTCCCAACGTTAGGAAAGAGCATAGACCCAGTCTTGCTGTTTGTCTGCAATGTGTGCAAGGGATAGTGAGGAACAGCAAGACAATTCCTTCCTAGCACGTTCCTTGGAGGAGAGAGTGGGCAACGTTTCATTCTCGCAGATCGAGCGCGAGAGTGAGAAAAAGCAGAGTGCCTGTTTGCAAGGCTACGAAAGAGCAGAGCCCCTGTCTTGCTGCTTGAGTGCAATGAGTGCAAGGGATAGTGAGGACCAGCAAGACAATTCCTTCCTAGCACCTTCCTTGCAGGAGAGAGAGGGCAACGTTTGAATCTCGCAGTTCGGAGCACGAAAGTGAGGAAAAGCAGAGTGCCTGTTTGCAAGGCTACGAAAGAGCAGAGCCCCAGTCTTGCTGTTTGTCTGCAATGAGTGCAAGGGATAGATAGGACCAGCAAGACAATTCCTTCCGAGCACCTTCCTTGGAAAAGAGAGAGGGCAACGTTTCATTCTCGCAGATCGAGCGCGAGAGTGAGAAAAAGCAGAGTGCCTGTTTGGAAGGCTACGAAAGAGCAGAGCTGCAGTCTTGATGTTTCTCTGCAATGTGTGCAAGGGATAGTGAGGACCAGCAAGACAATTCTTTCCTAGTTCCTTCCTTGCAGGAGAGAGAGGGCAACGTTTCAATCTCGCAGATCGAGCGCGATAGTGAGAAAAAGCAGAGTGCCTGTTTGCAAGGCTACGAAAGAGCAGAGCCCCAGTCTTGCTGCTTGACTGCAATGAGTGCAAGGGATAGTGAGGACCAGCAAGACAATTGCTTTCTAGCACCATCCTTGGAAAAGAGAGAGGGCAACGTTTCAATCTCGCAGGTCGGAGCGCGAAAGAGAGGAAAAGCAGAGTGCCTGTTTCCAGGGCTACGGAAGAGCAGAGCCGCAGTCTTGATGTTTCTCCGCAATGAGTGCAAGGGATAGTGAGGACCAGCAAGACAATTCCTTCCTTGCACATTCCATGGAGGAGAGAGAGGGCAACGTTTCAATCTCGCAGTTCGGAGCGCGAAAGTGAGGAAAAGCAGAGTGCCTGTTTGCAAGGCTACGAAAGAGCAGAGCCCCAGTCTTGCTGCTTGACTGCAATGAGTGCAAGGGATAGTGAGGACCAGCAAGACAATTCCTTCAGAGCAGCTTCCTTGGAAAAGAGAGAGGGCAACGTTTCAATCTCGCACTTCGGAGCGCGAGAATGAGAAAAAGCAGAGTGCCTGTTTGCAAGGCTAGGAAAGAGCAGAGCCCCAGTCTTGCTGCTTGACTGCAATGAGTGCAAGGCATAGTGAGGACCAGCAAGACAATTCCTTCCGAGCACCTTCCTTGGAAAAGAGAGAGGGCAACGTTTCAATCTCGCACTTCGGAGCGCGAGAGTGAGAAAAAGCAGAGTGCCTGTTTGCAAGGCTACGAAAGAGCAGAACCCAGTCTTGCAGCTTGACTGCAATGAGTGCAAGGGATAGTGAGGACCAGCAAGACAATTCCTTCCTAGCACCTTCCATGCAGGAGAGAGAGGGCAACGTTTCAATCTCGCAGTAAGGAGCGCGAGAGTGAGAAAAAGCAGAGTGCGTGTTTGGAAGGCTACGAAAGAGCAGAGCCGCACTCTCGCTGTTTGTCTGCAATGAGTGCAAGGGATAGTGAGGACCAGCAAGACAATTCCTTCCGAGCGCCTTCCTTGGAGGAGAGAGAGGGCAACGTTTCAATCTTGCAGATCGGAGCGCGAGAGTGAGAAAAAGCAGAGTGCCTGTTTGCAAGGCTACGAAAGAGTAGAGCCCCAGTCTTGCTGCTTGACTGCAATGAGTGCAAGGGATAGTGAGGACCAACAGGAGAATTCCTTCCTAGCACCTTCCTTAGAGGACAGAGAGTGCAACATGTAAATCTCGCATTTCGGAGCACGAGAGTGAGGGAAAGCAGAGTGCCTGTTTGCAAGGCTACGAAAGAGCAGAACCGCAGTCTGGCTGTTTGTCTGCAATGAGTGCAAGGGATAGTGAGGACCAGCAAGACAATTCCTTCCTAAAACCTTCCTTGGAGGACAGAGGGTGCAACATGTAAATCTCGCATTTCGGAGCACGAGAGTGAGGTAAAGCAGAGTGCCTGTTTGCAAGGCTACGAAAGAGCAGAGCCCCAGTCTTGGTGTTTGTCTGCAATGTGTGCAAGGGATAGTGAGGACCAGCAAGACAATTCCTTCCTAGCACCTTCCATGGAGGAGAGAGTGGGCAACGTTTCAATCTCGCAGATCGGAGCGCGAGAGTGAGAAAAAGCAGGGTGCCTGTTTGGAAGGCTACGAAAGAGGAGAACTGCAGTCTTGCTGTTTGTCTGCAATGAGTGCAAGGGATAGTGAGGACCAGCAAGACAATTCCTTCCTAGAACCTTCCTTGGAGGAGAGAGAGTGCAACGTGGAAATCTCGCATTTCGGAGCGCGAGAGTGAGGTAAAGCAGAGTGCCTGTTTGCAAGGCTCTTAAAGAGCAGAGCACCAGTCTTGCTGTTTGTCTGCAATGAGTGCAAGGGATAGTGAGGACCAGCCAGACAATTCCTTCCTTCCACGTTCCATGGAGGAGAGAGAGGGCAAAGTTTCATTCTCGCAGATCGAGCGCGAGACTGAGAAAAAGCAGAGTGCCTGTTTGCAAGGCTACGAAAGAGCAGAGCCCCAGTCTTGCTGTTTGTCTGCAATGAGTGCAAGGGATACTGAGGACCAGCAAGAGAATAGCTTCCTAGCACCTTCCTTGCAGGAGAGAGAGTACAACGTTTCAATCTCGCAGTTCGGGGCGCGAGACTGAGAAAAAGCTGAGTGCATGTTTGCAAGGTTACGAAAGAGCAGAGCCCCAGTCTTGCTGTTTGTCTGCAATGTGTGCAAGGGATAGTGAGGACCAGCAAGACAATTCCTTCAGAGCACCTTCCTTGGAGGAGAGAGTGGGCAACGTTTCAATCTCGCAGATCGGAGCGCGAGAGTGAGAAAAAGCAGACTGCCTGTTTCCAGGGCTACGAAAGAGCAGAGCTGCAGTCTTGATGTTTCTCCGCAATGAGTGCAAGGGATAGTGAGGACCAGCAAGACAATTCCTTCCTTGCACCTACCATGGAGGAGAGAGAGGGCAACGTTTCATTCCCGCAGATGGAGCGCGAGAGTGAGAAAAAGCTGAGTGCGTGTTTGGAAGGCTACGAAAGAGCAGAGCCCCAGTCTTGGTGTTTGTCTGCAATGTGTGCAAGGGATAGTGAGGACCAGCAAGACAATTCCTTCCTAGCACCTTCCATGGAGGAGAGAGTGGGCAACGTTTCAATCTCGCAGATCGGAGCGCGAGAGTGAGAAAAAGCAGGGTGCCTGTTTGGAAGGCTACGAAAGAGGAGAACTGCAGTCTTGCTGTTTGTCTGCAATGAGTGCAAGGGATAGTGAGGACCAGCAAGAAAATTCCTTCCTAGAACCTTCCTTGGAGGAGAGAGAGTGCAACGTGGAAATCTCGCATTTCGGAGCGCGAGAGTGAGGTAAAGCAGAGTGCCTGTTTGCAAGGCTCTTAAAGAGCAGAGCACCAGTCTTGCTGTTTGTCTGCAATGAGTGCAAGGGATAGTGAGGACCAGCCAGACAATTCCTTCCTTGCACGATCCATGGAGGAGAGAGAGGGCAATGTTTCATTCTCGCAGATCGAGATGAGTGAGAAAAAGCAGAGTGCCTGTTTGCAAGGCTACCCAAGAGCAGAGCCCAGTCTTGCAGCTTGACTGCAATGAGCGCAAGGGATAGTGAGGACCAGCAAGAAAATTCCCTCCGAGCATCTTCCTTGGAAAAGAGAGAGGGCAACGTTTCAATCTCGCAGTAAGGAGCGCGAAAGTGAGGAAAAGCAGAGTGCCTGTTTGCAAGGCTACGAAAGAGCAGAGCCCCAGTCTTGCTGTTTGTCTGCAATGTGTGCAAGGGATAGTGAGGACCAGCAAGACAATTCCTTCCTAGCACCTTCCTTGGAGGAGAGAGTGGGCAACGTTTCATTGTCGCAGATCGAGCGCGAGAGTGAGAAAAAGCAGAGTGCCTGTTTGCAAGGCTACGAAAGAGCAGAGCCCCTGTCTTGCTGCTTGAGTGCAATGAGTGCAAGGGATAGTGAGGACCAGCAAGACAGTTCCTTCCGAGCACCTTCCATGGAGGAGAGAGAGGACAACTTTTCAATCTCGCAGTTCGGAGCGCGAAAGTGAGGAAAAGCAGAGTGCCTGTTTGCAAGGCCACGAAAGAGCAGAGCCCCAGTCTTGCTGCTTGACTGCAATGAGTGCAAGGGATAGTGAGGACCAGCAAGACAATTCCTTCCTAGCACCTTCCTTGGAGGAGTGAGAGGACAACGTTTCAATCTCGCAGATCGGAGCGGCAGAGTGAGAAAAAGCAGAGTGCCTCTTTCCAGGGCTACGAAAGAGCAGAGCCGCAGTCTTGACGTTTATCCGCAACGAGTGCAAGGGATAGTGAGGACCAGGAAGACAATTCCTTCCGTGCACCTTCCATGGAGGAGAGAGAGGGCAACGTTTCATTCTCGCAGTTCGGAGCGCGAGAGTGAGAAAAAGCAGAGTGCCTGTTTGCAAGGCTACGAAAGAGCAGAGCCGCACTCTCGCTGTTTGTCTGCAATGAGTGCAAGGGATAGTGAGGACCAGCAAGACAATTCCTTCCGAGCGCCTTCCTTGGAGGAGAGAGAGGGCAACGTTTCAATCTCGCAGTACGGAGCGCGAGACCGGAGAAAAAGCAGAATGCCTTTTTGCAAGGCTACGAAAGAGCAGAGCCGCAGTCTTGATGTTTGTCTGCAATGAGTGCAAGGGATAGTGAGGACCAGCAAGACAATTCCTTCCTAGCACCTTCCTTTGAGGAGAGAGTGGGCAACGTTTCAATCTTGCAGATCGGAGCGCGAGAGTGAGAAAAAGCAGAGTGCCTGTTTCCAGGGCTACGAAAGAGCAGAGCCGCAGTCTTGCTGTTTGTCTGCAATGAGTGCAAGGGATAGATAGGACCAGCAAGACAATTCCTTCCGAGCACCTTCCTTGGAAAAGAGAGAGGGCAACGTTTCATTCTCGCAGATCGAGCGCGAGAGTGAGAAAAAGCAGAGTGCGTGTTTGCAAGGCTACGAAAGAGCAGAGCCCCTGTCTTGCTGCTTGAGTGCAATGAGTGCAAGGGATAGTGAGGACCAGCAAGACAATTCCTTCCGAGCACCTTCCTTGCAGGAGAGAGAGGGCAACGTTTGAATCTCGCAGTTCGGAGCACGAAAGTGAGGAAAAGCAGAGTGCCTGTTTGCAAGGCTACGAAAGAGCAGAGCCCCAGTCTTGCTGTTTGTCTGCAATGAGTGCAAGGGATAGATAGGACCAGCAAGACAATTCCTTCCGAGCACCTTCCTTGGAAAAGAGAGAGGGCAACGTTTCATTCTCGCAGATCGAGCGCGAGAGTGAGAAAAAGCAGAGTGCCTGTTTGGAAGGCTACGAAAGAGCAGAGCTGCTGTCTTGATGTTTCTCTGCAATGTGTGCATGGGATAGTGAGGACCAGCAAGACAATTCCTTCCTAGTTCCTTCCTTGCAGGAGAGAGAGGGGAAAGTTTCAATCTCGCAGTACGGAGCGCGAGACCGGAGAAAAAGCAGAATGCCTGTTTGCAAGGCTACGAAAGAGCAGAGCCGCAGTCTTGATGTTTGTCTGCAATGAGTGCAAGGGATAGTGCGGACCAGCAAGACAATTCCTTCCGAGCACCTTCCTTGGAAAAGAGAGAGGGCAACGTTTCAATCTCGCAGTTCGGAGCGCGAAAGTGAGGAAAAGCAGAGTGCCTGTTTGCAAGGCTACGAAAGAGCAGAGCCCCAGTCTTGCTGCTTGACTGCAATGAGTGCAAGGGATAGTGAGGACCAGCAAGACAATTCCTTCAGAGCAGCTTCCATGCAGGAGAGAGAGGGCAACGTTTCAATCTCGCAGTAAGGAGCGCGAGAGTGAGAAAAAGCAGAGTGCGTGTTTGGAAGGCTACGAAAGAGCAGAGCCGCAGTCTTGGTGTTTGTCTGCAATGAGTGCAAGGGATAGTGAGGACCAGCAAGACAATTCCTTCCTAGCACCTTTCTTGCAGGAGAGAGAGTGCAACGTTGCAATCTCGGAAATAGAGCGCGAGTGTGAGAAAAAGCAGTGTGCCTGTTCCCAACGTTAGGAAAGAGCATAGACCCAGTCTTGCTGTTTGTCTGCAATGTGTGCAAGGGATAGTGAGGACCAGCAAGACAATTCCTTCCTAAAACCTTCCTTGGAGGACAGAGAGTGCAACATGTAAATCTCGCATTTCGGAGCACGAGAGTGAGGTAAAGCAGAGTGCCTGTTTGCAAGGCTACGAAAGAGCAGAGCCCCAGTCTTGGTGTTTGTCTGCAATGTGTGCAAGGGATAGTGAGGACCAGCAAGACAATTCCTTCCTAGCACCTTCCATGGAGGAGAGAGTGGGCAACGTTTCAATCTCGCAGATCGGAGCGCGAGAGTGAGAAAAAGCAGGGTGCCTGTTTGGAAGGCTACGAAAGAGGAGAACTGCAGTCTTGCTGTTTGTCTGCAATGAGTGCAAGGGATAGTGAGGACCAGCAAGACAATTCCTTCCTAGAACCTTCCTTGGAGGAGAGAGAGTGCAACGTGGAAATCTCGCATTTCGGAGCGCGAGAGTGAGGTAAAGCAGAGTGCCTGTTTGCAAGGCTCTTAAAGAGTAGAGCACCAGTCTTGCTGTTTGTCTGCAATGAGTGCAAGGGATAGTGAGGACCAGCCAGACAATTCCTTCCTTCCACGTTCCATGGAGGAGAGAGAGGGCAAAGTTTCATTCTCGCAGATCGAGCGCGAGACTGAGAAAAAGCAGAGTGCCTGTTTGCAAGGCTACGAAAGAGCAGAGCCCCAGTCTTGCTGTTTGTCTGCAATGAGTGCAAGGGATACTGAGGACCAGCAAGAGAATAGCTTCCTAGCACCTTCCTTGCAGGAGAGAGAGTACAACGTTTCAATCTCGCAGTTCGGGGCGCGAGACTGAGAAAAAGCTGAGTGCATGTTTGCAAGGTTACGAAAGAGCAGAGCCCCAGTCTTGCTGTTTGTCTGCAATGTGTGCAAGGGATAGTGAGGACCAGCAAGACAATTCCTTCAGAGCACCTTCCTTGGAGGAGAGAGTGGGCAACGTTTCAATCTCGCAGATCGGAGCGCGAGAGTGAGAAAAAGCAGACTGCCTGTTTCCAGGGCTACGAAAGAGCAGAGCTGCAGTCTTGATGTTTCTCCGCAATGAGTGCAAGGGATAGTGAGGACCAGCAAGACAATTCCTTCCTTGCACCTACCATGGAGGAGAGAGAGGGCAACGTTTCATTCCCGCAGATGGAGCGCGAGAGTGAGAAAAAGCTGAGTGCGTGTTTGGAAGGCTACGAAAGAGCAGAGCCCCAGTCTTCCTGTTTCTCTGCAATGTGTGCAAGGGATAGCGAGGACCAGCAAGACAATTCCTTCCTTGCACGATCCATGGAGGAGAGAGAGGGCAATGTTTCATTCTCGCAGATCGAGAAGAGAGTGAGAAAAAGCAGAGTGCCTGTTTGCAAGGCTACCCAAGAGCAGAGCCCAGTCTTGCAGCTTGACTGCAATGAGCGCAAGGGATAGTGAGGACCAGCAAGAAAATTCCCTCCGAGCATCTTCCTTGGAAAAGAGAGAGGGCAACGTTTCAATCTCGCAGTAAGGAGCGCGAAAGTGAGGAAAAGCAGAGTGCCTGTTTGCAAGGCTACGAAAGAGCAGAGCCCCAGTCTTGCTGTTTGTCTGCAATGTGTGCAAGGGATAGTGAGGACCAGCAAGACAATTCCTTCGTAGCAACTTCCTTGGAGGAGAGAGTGGGCAACGTTTCATTGTCGCAGATCGAGCGCGAGAGTGAGAAAAAGCAGAGTGCCTGTTTGCAAGGCTACGAAAGAGCAGAGCCCCTGTCTTGCTGCTTGAGTGCAATGAGTGCAAGGGATAGTGAGGACCAGCAAGACAGTTCCTTCCGAGCACCTTCCATGGAGGAGAGAGAGGACAACTTTTCAATCTCGCAGTTCGGAGCGCGAAAGTGAGGAAAAGCAGAGTGCCTGTTTGCAAGGCCACGAAAGAGCAGAGCCCCAGTCTTGCTGCTTGACTGCAAGGAGTGCAAGGGATAGTGAGGACCAGCAAGACAATTCCTTCCGAGCACCTTCCTTGGAAAAGAGAGAGGGCAACGTTTCAAACTCGCAGTTCGGAGCGCGAAAGTGAGAAAAAGCAGAGTGCCTCTTTGCAAGGCTACGAAAGAGCAGAGCCCCAGTCTTGCTGTTTGTCTGCAATGTGTGCAAGGGATAGTGAGGACCAGCAAGACAATTCCTTCCTAGCACCTTCCTTGGAGGAGTGAGAGGACAACGTTTCAATCTCGCAGATCGGAGCGGTAGAGTGAGAAAAAGCAGAGTGCCTGTTTCCAGGGCTACGAAAGAGCAGAGCCGCAGTCTTGACGTTTCTCCGCAACGAGTGCAAGGGATAGTGAGGACCAGGAAGACAATTCCTTCCTTGCACCTTCCATGGAGGAGAGAGAGGGCAACGTTTCATTCTCGCAGTTCGGAGCGCGAGAGTGAGAAAAAGCAGAGTGCCTGTTTGCAAGGCTACGAAAGAGCAGAGCCGCACTCTTGCTGTTTGTCTGCAATGAGTGCAAGGGATAGTGAGGACCAGCAAGACAATTCCTTCCGAGCGCCTTCCTTGGAGGAGAGAGAGGGCAACGTTTCAATCTCGCAGTACGGAGCGCGAGACCGGAGAAAAAGCAGAATGCCTTTTTGCAAGGCTACGAAAGAGCAGAGCCGCAGTCTTGATGTTTGTCTGCAATGAGTGCAAGGGATAGTGAGGACCAGCAAGACAATTCCTTCCTAGCACCTTCCTTTGAGGAGAGAGTGGGAAACGTTTCAATCTTGCAGATCGGAGCGCGAGAGTGAGAAAAAGCAGAGTGCCTGTTTCCAGGGCTACGAAAGAGCAGAGCCGCAGTCTTGCTGTTTGTCTGCAATGAGTGCAAGGGATAGATAGGACCAGCAAGACAATTCCTTCCGAGCACCTTCCTTGGAAAAGAGAGAGGTCAACGTTTCATTCTCGCAGATCGAGCGCGAGAGTGAGAAAAAGCAGAGTGCGTGTTTGCAAGGCTACGAAAGAGCAGAGCCCCTGTCTTGCTGCTTGAGTGCAATGAGTGCAAGGGATAGTGAGGACCAGCAAGACAATTCCTTCCGAGCACCTTCCTTGCAGGAGAGAGAGGGCAACGTTTGAATCTCGCAGTTCGGAGCACGAAAGTGAGGAAAAGCAGAGTGCCTGTTTCAAAGGCTACGAAAGAGCAGAGCCCCAGTCTTGCTGTTTGTCTGCAATGAGTGCAAGGGATAGATAGGACCAGCAAGACAATTCCTTCCGAGCACCTTCCTTGGAAAAGAGAGAGGGCAACGTTTCATTCTCGCAGATCGAGCGCGAGAGTGAGAAAAAGCAGAGTGCCTGTTTGGAAGGCTACGAAAGAGCAGAGCTGCTGTCTTGATGTTTCTCTGCAATGTGTGCATGGGATAGTGAGGACCAGCAAGACAATTCCTTCCTAGTTCCTTCCTTGCAGGAGAGAGAGGGGAAAGTTTCAATCTCGCAGTACGGAGCGCGAGACCGGAGAAAAAGCATAATGCCTTTTTGCAAGGCTACGAAAGAGCAGAGCCGCAGTCTTGATGTTTGTCTGCAATGAGTGCAAGGGATAGTGAGGACCAGCAAGACAATTCCTTCCGAGCACCTTCCTTGGAAAAGAGAGAGGGCAACGTTTCAATCTCGCAGTTCGGAGCGCGAAAGTGAGGAAAAGCAGAGTGCCTGTTTGCAAGGCTACGAAAGAGCAGAGCCCCAGTCTTGCTGCTTGACTGCAATGAGTGCAAGGGATAGTGAGGACCAGCAAGACAATTCCTTCAGAGCAGCTTCCATGCAGGAGAGAGAGGGCAACGTTTCAATCTCGCAGTAAGGAGCGCGAGAGTGAGAAAAAGCAGAGTGCGTGTTTGGAAGGCTACGAAAGAGCAGAGCCGCAGTCTTGGTGTTTGTCTGCAATGAGTGCAAGGGATAGTGAGGACCAGCAAGACAATTCCTTCCTAGCACCTTTCTTGCAGGAGAGAGAGTGCAACGTTGCAATCTCGGAAATAGAGCGCGAGTGTGAGAAAAAGCAGTGTGCCTGTTCCCAACGTTAGGAAAGAGCATAGACCCAGTCTTGCTGTTTGTCTGCAATGTGTGCAAGGGATAGTGAGGACCAGCAAGACAATTCCTTCCTAGCACCTTCCATGGAGGAGAGAGTGGGCAACGTTTCAATCTCGCAGATCGGAGCGCGAGAGTGAGAAAAAGCAGGGTGCCTGTTTGGAAGGCTACGAAAGAGGAGAACTGCAGTCTTGCTGTTTGTCTGCAATGAGTGCAAGGGATAGTGAGGACCAGCAAGACAATTCCTTCCTAGAACCTTCCTTGGAGGAGAGAGAGTGCAACGTGGAAATCTCGCATTTCGGAGCGCGAGAGTGAGGTAAAGCAGAGTGCCTGTTTGCAAGGCTCTTAAAGAGTAGAGCACCAGTCTTGCTGTTTGTCTGCAATGAGTGCAAGGGATAGTGAGGACCAGCCAGACAATTCCTTCCTTCCACGTTCCATGGAGGAGAGAGAGGGCAAAGTTTCATTCTCGCAGATCGAGCGCGAGACTGAGAAAAAGCAGAGTGCCTGTTTGCAAGGCTACGAAAGAGCAGAGCCCCAGTCTTGCTGTTTGTCTGCAATGAGTGCAAGGGATACTGAGGACCAGCAAGAGAATAGCTTCCTAGCACCTTCCTTGCAGGAGAGAGAGTACAACGTTTCAATCTCGCAGTTCGGGGCGCGAGACTGAGAAAAAGCTGAGTGCATGTTTGCAAGGTTACGAAAGAGCAGAGCCCCAGTCTTGCTGTTTGTCTGCAATGTGTGCAAGGGATAGTGAGGACCAGCAAGACAATTCCTTCAGAGCACCTTCCTTGGAGGAGAGAGTGGGCAACGTTTCAATCTCGCAGATCGGAGCGCGAGAGTGAGAAAAAGCAGACTGCCTGTTTCCAGGGCTACGAAAGAGCAGAGCTGCAGTCTTGATGTTTCTCCGCAATGAGTGCAAGGGATAGTGAGGACCAGCAAGACAATTCCTTCCTTGCACCTACCATGGAGGAGAGAGAGGGCAACGTTTCATTCCCGCAGATGGAGCGCGAGAGTGAGAAAAAGCTGAGTGCGTCTTTGGAAGGCTACGAAAGAGCAGAGCCCCAGTCTTCCTGTTTCTCTGCAATGTGTGCAAGGGATAGCGAGGACCAGCAAGACAATTCCTTCCTTGGACGATCCATGGAGGAGAGAGAGGGCAATGTTTCATTCTCGCAGATCGAGAAGAGAGTGAGAAAAAGCAGAGTGCCTGTTTGCAAGGCTACCCAAGAGCAGAGCCCAGTCTTGCAGCTTGACTGCAATGAGCGCAAGGGATAGTGAGGACCAGCAAGAAAATTCCCTCCGAGCATCTTCCTTGGAAAAGAGAGAGGGCAACGTTTCAATCTCGCAGTAAGGAGCGCGAAAGTGAGGAAAAGCAGAGTGCCTGTTTGCAAGGCTACGAAAGAGCAGAGCCCCAGTCTTGCTGTTTGTCTGCAATGTGTGCAAGGGATAGTGAGGACCAGCAAGACAATTCCTTCGTAGCACCTTCCTTGGAGGAGAGAGTGGGCAACGTTTCATTGTCGCAGATCGAGCGCGAGAGTGAGAAAAAGCAGAGTGCCTGTTTGCAAGGCTACGAAAGAGCAGAGCCCCTGTCTTGCTGCTTGAGTGCAATGAGTGCAAGGGATAGTGAGGACCAGCAAGACAGTTCCTTCCGAGCACCTTCCATGGAGGAGAGAGAGGACAACTTTTCAATCTCGCAGTTCGGAGCGCGAAAGTGAGGAAAAGCAGAGTGCCTGTTTGCAAGGCCACGAAAGAGCAGAGCCCCAGTCTTGCTGCTTGACTGCAAGGAGTGCAAGGGATAGTGAGGACCAGCAAGACAATTCCTTCCGAGCACCTTCCTTGGAAAAGAGAGAGGGCAACGTTTCAAACTCGCAGTTCGGAGCGCGAAAGTGAGAAAAAGCAGAGTGCCTCTTTGCAAGGCTACGAAAGAGCAGAGCCCCAGTCTTGCTGTTTGTCTGCAATGTGTGCAAGGGATAGTGAGGACCAGCAAGACAATTCCTTCCTAGCACCTTCCTTGGAGGAGTGAGAGGACAACGTTTCAATCTCGCAGATCGGAGCGGCAGAGTGAGAAAAAGCAGAGTGCCTGTTTCCAGGGCTACGAAAGAGCAGAGCCGCAGTCTTGACGTTTCTCCGCAACGAGTGCAAGGGATAGTGAGGACCAGGAAGACAATTCCTTCCTTGCACCTTCCATGGAGGAGAGAGAGGGCAACGTTTCATTCTCGCAGTTCGGAGCGCGAGAGTGAGAAAAAGCAGAGTGCCTGTTTGCAAGGCTACGAAAGAGCAGAGCCGCACTCTTGCTGTTTGTCTGCAATGAGTGCAAGGGATAGTGAGGACCAGCAAGACAATTCCTTCCGAGCGCCTTCCTTGGAGGAGAGAGAGGGCAACGTTTCAATCTCGCAGTACGGAGCGCGAGACCGGAGAAAAAGCAGAATGCCTTTTTGCAAGGCTACGAAAGAGCAGAGCCGCAGTCTTGATGTTTGTCTGCAATGAGTGCAAGGGATAGTGAGGACCAGCAAGACAATTCCTTCCTAGCACCTTCCTTTGAGGAGAGAGTGGGAAACGTTTCAATCTTGCAGATCGGAGCGCGAGAGTGAGAAAAAGCAGAGTGCCTGTTTCCAGGGCTACGAAAGAGCAGAGCCGCAGTCTTGCTGTTTGTCTGCAATGAGTGCAAGGGATAGATAGGACCAGCAAGACAATTCCTTCCGAGCACCTTCCTTGGAAAAGAGAGAGGTCAACGTTTCATTCTCGCAGATCGAGCGCGAGAGTGAGAAAAAGCAGAGTGCGTGTTTGCAAGGCTACGAAAGAGCAGAGCCCCTGTCTTGCTGCTTGAGTGCAATGAGTGCAAGGGATAGTGAGGACCAGCAAGACAATTCCTTCCGAGCACCTTCCTTGCAGGAGAGAGAGGGCAACGTTTGAATCTCGCAGTTCGGAGCACGAAAGTGAGGAAAAGCAGAGTGCCTGTTTCAAAGGCTACGAAAGAGCAGAGCCCCAGTCTTGCTGTTTGTCTGCAATGAGTGCAAGGGATAGATAGGACCAGCAAGACAATTCCTTCCGAGCACCTTCCTTGGAAAAGAGAGAGGGCAACGTTTCATTCTCGCAGATCGAGCGCGAGAGTGAGAAAAAGCAGAGTGCCTGTTTGGAAGGCTACGAAAGAGCAGAGCTGCTGTCTTGATGTTTCTCTGCAATGTGTGCATGGGATAGTGAGGACCAGCAAGACAATTCCTTCCTAGTTCCTTCCTTGCAGGAGAGAGAGGGGAAAGTTTCAATCTCGCAGTACGGAGCGCGAGACCGGAGAAAAAGCAGAATGCCTTTTTGCAAGGCTACGAAAGAGCAGAGCCGCAGTCTTGATGTTTGTCTGCAATGAGTGCAAGGGATAGTGAGGACCAGCAAGACAATTCCTTCCGAGCACCTTCCTTGGAAAAGAGAGAGGGCAACGTTTCAATCTCGCAGTTCGGAGCGCGAAAGTGAGGAAAAGCAGAGTGCCTGTTTGCAAGGCTACGAAAGAGCAGAGCCCCAGTCTTGCTGCTTGACTGCAATAAGTGCAAGGGATAGTGAGGACCAGCAAGACAATTCCTTCAGAGCAGCTTCCATGCAGGAGAGAGAGGGCAACGTTTCAATCTCGCAGTAAGGAGCGCGAGAGTGAGAAAAAGCAGAGTGCGTGTTTGGAAGGCTACGAAAGAGCAGAGCCTCAGTCTTGCTGTTTGTCTGCAATGAGTGCAAGGGATAGATAGGACCAGCAAGACAATTCCTTCCGAGCACCTTCCTTGGAAAAGAGAGAGGGCAACGTTTCATTCTCGCAGATCGAGCGCGAGAGTGAGAAAAAGCAGAGTGCCTGTTTGGAAGGCTACGAAAGAGCAGAGCTGCAGTCTTGATGTTTCTCTGCAATGTGTGCAAGGGATAGTGAGGACCAGCAAGACAATTCTTTCCTAGTTCCTTCCTTGCAGGAGAGAGAGGGCAACGTTTCAATCTCGCAGATCGAGCGCGATAGTGAGAAAAAGCAGAGTGCCTGTTTGCAAGGCTACGAAAGAGCAGAGCCCCAGTCTTGCTGCTTGACTGCAATGAGTGCAAGGGATAGTGAGGACCAGCAAGACAATTGCTTTCTAGCACCATCCTTGGAAAAGAGAGAGGGCAACGTTTCAATCTCGCAGGTCGGAGCGCGAAAGAGAGGAAAAGCAGAGTGCCTGTTTCCAGGGCTACGGAAGAGCAGAGCCGCAGTCTTGATGTTTCTCCGCAATGAGTGCAAGGGATAGTGAGGACCAGCAAGACAATTCCTTCCTTGCACATTCCATGGAGGAGAGAGAGGGCAACGTTTCAATCTCGCAGTTCGGAGCGCGAAAGTGAGGAAAAGCAGAGTGCCTGTTTGCAAGGCTACGAAAGAGCAGAGCCCCAGTCTTGCTGCTTGACTGCAATGAGTGCAAGGGATAGTGAGGACCAGCAAGACAATTCCTTCAGAGCAGCTTCCTTGGAAAAGAGAGAGGGCAACGTTACAATCTCGCACTTCGGAGCGCGAGAATGAGAAAAAGCAGAGTGCCTGTTTGCAAGGCTAGGAAAGAGCAGAGCCCCAGTCTTGCTGCTTGACTGCAATGAGTGCAAGGCATAGTGAGGACCAGCAAGACAATTCCTTCCGAGCACCTTCCTTGGAAAAGAGAGAGGGCAACGTTTCAATCTCGCACTTCGGAGCGCGAGAGTGAGAAAAAGCAGAGTGCCTGTTTGCAAGGCTACGAAAGAGCAGAACCCAGTCTTGCAGCTTGACTGCAATGAGTGCAAGGGATAGTGAGGACCAGCAAGACAATTCCTTCCTAGCACCTTCCATGCAGGAGAGAGAGGGCAACGTTTCAATCTCGCAGTAAGGAGCGCGAGAGTGAGAAAAAGCAGAGTGCGTGTTTGGAAGGCTACGAAAGAGCAGAGCCGCACTCTCGCTGTTTGTCTGCAATGAGTGCAAGGGATAGTGAGGACCAGCAAGACAATTCCTTCCGAGCGCCTTCCTTGGAGGAGAGAGAGGGCAACGTTTCAATCTCGCAGTACGGAGCGCGAGACCGGAGAAAAAGCAGAATGCCTTTTTGCAAGGCTACGAAAGAGCAGAGCCGCAGTCTTGATGTTTGTCTGCAATGAGTGCAAGGGATAGTGAGGACCAGCAAGACAATTCCTTCCTAGCACCTTCCTTTGAGGAGAGAGTGGGCAACGTTTCAATCTTGCAGATCGGAGCGCGAGAGTGAGAAAAAGCAGAGTGCCTGTTTCCAGGGCTACGAAAGAGCAGAGCCGCAGTCTTGCTGTTTGTCTGCAATGAATGCAAGGGATAGTGAGGACCAGCAAGACAATTCCTTCCGAGCACCTTCCTTGGAAAAGAGAGAGGGCAACGTTTCAATCTCGCAGTTCGGACCGCGAAAGTGAGGAAAAGCAGAGTGCCTGTTAGCAGGCTACGGAGGAGCAGAGCTGCAGTCTTGCTGTTTGTCTGCAATGAGTGCAAGGCATAGTGAGGACCAGCAAGACAATTCCTTCCGAGTACCTTCGTTGGAAAAGAGAGAGTGCAACGTTTCATTCTCGCAGATCGAGCGCGAGAGTGAGCAAAAACAGTGTGCCTCTTTCCAACATTAGGAAAGAGCATAGCCCCTGTCTTGCTGTTTCTCTGCAATGAGTGCAAGGGATAGTGAGGACCAGCAAGACAATTCCTTCCTTGCACCTTCCATGGAGGAGAGAGAGGGCAACGTTTCATTCTCGCAGATCGAGCGCGAGAGTGAGAAAAAGCAGAGTGCCTGTTTGCAAGGCTACGAAAGAGCAGAGCCCCAGTCTTGCTGTTTGTCTGCAATGTGTGCAAGCGATAGTGAGGACCAGCAAGAAAATTCCTTCCTAGCACCTTCCTTTGAGGAGAGAGTGGGCAACGTTTTAATCTCGCAGATCGGAGCGCGAGAGTGAGAAAAAGCAGAGTGCCTGTTTCCAGATCTACGAAAGAGCAGTGCCGCAGTCTTGCTGTTTGTCTGCAATGAGTGCAAGGGATAGTGAGGACCAGCAAGACAATTCCTTCCTAGCACCTTCCTTGGAGGAGAGTGTGGCCAACGTTTCAATCTCGCAGATCGGAGCGCGAGAGTGAGAAAAAGCAGAGTGCCTGTTTGCAAGGCTACGAAAGAGCAGAGCCCCAGTCTTGCTGCTTGACTGCAATGAGTGCAAGGGATAGTGAGGACCAACAAGACAATTCCTTCCTAGCACCTTCCTTGGAGGAGAGAGAGGGGAAAGTTTCAATCTCGCAGTACGGAGCGCGAGACCGGAGAAAAAGCAGAATGCCTTTTTGCAAGGCTACGAAAGAGCAGAGCCGCAGTCTTGATGTTTGTCTGCAATGAGTGCAAGGGATAGTGAGGACCAGCAAGACAATTCCTCCCTTGCACCTTCCGTGGAGGAGAGAGAGGGCAACGTTTCATTCTCGCAGTTCGGAGCGCGAGAGTGAGAAAAAGCAGAGTGCCTCTTTGCAAGGCTACGAAAGAGCAGAGCCCCAGTCTTGCTGCTTGACTGCAATGAGTGCAAGGGATAGTGAGGACCAGCAAGACAATTCCTTCCTAGCACCTTCCTTGGAGGAGTGAGAGGGCAACGTTTCAATCTCGCAGATCGGAGCGCGAGAGTGAGAAAAAGCAGAGTGCCTGTTTCCAGGGCTACGAAAGAGCAGAGCCGCAGTCTTGATGTTTCTCCGCAATGAGTGCAAGGGATAGTGAGGACCAGCAAGACAATTCCTTCCTTGCACCTTCCACGGAGGAGAGAGAGGGCAACGTTTCATTCTCGCAGTTCGGAGCGCGAGAGTGAGAAAAAGCAGAGTGCCTGTTTGCAAGGCTACGAAAGAACAGAGCCGCAGTCTTGCTGTTTGTCTGCAATGAGTGCAAGGGATAGTAAGGACCAGCAAGACAATTCCTTCCGAGCGCCTTCCTTGGAGGAGAGAGAGGGCAACGTTTCAATCTTGCAGATCGGAGCGCGAGAGTGAGAAAAAGCAGAGTGCCTGTTTGCAAGGCTACGAAAGAGTAGAGCCCCAGTCTTGCTGCTTGACTGCAATGAGTGCAAGGGATAGTGAGGACCAACAAGAGAATTCCTTCCTAGCACCTTCCTTAGAGGACAGAGAGTGCAACATGTAAATCTCGCATTTCGGAGCACGAGAGTGAGGTAAAGCAGAGTGCCTGTTTGCAAGGCTACGAAAGAGCAGAACCGCAGTCTGGCTGTTTGTCTGCAATGAGTGCAAGGGATAGTGAGGACCAGCAAGACAATTCCTTCCTAAAACCTTCCTTGGAGGACAGTGAGTGCAACATGTAAATCTCGCATTTCGGAGCACGAGAGTGAGGTAAAGCAGAGTGCCTGTTTGCAAGGCTACGAAAGAGCAGAGCCCCAGTCTTGGTGTTTGTCTGCAATGTGTGCAAGGGATAGTGAGGACCAGCAAGACAATTCCTTCCTAGCACCTTCCTTGGAGGAGAGAGTGGGCAACGTTTCATTCTCGCAGATCGAGCGCGAGAGTGAGAAAAAGCAGAGTGCGTGTTTGCAAGGCTACGAAAGAGCAGAGCCCCTGTCTTGCTGCTTGAGTGCAATGAGTGCAAGGGATAGTGAGGACCACCAAGACAATTCCTTCCGAGCACCTTCCTTGCAGGAGAGAGAGGGCAACGTTGCAATCTCGGAAATAGTGCGCGAGTGTGAGAAAAAGCAGTGTGCCTGTTCCCAACGTTAGGAAAGAGCATAGACCCAGTCTTGCTGTTTGTCTGCAATGTGTGCAAGGGATAGTGAGGACCAGCAAGACAATTCCTTCCTAGCACGTTCCTTGGAGGAGAGAGTGGGCAACGTTTCATTCTCGCAGATCGAGCGCGAGAGTGAGAAAAAGCAGAGTGCCTGTTTGCAAGGCTACGAAAGAGCAGAGCCCCTGTCTTGCTGCTTGAGTGCAATGAGTGCAAGGGATAGTGAGGACCAGCAAGACAATTCCTTCCTAGCACCTTCCTTGCAGGAGAGAGAGGGCAACGTTTGAATCTCGCAGTTCGGAGCACGAAAGTGAGGAAAAGCAGAGTGCCTGTTTGCAAGGCTACGAAAGAGCAGAGCCCCAGTCTTGCTGTTTGTCTGCAATGAGTGCAAGGGATAGATAGGACCAGCAAGACAATTCCTTCCGAGCACCTTCCTTGGAAAAGAGAGAGGGCAACGTTTCATTCTCGCAGATCGAGCGCGAGAGTGAGAAAAAGCAGAGTGCCTGTTTGGAAGGCTACGAAAGAGCAGAGCTGCAGTCTTGATGTTTCTCTGCAATGTGTGCAAGGGATAGTGAGGACCAGCAAGACAATTCTTTCCTAGTTCCTTCCTTGCAGGAGAGAGAGGGCAACGTTTCAATCTCGCAGATCGAGCGCGATAGTGACAAAAAGCAGAGTGCCTGTTTGCAAGGCTACGAAAGAGCAGAGCCCCAGTCTTGCTGCTTGACTGCAGTGAGTGCAAGGGATAGTGAGAACCAGCAAGACAATTGCTTTCTAGCACCATCCTTGGAAAAGAGAGAGGGCAACGTTTCAATCTCGCAGGTCGGAGCGCGAAAGAGAGGAAAAGCAGAGTGCCTGTTTCCAGGGCTACGGAAGAGCAGAGCCGCAGTCTTGATGTTTCTCCGCAATGAGTGCAAGGGATAGTGAGGACCAGCAAGACAATTCCTTCCTTGCACATTCCATGGAGGAGAGAGAGGGCAACGTTTCAATCTCGCAGTTCGGAGCGCGAAAGTGAGGAAAAGCAGAGTGCCTGTTTGCAAGGCTACGAAAGAGCAGAGCCCCAGTCTTGCTGCTTGACTGCAATGAGTGCAAGGGATAGTGAGGACCAGCAAGACAATTCCTTCAGAGCAGCTTCCTTGGAAAAGAGAGAGGGCAACGTTTCAATCTCGCACTTCGGAGCGCGAGAATGAGAAAAAGCAGAGTGCCTGTTTGCAAGGCTAGGAAAGAGCAGAGCCCCAGTCTTGCTGCTTGACTGCAATGAGTGCAAGGCATAGTGAGGACCAGCAAGACAATTCCTTCCGAGCGCCTTCCTTGGAAAAGAGAGAGGGCAACGTTTCAATCTCGCACTTCGGAGCGCGAGAGTGAGAAAAAGCAGAGTGCCTGTTTGCAAGGCTACGAAAGAGCAGAACCCAGTCTTGCAGCTTGACTGCAATGAGTGCAAGGGATAGTGAGGACCAGCAAGACAATTCCTTCCTAGCACCTTCCATGCAGGAGAGAGAGGGCAACGTTTCAATCTCGCAGTAAGGAGCGCGAGAGTGAGAAAAAGCAGAGTGCGTGTTTGGAAGGCTACGAAAGAGCAGAGCCGCACTCTCGCTGTTTGTCTGCAATGAGTGCAAGGGATAGTGAGGACCAGCAAGACAATTCCTTCCGAGCGCCTTCCTTGGAGGAGAGAGAGGGCAACGTTTCAATCTCGCAGTACGGAGCGCGAGACCGGAGAAAAAGCAGAATGCCTTTTTGCAAGGCTACGAAAGAGCAGAGCCGCAGTCTTGATGTTTGTCTGCAATGAGTGCAAGGGATAGTGAGGACCAGCAAGACAATTCCTTCCTAGCACCTTCCTTTGAGGAGAGAGTGGGCAACGTTTCAATCTTGCAGATCGGAGCGCGAGAGTGAGAAAAAGAAGAGTGCCTGTTTCCAGGGCTACGAAAGAGCAGAGCCGCAGTCTTGCTGTTTGTCTGCAATGAATGCAAGGGATAGTGAGGACCAGCAAGACAATTCCTTCCGAGCACCTTCCTTGGAAAAGAGAGAGGGCAACGTTTCAATCTCGCAGTTCGGACCGCGAAAGTGAGGAAAAGCAGAGTGCCTGTTTGCAGGCTACGGAGGAGCAGAGCTGCAGTCTTGCTGTTTGTCTGCAATGAGTGCAAGGCATAGTGAGGACCAGCAAGACAATTCCTTCCGAGTACCTTCGTTGGAAAAGAGAGAGTGCAACGTTTCATTCTCGCAGATCGAGCGCGAGAGTGAGCAAAAACAGTGTGCCTCTTTCCAACATTAGGAAAGAGCATAGCCCCTGTCTTGCTGTTTCTCTGCAATGAGTGCAAGGGATAGTGAGGACCAGCAAGACAATTCCTTCCTTGCACCTTCCATGGAGGAGAGAGAGGGCAACGTTTCATTCTCGCAGATCGAGCGCGAGAGTGAGAAAAAGCAGAGTGCCTGTTTGCAAGGCTACGAAAGAGCAGAGCCCCAGTCTTGCTGTTTGTCTGCAATGTGTGCAAGCGATAGTGAGGACCAGCAAGAAAATTCCTTCCTAGCACCTTCCTTTGAGGAGAGAGTGGGCAACGTTTTAATCTCGCAGATCGGAGCGCGAGAGTGAGAAAAAGCAGAGTGCCTGTTTCCAGATCTACGAAAGAGCAGTGCCGCAGTCTTGCTGTTTGTCTGCAATGAGTGCAAGGGATAGTGAGGACCAGCAAGACAATTCCTTCCTAGCACCTTCCTTGGAGGAGAGTGTGGCCAACGTTTCAATCTCGCAGATCGGAGCGCGAGAGTGAGAAAAAGCAGAGTGCCTGTTTGCAAGGCTACGAAAGAGCAGAGCCCCAGTCTTGCTGCTTGACTGCAATGAGTGCAAGGGATAGTGAGGACCAACAAGACAATTCCTTCCTAGCACCTTCCTTGGAGGAGAGAGAGGGGAAAGTTTCAATCTCGCAGTACGGAGCGCGAGACCGGAGAAAAAGCAGAATGCCTTTTTGCAAGGCTACGAAAGAGCAGAGCCGCAGTCTTGATGTTTGTCTGCAATGAGTGCAAGGGATAGTGAGGACCAGCAAGACAATTCCTCCCTTGCACCTTCCGTGGAGGAGAGAGAGGGCAATGTTTCATTCTCGCAGTTCGGAGCGCGAGAGTGAGAAAAAGCAGAGTGCCTCTTTGCAAGGCTACGAAAGAGCAGAGCCCCAGTCTTGCTGCTTGACTGCAATGAGTGCAAGGGATAGTGAGGACCAGCAAGACAATTCCTTCCTAGCACCTTCCTTGGAGGAGTGAGAGGGCAACGTTTCAATCTCGCAGATCGGAGCGCGAGAGTGAGAAAAAGCAGAGTGCCTGTTTCCAGGGCTACGAAAGAGCAGAGCCGCAGTCTTGATGTTTCTCCGCAATGAGTGCAAGGGATAGTGAGGACCAGCAAGACAATTCCTTCCTTGCACCTTCCACGGAGGAGAGAGAGGGCAACGTTTCATTCTCGCAGTTCGGAGCGCGAGAGTGAGAAAAAGCAGAGTGCCTGTTTGCAAGGCTACGAAAGAACAGAGCCGCAGTCTTGCTGTTTGTCTGCAATGAGTGCAAGGGATAGTAAGGACCAGCAAGACAATTCCTTCCGAGCGCCTTCCTTGGAGGAGAGAGAGGGCAACGTTTCAATCTTGCAGATCGGAGCGCGAGAGTGAGAAAAAGCAGAGTGCCTGTTTGCAAGGCTACGAAAGAGTAGAGCCCCAGTCTTGCTGCTTGACTGCAATGAGTGCAAGGGATAGTGAGGACCAACAAGAGAATTCCTTCCTAGCACCTTCCTTAGAGGACAGAGAGTGCAACATGTAAATCTCGCATTTCGGAGCACGAGAGTGAGGTAAAGCAGAGTGCCTGTTTGCAAGGCTACGAAAGAGCAGAGCCCCAGTCTTGGTGTTTGTCTGCAATGTGTGCAAGGGATAGTGAGGACCAGCAAGACAATTCCTTCCTAGCACCTTCCTTGGAGGAGAGAGTGGGCAACGTTTCATTCTCGCAGATCGAGCGCGAGAGTGAGAAAAAGCAGAGTGCGTGTTTGCAAGGCTACGAAAGAGCAGAGCCCCTGTCTTGCTGCTTGAGTGCAATGAGTGCAAGGGATAGTGAGGACCACCAAGACAATTCCTTCCTAGCACCTTCCTTAGAGGAAAGAGAGTGCAACATGTAAATCTCGCATTTCGGAGCACGAGAGTGAGGTAAAGCAGAGTGCCTGTTTGCAAGGCTACGAAAGAGCAGAACCGCAGTCTGGCTGTTTGTCTGCAATGAGTGCAAGGGATAGTGAGGACCAGCAAGACAATTCCTTCCTAAAACCTTCCTTGGAGGACAGTGAGTGCAACATGTAAATCTCGCATTACGAAGCACGAGAGTGAGGTAAAGCAGAGTGCCTGTTTGCAAGGCTACGAAAGAGCAGAGCCCCAGTCTTGGTGTTTGTCTGCAATGTGTGCAAGGGATAGTGAGGACCAGCAAGACAATTCCTTCCTAGCACCTTCCTTGGAGGAGAGAGTGGGCAACGTTTCATTCTCGCAGATCGAGCGCGAGAGTGAGAAAAAGCAGAGTGCGTGTTTGCAAGGCTACGAAAGAGCAGAGCCCCTGTCTTGCTGCTTGAGTGCAATGAGTGCAAGGGATAGTGAGGACCAGCAAGACAATTCCTTCCGAGCACCTTCCTTGGAAAAGAGAGAGGGCAACGTTTCATTCTCGCAGATCGAGCGCGAGAGTGAGAAAAAGCAGAGTGCCTGTTTGGAAGGCTACGAAAGAGCAGAGCTGCTGTCTTGATGTTTCTCTGCAATGTGTGCATGGGATAGTGAGGACCAGCAAGACAATTCCTTCCTAGTTCCTTCCTTGCAGGAGAGAGAGGGGAAAGTTTCAATCTCGCAGTACGGAGCGCGAGACCGGAGAAAAAGCAGAATGCCTTTTTGCAAGGCTACGAAAGAGCAGAGCCGCAGTCTTGATGTTTGTCTGCAATGAGTGCAAGGGATAGTGAGGACCAGCAAGACAATTCCTTCCGAGCACCTTCCTTGGAAAAGAGAGAGGGCAACGTTTCAATCTCGCAGTTCGGAGCGCGAAAGTGAGGAAAAGCAGAGTGCCTGTTTGCAAGGCTACGAAAGAGCAGAGCCCCAGTCTTGCTGCTTGACTGCAATGAGTGCAAGGGATAGTGAGGACCAGCAAGACAATTCCTTCAGAGTAGCTTCCATGCAGGAGAAAGAGGGCAACGTTTCAATCTCGCAGTAAGGAGCGCGAGAGTGAGAAAAAGCAGAGTGCGTGTTTGGAAGGCTACGAAAGAGCAGAGCCGCAGTCTTGATGTTTGTCTGCAATGAGTGCAAGGGATAGTGAGGACCAGCAAGACAATTCCTTCCTAGCACCTTTCTTGCAGGAGAGAGAGTGCAACGTTGCAATCTCGGAAATAGAGCGCGAGTGTGAGAAAAAGCAGTGTGCCTGTTCCCAACGTTAGGAAAGAGCATAGACCCAGTCTTGCTGTTTGTCTGCAATGTGTGCAAGGGATAGTGAGGACCAGCAAGACAATTCCTTCCGAGCACCTTCCTTGGAGGAGAGAGAGGGCAACGTTTGAATCTCGCAGTTCGGAGCACAAAAGTGAGGAAAAGCAGAGTGCCTGTTTGCAAGGCTACGAAAGAGCAGAGCCCCAGTCTTGCTGTTTGTCTGCAATGAGTGCAAGGGATAGATAGGACCAGCAAGACAATTCCTTCCGAGCACCTTCCTTGGAAAAGAGAGAGGGCAACGTTTCATTCTCGCAGATCGAGCGCGAGAGTGAGAAAAAGCAGAGTGCCTGTTTGGAAGGCTACGAAAGAGCAGAGCTGCAGTCTTGATGTTTCTCTGCAATGTGTGCAAGGGATAGTGAGGACCAGCAAGACAATTCTTTCCTAGTTCCTTCCTTGCAGGAGAGAGAGGGCAACGTTTCAATCTCGCAGATCGAGCGCGATAGTGAGAAAAAGCAGAGTGCCTGTTTGCAAGGCTACGAAAGAGCAGAGCCCCAGTCTTGCTGCTTGACTGCAATGAGTGCAAGGGATAGTGAGGACCAGCAAGACAATTGCTTTCTAGCACCATCCTTGGAAAAGAGAGAGGGCAACGTTTCAATCTCGCAGGTCGGAGCCCGAAAGAGAGGAAAAGCAGAGTGCCTGTTTCCAGGGCTACGGAAGAGCAGAGCCGCAGTCTTGATGTTTCTCCGCAATGAGTGCAAGGGATAGTGAGGACCAGCAAGACAATTCCTTCCTTGCACATTCCATGGAGGAGAGAGAGGGCAACGTTTCAATCTCGCAGTTCGGAGCGCGAAAGTGAGGAAAAGCAGAGTGCCTGTTTGCAAGGCTACGAAAGAGCAGAGCCCCAGTCTTGCTGCTTGACTGCAATGAGTGCAAGGGATAGTGAGGACCAGCAAGACAATTCCTTCAGAGCAGCTTCCTTGGAAAAGAGAGAGGGCAACGTTTCAATCTCGCACTTCGGAGCGCGAGAATGAGAAAAAGCAGAGTGCCTGTTTGCAAGGCTAGGAAAGAGCAGAGCCCCAGTCTTGCTGCTTGACTGCAATGAGTGCAAGGCATAGTGAGGACCAGCAAGACAATTCCTTCCGAGCACCTTCCTTGGAAAAGAGAGAGGGCAACGTTTCAATCTCGCACTTCGGAGCGCGAGAGTGAGAAAAAGCAGAGTGCCTGTTTGCAAGGCTACGAAAGAGCAGAACCCAGTCTTGCAGCTTGACTGCAATGAGTGCAAGGGATAGTGAGGACCAGCAAGACACTTCCTTCCTAGCACCTTCCATGCAGGAGAGAGAGGGCAACGTTTCAATCTCGCAGTAAGGAGCGCGAGAGTGAGAAAAAGCAGAGTGCGTGTTTGGAAGGCTACGAAAGAGCAGAGCCGCAGTCTTGATGTTTGTCTGCAATGAGTGCAAGGGATAGTGAGGACCAGCAAGACAATTCCTTCCTAGCACCTTTCTTGCAGGAGAGAGAGTGCAACGTTGCAATCTCGGAAATAGAGCGCGAGTGTGAGAAAAAGCAGTGTGCCTGTTTCCAACGTTAGGAAAGAGCATAGACCCAGTCTTGCTGTTTGTCTGCAATGTGTGCAAGGGATAGTGAGGACCAGCAAGACAATTCCTTCCTAGCACCTTCCTTTGAGGAGTGAGCGGGCAACGTTTCAATCTCGCAGTCCGAGCGCGAGAGTTGAAAAAACATAGTGCCTGTTTGCAAGGCTACGAAAGAGCAGAGCCCCAGTCTTGCTGTTTCTCTGCAATGAGTGCAAGGGATAGTGAGGACCAGCAAGACAATTCCTTCCTAGCACTTTCCTTGCAGGAGAGAGAGTGCAACGTTTCAATCTCGCAGTACGGAGCGCGAGAGGGGAGAAGAAGCAGAGTGCCTGTTTGCAAGGCTACGAAAGAGCAGAGACCCAGTCTTGCTGTTTGTCTGCAATGAGTGCAAGGGATAGTGAGGACCAGCAAGACAATTCCTTCCGAGCACCTTCCTTGCAGGAGAGGGCGTGCAACGTTTCAATCTCGCAGATCGGAGCGCGAGAGTGAGAAAAAGCAGAGTGCCTGTTTGGAAGGCTACGAAAGAGCAGAGCCCCAGTCTTGCTGTTTGTCTGCAATGAGTGCAAGGGATAGTGAGGACCAGCAAGACAATTCCTTCCTTGCACGTTCCATGGAGGAGAGAGAGGGCAAGGTTTCATTCTCGCAGATCGAGCGCGAGACTGAGAAAAAGCAGAGTGCCTGTTTGCAAGGCTACGAAAGAGCAGAGCCCCAGTCTTGCTGCTTGACTGCAATGAGTGCAAGGGATAGTGAGGACCAGCAAGACAATTCCTTCCTAGCACCTTCCTTGCAGGAGAGGGCGTGCAACGTTTCAATCTCGCAGATCGGAGCGCGAGAGTAAGAAAAAGCAGAGTGCCTGTTTTTTTGGCTACGAAAGAGCAGAGCCGCAGTCTTGATGTTTCTCTGCAATGAGTGCAAGGGATAGTGAGGACCACCAAGACAATTCCTTCCTTGCACGTTCCATGGAGGAGAGAGAGGGCAACGTTTCATTCTCGGAGATCGAGCGCGAGAGTGAGAAAAAGCAGAGTGCCTGTTTGCAAGGCTACGAAAGAGCAGAGCCCCAGTCTTGCTGTTTGTCTCCAATGTGTGCAAGCGATAGTGAGGACCAGCAAGAAAATTCCTTCCTAGCACCTTCCTTTGAGGAGAGAGAGGGCAACGTTTCAAGCTCGCAGTTCGGGGCGCTAGAGTGAGAAAAAGCAGAGTGCCTGTTTGCAAGGCTACGAAAGAGCAGAGCCGCAGTCTTGGTGTTTGTCTGCAATGTGTGTAAGGGATAGTGAGGACCAGCAAGACAATTCCTTCTAGCACCTTCCTTGGAGGAGAGAGTGGGCAACGTTTCAATCTTGCAGATCGGAGCGCGAGAGTGAGAAAAAGGAGAGTGCCTGTTTCCAGGGCTACGAAAGAGCAGAGCCGCAGTCTTGCTGCTTGACTGCAATGAGTGCAAGGGATAGTGAGGACCAGCAAGACAATTCCTTCCGAGCACCTTCCTTGGAAAAGGGAGAGGGCAACGTTTCAATCTCGCAGTTCGGACCGCGAAAGTGAGGAAAAGCAGAGTGCCTGTTTGCAGGCTACGGAGGAGCAGAGCTGCAGTCTTGCTGTTTGTCTGCAATGAGTGCAAGGCATAGTGAGGACCAGCAAGACAATTCCTTCCTAGCACCTTCGTTGGAAAAGAGAGAGGGCAACGTTTCATTCTCGCAGATCGAGCGCGAGAGTGAGCAAAAACAGTGTGCCTCTTTCCAACATTAGGAAAGAGCATAGCCCCTGTCTTGCTGTTTCTCTGCAATGAGTGCAAGGGATAGTGAGGACCAGCAAGACAATTCCTTCCTTGCACCTTCCATGGAGGAGAGAGAGGGCAACGTTTCATTCTCGCAGATCGAGCGCGAGAGTGAGAAAAAGCAGAGTGCCTGTTTGCAAGGCTACGAAAGAGCAGAGCCCCAGTCTTGCTGTTTGTCTCCAATGTGTGCAAGCGATAGTGAGGACCAGCAAGAAAATTCCTTCCTAGCACCTTCCTTGGAGGAGAGAGTGGGCAACGTTTCAATCTCGCAGATCGGAGCGCGAGAGTGAGAAAAAGCAGAGTGCCTGTTTCCAGATCTACGAAAGAGGAGTGCCGCAGTCTTGCTGTTTGTCTGCAATGAGTGCAAGGGATAGTGAGGACCAGCAAGACAATTCCTTCCTAGCACCTTCCTTGGAGGAGAGAGTGGCCAACGTTTCAATCTCGCAGATCGGAGCGCGAGAGTGATAAAAAGCAGAGTGCCTGTTTGCAAGGCTACGAAAGAGCAGAGCCCCAGTCTTGCTGCTTGACTGCAATGAGTGCAAGGGATAGTGAGGACCAACAAGACAATTCCTTCCTAGCACCTTCTTTGGAGGAGAGAGAGGGGAAAGTTTCAATCTCGCAGTACGGAGCGCGAGACCGGAGAAAAAGCAGAATGCCTTTTTGCAAGGCTACGAAAGAGCAGAGCCGCAGTCTTGATGTTTGTCTGCAATGAGTGCAAGGGATAGTGAGGACCAGCAAGACAATTCCTCCCTTTCACCTTCCGTGGAGGAGAGAGAGGGCAACGTTTCATTCTCGAAGTTCGGAGCGCGAGAGTGAGAAAAAGCAGAGTGCCTCTTTGCAAGGCTACGAAAGAGCAGAGCCCCAGTCTTGCTGTTTGTCTGCAATGTGTGCAAGGGATAGTGAGGACCAGCAAGACAATTCCTTCCTAGCACCTTCCTTGGAGGAGAGAGTGGGCAACGTTTCATTGTCGCAGATCGAGCGCGAGAGTGAGAAAAAGCAGAGTGCCTGTTTGCAAGGCTACGAAAGAGCAGAGCCCCTGTCTTGCTGTTTGTCTGCAATGTGTGCAAGGGATAGTGAGGACCAGCAAGACAATTCCTTCCTAGCACCTTCCTTGGAGGAGTGAGAGGACAACGTTTCAATCTCGCAGATCGGAGCGGCAGAGTGAGAAAAAGCAGAGTGCCTGTTTCCAGGGCTACGAAAGAGCAGAGCCGCAGTCTTGACGTTTCTCCGCAACGAGTGCAAGGGATAGTTAGGACCAGCAAGACAATTCCTTCCTTGCACCTTCCATGGAGGAGAGAGAGGGCAACGTTTCATTCTCGCAGTTCGGAGCGCGAGAGTGAGAAAAAGCAGAGTGCCTGTTTGCAAGGCTACGAAAGAGCAGAGCCGCACTCTCGCTGTTTGTCTGCAATGAGTGCAAGGGATAGTGAGGACCAGCAAGACAATTCCTTCCGAGCGCCTTCCTTGGAGGAGAGAGAGGGCAACGTTTCAATCTCGCAGTACGGAGCGCGAGACCGGAGAAAAAGCAGAATGCCTTTTTGCAAGGCTACGAAAGAGCAGAGCCGCAGTCTTGATGTTTGTCTGCAATGAGTGCAAGGGATAGTGAGGACCAGCAAGACAATTCCTTCCTAGCACCTTCCTTTGAGGAGAGAGTGGGCAACGTTTCAATCTTGCAGATCGGAGCGCGAGAGTGAGAAAAAGCAGAGTGCCTGTTTCCAGGGCTACGAAAGAGCAGAGCCGCAGTCTTGCTGTTTGTCTGCAATGAATGCAAGGGATAGTGAGGACCAGCAAGACAATTCCTTCCGAGCACCTTCCTTGGAAAAGAGAGAGGGCAACGTTTCAATCTCGCAGTTCGGACCGCGAAAGTGAGGAAAAGCAGAGTGCCTGTTTGCAGGCTACGGAGGAGCAGAGCTGCAGTCTTGCTGTTTGTCTGCAATGAGTGCAAGGCATAGTGAGGACCAGCAAGACAATTCCTTCCGAGTACCTTCGTTGGAAAAGAGAGAGTGCAACGTTTCATTCTTGCAGATCGAGCGCGAGAGTGAGCAAAAACAGTGTGCCTCTTTCCAACATTAGGAAAGAGCATAGCCCCTGTCTTGCTGTTTCTCTGCAATGAGTGCAAGGGATAGTGAGGACCAGCAAGACAATTCCTTCCTTGCACCTTCCATGGAGGAGAGAGAGGGCAACGTTTCATTCTCGCAGATCGAGCGCGAGAGTGAGAAAAAGCAGAGTGCCTGTTTGCAAGGCTACGAAAGAGCAGAGCCCCAGTCTTGCTGTTTGTCTGCAATGTGTGCAAGCGATAGTGAGGACCAGCAAGAAAATTCCTTCCTAGCACCTTCCTTTGAGGAGAGAGTGGGCAACGTTTTAATCTCGCAGATCGGAGCGCGAGAGTGAGAAAAAGCAGGGTGCCTGTTTCCAGATCTACGAAAGAGCAGTGCCGCAGTCTTGCTGTTTGTCTGCAATGAGTGCAAGGGATAGTGAGGACCAGCAAGACAATTCCTTCCTAGCACCTTCCTTGGAGGAGAGTGTGGCCAACGTTTCAATCTCGCAGATCGGAGCGCGAGAGTGAGAAAAAGCAGAGTGCCTGTTTGCAAGGCTACGAAAGAGCAGAGCCCCAGTCTTGCTGCTTGACTGCAATGAGTGCAAGGGATAGTGAGGACCAACAAGACAATTCCTTCCTAGCACCTTCCTTGGAGGAGAGAGAGGGGAAAGTTTCAATCTCGCAGTACGGAGCGCGAGAGTGAGAAAAAGCAGAGTGCCTCTTTGCAAGGCTACGAAAGAGCAGAGCCCCAGTCTTGCTGTTTGTCTGCAATGAGTGCAAGGGATAGTGAGGACCAGCAAGACAATTCCTTCCTAGCACCTTCCTAGGAGGAGAGAGTGGGCAACGTTTCATTCTCGCAGATCGGAGCGCGAGAGTGAGAAAAAGCAGAGTGCCTGTTTGCAGGGCAAAGAAAGAGCAGAGCCGCAGTCTTGATGTTTCCCTGCAATGAGTGCAAGGGATAGTGAGGACCAGCAAGACAATTCCTTCCTTGCACGTTCCATGGAGGAGAGAGAGGGCAACCTTTCATTGTCGCAGTTCAGAGCGCGAGAGTGAGAAAAAGCAGAGTGCCTGTTTGCAAGGCTACGAAAGAGCAGAGCCCCAGTCTTGCTGCTTGACTGCAATGAGTGCAAGGGATAGTGAGGACCAGCAAGACAATTCCTTCCGAGCACCTTCCTTGGAAAAGAGAGAGGGCAACGTTTCAATCTCGCAGTTCGGAGCGCGAAAGTGAGGAAAAGCAGAGTGCCTGTTTGCAAGGCTACGAAAGAGCAGAGCCCCAGTCTTGCTGTTTGTCTGCAATGTGTGCAAGGGATAGTGAGGACCAGCAAGACAATTCCTTCCTAGCACCTTCCTTGGAGGAGTGAGAGGGCAACGTTTCAATCTCGCAGATCGGAGCGCGAGAGTGAGAAAAAGCAGAGTGCCTGTTTCCAGGGCTACGAAAGAGCAGAGCCGCAGTCTTGATGTTTCTCCGCAATGAGTGCAAGGGATAGTGAGGACCAGCAAGACAATTCCTTCCTTGCACCTTCCACGGAGGAGAGAGAGGGCAACGTTTCATTCTCGCAGTTCGGAGCGCGAGAGTGAGAAAAAGCAGAGTGCCTGTTTGCAAGGCTACGAAAGAACAGAGCCGCAGTCTTGCTGTTTGTCTGCAATGAGTGCAAGGGATAGTAAGGACCAGCAAGACAATTCCTTCCGAGCGCCTTCCTTGGAGGAGAGAGAGGGCAACGTTTCAATCTTGCAGATCGGAGCGCGAGAGTGAGAAAAAGCAGAGTGCCTGTTTGCAAGGCTACGAAAGAGTAGAGCCCCAGTCTTGCTGCTTGACTGCAATGAGTGCAAGGGATAGTGAGGACCAACAAGAGAATTCCTTCCTAGCACCTTCCTTAGAGGACAGAGAGTGCAACATGTAAATCTCGCATTTCGGAGCACGAGAGTGAGGTAAAGCAGAGTGCCTGTTTGCAAGGCTACGAAAGAGCAGAACCGCAGTCTGGCTGTTTGTCTGCAATGAGTGCAAGGGATAGTGAGGACCAGCAAGACAATTCCTTCCTAAAACCTTCCTTGGAGGACAGTGAGTGCAACATGTAAATCTCGCATTTCGGAGCACGAGAGTGAGGTAAAGCAGAGTGCCTGTTTGCAAGGCTACGAAAGAGCAGAGCCCCAGTCTTGGTGTTTGTCTGCAATGTGTGCAAGGGATAGTGAGGACCAGCAAGACAATTCCTTCCTAGCACCTTCCTTGGACGAGAGAGTGGGCAACGTTTCATTCTCGCAGATCGAGCGCGAGAGTGAGAAAAAGCAGAGTGCGTGTTTGCAAGGCTACGAAAGAGCAGAGCCCCTGTCTTGCTGCTTGAGTGCAATGAGTGCAAGGGATAGTGAGGACCAGCAAGACAATTCCTTCCGAGTACCTTCCTTGCAGGAGAGAGAGGGCAACGTTTGAATCTCGCAGTTCGGAGCACGAAAGTGAGGAAAAGCAGAGTGCCTGTTTGCAAGGCTACGAAAGAGCAGAGCCCCAGTCTTGCTGTTTGTCTGCAATGAGTGCAAGGGATAGATAGGACCAGCAAGACAATTCCTTCCGAGCACCTTCCTTGGAAAAGAGAGAGGGCAACGTTTCATTCTCGCAGATCGAGCGCGAGAGTGAGAAAAAGCAGAGTGCCTGTTTGGAAGGCTACGAAAGAGCAGAGCTGCTGTCTTGATGTTTCTCTGCAATGTGTGCATGGGATAGTGAGGACCAGCAAGACAATTCCTTCCTAGTTCCTTCCTTGCAGGAGAGAGAGGGGAAAGTTTCAATCTCGCAGTACGGAGCGCGAGACCGGAGAAAAAGCAGAATGCCTTTTTGCAAGGCTACGAAAGAGCAGAGCCGCAGTCTTGATGTTTGTCTGCAATGAGTGCAAGGGATAGTGAGGACCAGCAAGACAATTCCTTCCGAGCACCTTCCTTGGAAAAGAGAGAGGGCAACGTTTCAATCTCGCAGTTCGGAGCGCGAAAGTGAGGAAAAGTAGAGTGCCTTTTTGCAAGGCTACGAAAGAGCAGAGCCCCAGTCTTGCTGCTTGACTGCAATGAGTGCAAGGGATAGTGAGGACCAGCAAGACAATTCCTTCAGAGCAGCTTCCATGCAGGAGAGAGAGGGCAACGTTTCAATCTCGCAGTAAGGAGCGCGAGAGTGAGAAAAAGCAGTGTGCCTGTTTCCAACGTTAGGAAAGAGCATAGACCCAGTCTTGCTGTTTGTCTGCAATGTGTGCAAGGGATAGTGAGGACCAGCAAGACAATTCCTTCCTAGCACGTTCCTTGGAGGAGAGAGTGGGCAACGTTTCATTCTCGCAGATCGAGCGCGAGAGTGAGAAAAAGCAGAGTGCCTGTTTGCAAGGCTACGAAAGAGCAGAGCCCCTGTCTTGCTGCTTGAGTGCAATGAGTGCAAGGGATAGTGAGGACCAGCAAGACAATTCCTTCCGAGCACCTTCCTTGGAGGAGAGAGAGGGCAACGTTTGAATCTCGCAGTTCGGAGCACGAAAGTGAGGAAAAGCAGAGTGCCTGTTTGCAAGGCTACGAAAGAGCAGAGCCCCAGTCTTGCTGTTTGTCTGCAATGAGTGCAAGGGATAGATAGGACCAGCAAGACAATTCCTTCCGAGCACCTTCCTTGGAAAAGAGAGAGGGCAACGTTTCATTCTCGCAGATCGAGCGCGAGAGTGAGAAAAAGCAGAGTGCCTGTTTGGAAGGCTACGAAAGAGCAGAGCTGCAGTCTTGATGTTTCTCTGCAATGTGTGCAAGGGATAGTGAGGACCAGCAAGACAATTCCTTCCTAGTTCCTTCCTTGCAGGAGAGAGAGGGCAACGTTTCAATCTCGCAGATCGAGCGCGATAGTGAGAAAAAGCAGAGTGCCTGTTTGCAAGGCTACGAAAGAGCAGAGCCCCAGTCTTGCTGCTTGACTGCAATGAGTGCAAGGGATAGTGAGGACGAGCAAGACAATTGCTTTCTAGCACCATCCTTGGAAAAGAGAGAGGGCAACGTTTCAATCTCGCAGGTCGGAGCGCGAAAGAGAGGAAAAGCAGAGTGCCTGTTTCCAGGGCTACGGAAGAGCAGAGCCGCAGTCTTGATGTTTCTCCGCAATGAGTGCAAGGGATAGTGAGGACCAGCAAGACAATTCCTTCCTTGCACATTCCATGGAGGAGAGAGAGGGCAACGTTTCAGTCTCGCAGTTCGGAGCGCGAGAGTGAGAAAAAGCAGAGTGCCTGTTTCCAGGGCTACGAAAGAGCAGAGCCGCAGTCTTGCTGTTTGTCTGCAATGAGTGCAAGGGATAGTGAGGACCAGCAAGACAATTCCTTCCGAGCGCCTTCCTTGGAGGAGAGAGAGGGCAACGTTTCAATCTTGCAGATCGGAGCGTGAGAGTGAGAAAAAGCAGAGTGCCTGTTTGCAAGGCTACGAAAGAGTAGAGCCCCAGTCTTGCTGCTTGACTGCAATGAGTGCAAGGGATAGTGAGGACCAGCAAGAGAATTCCTTCCTAGCACCTTCCTTAGAGGAGAGAGAGGGGAAAGTTTCAATCTCGCAGTACGGAGCGCGAGAGTGAGAAAAAGCATAGTGCCTGTTTGCAAGGCTACGAAAGAGCAGAGCTGCAGTGTTGCTGTTTGTCTGCAATGAGTGCAAGGGATAGTGAGGACCAGCAAGACAATTCCTTCCTAGCACCTTCCTTGGAGGAGATAGATTGCAACGTTTCAAGCTCGCAGTTCGGAGCGCGAGTGTGGAGAAAAAGCAGAGTACCTGTTTGCAAGGCTACGAAAGAGCAGAGCCCCAGTCTTGGTGTTTGTCTGCAATGTGTGCAAGGGATAGTGAGGACCAGCAAGACAATTCCTTCCTAGCACCTTCCTTGGAGGAGAGAGTGGCCAACGTTTCAATCTCGCAGATCGGAGCGCGACAGTGAGAAAAAGCAGAGTGCCTGTTTCCAGGGCTACGAAAGAGCAGAGCCGCAGACTTGATGTTTCTCTGCAATGAGTGCAAGGGATAGTGAGGACCAGCCAGACAATTCCTACCTTGCACGTTCCATGGAGGAGAGAGAGGGCAACGTTTCATGCTCGCAGATCGAGCGCGAGAGTGAGAAAGCAGAATGCCTGTTTGGAAGGCTACGAAAGAGCAGAGCCCCAGTCTTGCTGCTTGACTGCAATGAGTGCAAGGGATAGTGAAGACCAGCAAGACAATTCCTTCCAAGCACCTTCCTTGGAAAAGAGGGAGAGCAACGTTTCAATCTCGCAATTCTGAGCGCAGTTCGGAGCGCAGTTCCGAGCGGAGTTCTATCTCCGACATTGACACGTTGCCCTCTATCCTCCAAGGAATGTGCTAGGAAGGAATTGTCAAAGTGGTCCTCACTATCCCTTGCACTCATTGCAGACAAGCAGCAAGACTGGGGCTCTGCTCTTTCATAGCTTTGCAAAAAGGCACTCTGCTTTTTCTCACTCTCGCGCTCCGTACTGCGAGATTGAAAAGTTGCACTCTCTCTCCTCCAAGGAAGGTGCTAGGCAGGAATTGTTTTCCTGGTCCTCACTATCCCTTGAACTCATTTCAGACAAGCAGCAAGACTGGGGCTCTGCTCTTTCGTAGCCTAGCAAAGAGGTAGTCTGGTTTTTCTCACTCTCACGCTCCGAAGTGCGATATTGAAACGTTGCCCTCTCTCTCGTCCAAGGAAGGCGCTAGGAAGGAATTGTCTTGCTAGTCCTCACTATCCCTTGCACTCATTGCAGAGAAAGAGCAAGATTGGGGCTCTGCTGTTTCGTAGCCTTGCAAACAGGCACTCTGCTTTTCCTCACTCTCGCGCTCCGAACTGCGAGATTGAAACGTTGCCCTCTCTCTCGTCCAAGGAAGGTGCTAGGAAGGAATTGTCTTGCTGGACCTTAGTATCCCTTGCACACATTGCAGACAAACAGCAAGACTGCAGCTATGCTCTTTCCTAGCCTTGCAAACAGGCACTCTGTTTTTTCTCACTCTCGTGCTCGATCTCCGAGATTGAAACTTTGCACTCTCTCTCCTCCAAGGAAGGTGCTAGGAAGGAATTGTCTTGCTGGTCCTCCCTATCCCTTGCACTCATTGAAGAGAAAAAGCAAGACTGGGGCCCTGGTCTTTCATAGCCTTGCACACAGGCACTCTGCTTTTCCTCACTCTCGCGCTCTGAACTGCGAGATTGAAACGTTGCCCTCTCTCTCCTCCAAGGAAGGTGCTAGGAAGTAATTGTCTTGCTGGTCCTCCCTATCCCTTGCACTCATTGCAGAGAAAAAGCAAGACTGGGGCCCTGGTCTTTCATATCCTTGCACACAGGCACTCTGCTTTTCCTCACTCTCGCGCTCGATCTGTGAGAATGAAACGTTGCCCTCTCTCTCCTCCAAGGAAGGTGCTAGGAAGGAATTGTCTTGCTGGTCCTCACTATCCCTTGCACTCATTGCAGAGAAACAGTAAGACTGTGGCTCTGCGCTTTCGTAGCCTTGCAAACAGGCACTCTGCTATTCCTCACTCTCTCGCTCCGAACTGCGATATTGAAACGTTGCCCTCTCTCTCCTCCAAGGAAGGTGCTAGGAAGGAATCGTCTTGCTGGACCTCACTATCCCTTGCACACATTGCAGAGAAACAGGAAGACTGGGGCTATGCTCTTTCGTAGCCTTGCACACAGGCACTCTGCTTTTTCTGACTCTCGCGCTGAGATCTGCGAGATTGAAACTTTCCCCTCTCTCTCCTCCAAGGAAGGTGCTAGGAAGGAATTGTCTTGCTGGTCCTCACTATCCCTTGCACTCATTGCAGAGAAACAACAAGACTGAGTCTATGCTCTTTCCTAGCCTTGCAAACAGGCACTCTGCTTTTTCTCACTCTCGCGTTCGATCTCCGAGTTTGAAACGTTGCACTCTCTCTCCTCCAAGGAAGGTGCTAGGAAGGAATTGTCTTGCTGGACCTTACTATCCCTTGCACTCATTGCAGAGAAAAAGCAAGACTGGGGCCCTGGTCTTTCGTAGCCTTGCACACAGGGACCTTGCTTTTCCTCACTCTCGCGCTCAGTCTGCGAGATTGAAACGTTGCCCTCTCTCTCCTCCAAGGAAGGTGCAAGGAAGGAATTGTCTTGCTGGTCCTCACTATCCCTTGCACAGTCTGCAGACAAACAGTAAGACTGGGGCTCTGCTCTTTCACAGCCTTCCCAACAGGCACTCAGCTTTTTTTGACTCTCGCGCTCCGAACTGCGAGATTGAAACTTTGCCCGCTCTCTCCTCCAAGGAAGGTGCTAGGAAGGAATTGTCTTGCTGGTCCTCACTATCCCTTACACTCACTGCAGAGAAAGAGCAAGACTGGGGCTATGCTCTTTCGTAGCCTAGGAAAGAGGTAGTCTGCTTTTTCTCACTCTCACACTCTGAACTGCGAGATTGAAACGTTGCCCTCTCTCTCCTCCAAGGAAGGTGCTAGGAAGGAATTGTCTTGCTGGTCCTCACTATCCCTTGCACTCACTGCAGAGAAAGAGCAAGACTGGGGCTATGCTCTTTCGTAGCCTAGCAAAGAGGTAGTCTGCTTTTCCTCACTCTCGCGCTCCGAACTGCGAGATTGAAACGTTGCCCTCTCTCTCCTCCAAGGAAGGTGCTAGGAAGGAATTGTCTTGCTGGACCTTAGTATCCCTTGCACACATTGCAGACAAACAGCAAGACTGCGGCTATGCTCTTTCCTAGCCTTGCAAACAGGCACTCTGTTTTTTCTCACTCTCGTGATCGATCTCCGAGATTGAAACTTTGCACTCTCTCTCCTCCAAGGAAGGTGCTAGTAAGGAATTGTCTTGCTGGTCCTCCCTATCCCTTGCACACATTGCAGAGAAAAAGCAAGACTGGGGCCCTGGTCTTTCATAGCCTTGCACACAGGGACCTTGCTTTTCCTCACTCTCGCGCTCAGTCTGCGAGTTTGAAACGTTGCCCTCTTTCTCCTCCAAGGAAGGTGCTAGGAAGTAATTGTCTTGCTGCTCCTCACTATCCCTTGCACTCATTGCAGACAAACAGCAAGACTGGGGCTCTGCTCTTTCGTAGCCTTGCAAACAGGCACTCTTCTTATTCTCAGTCTCGCGCTCGATCTGCGAGATTAAAACGTTGCCCGCTCTCTCCTCCAAGGAAGGTGCTAGGAAGGAATTGTCTTGCTCGTCCTCACTATCCCTTGCACTCATTGCAGACAAACAGCAAGACTGGGGCCCTGGTCTTTCGTAGCCTTGCAAACAGGCACTCTGCTTTTTCTGACTCTCGCGCTCCGAACTGCGAGATTGAAACTTTGCCCGCTCTCTCCTCCAAGGAAGGTGCTAGGAAGGAATTGTCTTGCTGGTCCTCACTATCCCTTGCACTCATTGCAGAGAAAGAGCAAGACTGGGGCTATGCTCTTTCCTAGCCTTGCAAACAGGCACTCTGCTTTTCCTCACTCTCGCGCTGCGAGCTGCGATATTGAAACGTTTCCCTGTCTCTCCTCCAAGGAAGGTGCTAGGATGGAATTGTCTTGCTGGACCTTACTATCCCTTGCACTCATTGCAGAGAAACAACAAGACTGGGGCTCTGCTCTTTCGTAGCCTTGCAAACAGGCACTCTGCTTTTCCTCACTCTCGTGCTCCGAACTGCGAGATTGAAACGTTGCCCTCTCTCTCCTCTAAGGAAGGTGCTAGGAAGGAATTGTCTTGCTGGACCTTAGTATCCCTTGCACACATTGCAGACAAACAGCAAGACTGTGGCTCTGCTCTGTCGTAGCCTTGCAAACAGGTACTCTGCTTTTCCTCACTCTCGTGCTCGATCTCCGAGATTGAAACGTTGCACTCTCTCTCCTCCAAGGAAGGTGCTAGGAAGGAATTGTCTTGCTGGTCCTCCCTATCCCTTGCACTCATTGCAGAGAAAAAGCAAGACTGGGGCTCTGCTCTTTCATAGCCTTGCACACAGGCACTCTGCTATTCCTCACTCTCGCGCTCAGAACTGCGATATTGAAACGTTGCCCTCTCTCTCCTCCAAGGAAGGTGCTAGCAAGGAATTGTCTTGCTGCTCCTCACTATCACTTGCACACATTGCAGACAAACAGCAAGACTGGGGCTCTGCTCTTTCGTAGCCTTGCACACAGGCACTCTGCGGGAGAAGGATGGACTTCACAACTGTATGAGAGTTATATTCCGAAGCCGTTTATTGTCTTGTCTGACTCCAATATATATCATAATTTTCGCTTAGTCACTGCGCACACACTCATGGTTGGTTACAACTTGTTACACACACTATTGCAATTGGCTATATACAAAATATCACGCGCTGTCCACGCGCCCCTCACACAGTCAGGATTGTTGCTTGCAGGTGTTCCTGTTTTCCTCGCTTCTTCTTAGTTGTTTATCACAGCTCCTTCTCCTCAAGGCCGAGCCGTGCAGATATCCAGCTGTTTACCAGCTTCTCAGTGCCACAGCTCCTTCTCCTTAAGGTCGAGCCATGCAGATCAACGTCACAGCTCCTTCTCCTTAAGGTCGAGCCATGCAGGGTGATCCCAACATCTCCCCCTTTTTGTTTATCTAAAAACAAAACCTGATGGATCATTTGCAACCTAAGGACTGTGAGGAAGATGGACCATCTGTACATGCTTGTATTGTCCTGTGCCGTGAACTCAGCCCAGCAGTCGGTAGGTGCCAGCTTTACGTGGGCGTCCCCACGGAGGCAACGATGGCCTTGCCATACACCGATCCCCCTGCTCTTTGGGAAATCCCGGTATTTATACATTTGCCAAGGAACAAGTTTCGACACACGTGGCCAGCGAGTGTCGGAACACGCCTCGGTTGTCACCTTTCAACACAGGGAGCCTATGGCGCATGTGCCCGCTGGCCAGACATGCTGCACGCGCCACAGCCACCCCGTCTATTGGTTCGTAGGCTTTGTTCACACGGCATCTTACCATAATCCAGCAGTCACATATCAACTATGCTTAAATTAATAGCAGAATGTTACAAGGTAAACAATTCTAGCTGTACTACTCCTAGCGATAGAAGCTACTTCTAGTGATGGAAAAAGTGCTTGTATAAAGCTATGAAAACCAATATTATATCTTACCAAAGGATTTGTAGTTATAGAGCGGTTTGCCCTAAAAGCTTTCCACGTTCCTCTCATGACACTGCTAATTTCAGTGTGATTTACCCATACATTTTCTTTTGGCTGAGGTGGCATCCAGATTGCGATGACACCTGATAGTGTCAAGATGTGTCCGACGACGATGATGGTGACTGTTTCACCCATGGTTTTACCCGTTTTGTGGGTACCCAACGAGTTCCAGAATCTGCAATGACACAAGCATAACCTCGTCCCCAGGTTAGCAGTTGAAAAGGTCCTTCCCACATATTCTTTTCCAAATTTTTAACTTTTACTTGCACATTTTGTGTTAACTCAAACAGACTTCCTGTCATTCCTTTTACATGTTTCTCCTTCTGCTAGACGGAAATAATTTAACACATATAAGGCTTTATTCAAATGTTCTTGGGGTGGTATGGTAGCCTCTCCCCCTTTTTGTTTTTGCAATAAACACTTCAGGAAATGATTCATTCGTTCAACAATAGCTTGTCCAGTTGGGGAATGTGGTATTCCAGTAACATGTGTCACTCCCCATTGAGCAAAAAAACTTTGGGTTGACTGGGCTACATAACAAGGACCATTATCGGTTTTAATTTGTAGGGGTATACCATGGGCTGCAAATGCAGCTCGCAAATGCTTTTGTACATATCTACTAGTTTCTCCTGTTTGTGCAGTGGCCCAAACTATTGCAGAATAGAAATCAATTGAAACATGAACATATTTAAATCTTCCAAAGTCAGCAACATGTGTCACATCCATCTGCCATAGGTTGTAGCGAATGCAATCGTCGGGGACTAACTGTAATTGCGATTCCTGGGCCTATTTGTTGACAATCAGCACAAGTCTGTATAATAGCTCTAGCGTCACCTGCACTTAGATTAAATTGTCTCGCTAAAACTTCGGCAGATTGATGGAAAAAGGCATGAGAGGCTTGTGCTTGACCTAAACGGTCCGGAGCAGGTTCAGCCCATACTGCGGCAGTCAGCCGATCAGCTCTTGCATTTCTTTCCACCAATTCCCCTGGAAGGTTGGTATGGCTGCGTATATACATAACGTAATAAGGATGTCGTCTCTTCTGCAATAAAAACCAAAGCGTTCTAAATTGTTGATATAGCTGTTCCTGCTGTACCTGTCTGAGGATTGAACCTTCCAATCTTTGGAGTACTCCAACTACATATAAAGAATCAGTAATTATATTCACAGGTTCTTCAGACCATAATTTAAAGGCTTCAATTACTGCCTGTAGTTCTACCTTTTGAACTGATCCTGGCACGACAAGTACCCGTTCTTTCCATTCGCCATGCTCTCGCCATACTATTGCTGCCTTGCGTGTTTTCCCACCACCATCCATAAATACTGTAGCACCTTGAACTGGATATTGACTACACTTTGATTTTTCTTCTACTTCATGTTTGGGTTGTTTTTTGGGGGTTTTTTGGGGAGTTTTTTTGTTTTTTTTAAAGGTAAACATTTTGTGTGATGGATAATGAATCTAAATGTCACCCTCAAATTCTGCTAATGCAGTTTGGAAGGGAACCGAGTGCTGCAAAGCCCAAGTCAAATATTCTTGTTGTAACGGTATTAAAATCGTTTTCAGGTCCTTTGCTGACATATCAATAATTCTGTTGCGCCCTTTCATAATCAAATTTGCAAAACACTCTACTTTCATGGTGATGGTTTTTCTGTGCTACTGAGGTAAAAGACCCACTCTAAAATTCTCAGCTTTTGATTCCAACTTTGTTATCTACTGTATTATAAGCGCATAGGGATGTCGCTCATGATTGACTACTGCCAAAGTGATCCCTATCGAGGGGTCTATCCTAGAACTAAATGCTTGAGTTACCTTTTCAGAAATGTTTGCTACTGCTTCCCAGGCTTCCTTGGTCAATTGCTGAGGAGAGTTTAACCTGCTATCCCCTCGCAAGAGCTGAACCAAGGGCTCCATATCTTGGTTTGTGATCCTACAAATAGGTCGAATCCAGTTAACATCTCCTACCAATTTTTGTACATCATTTAATGTTTTAATCTGAATTCTTAATTCAACCTTCTGGGGGGTTACCGATGTTTCAGTGATCATCCACCCCAAGTACCTCCAAGGCGCTTCAGCTTGTATCTTTTCTGGCGCCACTTGCAGCCCACTTTGTCTTAAAAGCTCAACGAGCTCCCTGATCATTTCTTCCAGATTTAATTGATCACCGGCCAACAATATGTCATCCATATAATGATAGATGAGATATTGAGGCCACCTTTTTCTGATTGGCTGTAAAGCCCAATTTACATAAATTTGACACATCGTGGGCAAATTTTTCATGCCTTGTGGCAATACTGTCCAATGATATCTTTGCATGGGTTGCGCCTTGTTTGTACTTGGGACTGAGAATGCAAAATGTTTGGCATCATCTTCATGCAGAGGGATTGTAAAAAATCAATCTTTGAGATCTATGATCAAAAGCTTCCAATACTTCAGTATCATACAGGGAGATGGTAGCCCTGGTTGCAAGGCTCCCATGTCCACTATACCTTATTGACTTCTCACAAGTCATGTAATAGTCTCCATTTTCCACTTTTCTTTGGAATCACAAAAACAGGTGTGTTCCAAGGACTAGTGGTTGGCACAATATGGCCTTTTTCGTCAATGACTCCAGGTAGAACAAAAAGTCCCTACTTTGTTGCTGAAGATCGTCCTAATAACAAAGCACTCAATCCATATCCTAATGGTCCATTTGGGTTAGTCGGGACATCATAAACCGACATGTCCCATAAGGTAACTTCTACTGTTGTTTCCACGTCCATTCCGGCGCTCCCTCTGGTTTGGGCGCTGAGGCTTGCCAAGCAACCTAGTGGTGCTTCCCCATTTGTGTCATCGTGTGGGGTGCCTTCGTGCTCGGTCGCCCGTTTCCCAATTTCATACCATCCCGATGATACTTTGAACAACATTCTGAGGCTTGATGACCAAATTTTTGACATCGACCACACGGTGCTCCTGCTGGGCCTATTCCTTGCTGAAAGGGTCCTTGTTGGAAGGATTTATGACCTGTCTCAATCTGCCTAGGTTCTTTCCTTGTGGCCTTGCACTGAGCTCTAAAATGGCCTGTTTTTCCACAATTAAAACATTTTTTCTCCCCTTTTCCATTTATAAATGGCTTAATTGCTGCTGCAAAGGCACTTGCGAGTGTTTCTGCCTGATATGTGGCAGAGCCTACTCTGTTGCAGGCTTCTACCATTTGTACTAACGTTGCTTCTTTTGGCAAAGTTAACAAAATTCTTTTACAATCTACATTGGCATTTTGTACTGCTAAATTCAACAACACTGCTAGTTTTGCCTCTTCATTGGTATACACTTTATTCAAAGTGTCTCTCAGACGATCAACAAAAGACATATATGGTTCATCTCTCCCTTGTCTAATTTGAGTGTAAGATGGTTGCCTCTTTCCCTCCTCAGGGACTGTTCGCGACGCATTCAGTGCTAGTCGCCCAACTAATTGCAAGGCTTCTAAGGGCAGCTGAGCTTGCAATCTAACATCCACAAACAGTCCCTGGCCTGTCATTTGTTCCATAGTAATGTTCTGGAGCGGATCGCCGTCTTGACGCTCCAGGTTTCTCAGGGCTTCTTGCATACAGAGTTTATACCATCTGTCTGCCCACAATAACCTTTGGGTTGGTGTCAACAACATATCTATCATCTGCCGACAATCCCATGGTGTAAGAATCATTCCCGTGAATATGTTATCTAATAGAGCTTGCGTGAAAGGTGATTGCAAGCCGTAATTTTGTACTGCCTTCCGCACTTTCTTAATCAAGTCCCAGTGAAATGGGTCCCAGCGATTGGGCCTGTGAGGCTGTACACTAACAGGAAATGCCATCGGTAACTCTGTTTCCTCATCTTTCATTGCTCCTAAAAAAAGGTCTTTCCACCGCTCTCTAGGGTCGCCTTTCATTCTAGGCTCTTGCCTCCCTATAGTCTCTACAACAGGCTCTTCTTCGTCGCTGCTATCAGGCAACGGGGGCCGTAAAGGTGGCAGGGGCTCGGCTGAGGGCTTCAAAACTACGGCTTTTGATTGGTTAAGTCTGGGTGGTTTTGGGGGTGGTGAAGCCCGCCCCATCAATCTTTCACATGGGCACACAGAGGAACATTGAGTACATTGTTCTGGGCAGCTTTGTCCTCTCTTGCCCTCACATATATCATCGTAGATCTGTTTCTCTGACTTATCTAATGCGGCCAGTTCACCCGGTGCATCTGGCACCTCAGGTGGTGCATTCGGAGTCGCTGAAGGTCCCGGACCCTCTGACTCGGTTAAGAAGGGATTGGTTGAAAGCAGTTTAACAGCCTCCTCCACATCAGCTGCAGCTTTTCTCTCTGCCTTTAAGGCTTTTAATGTGGTTAATATCAACTTCCACGCCGTCACTAACTCTGCGGCAGTTTTCTCAATATGCTCCCATAACATTTTTCCTATCTCCTCCCACGTCTCTGCCCTAAACGCCACAGACGGATCGGGGGGGTACCCTTTCTTTCGGCTCCAAATTAGAAGCCTTCTAAGTGTATATTCATCATATTTCAGTCCTCTCTTAGAGAGCATATGCAGCAGGAGTCTGACTATCGCCCCTTCTTCACGCGATGTGTTCTGCCCCATGCCGCCCCGGTTGCTCACCTCACCTCACTGGGTGCTTCTCCGTTGCAACGTATTCCTTTTTCTTTTTCCTTGCGTCAGTCCCGCTGACTGCAATTCTTCCAACCGGGCTTCTCCCGCGGCATCCTCTGCGCTCGACCGGTGTTCAACGATGAGATCCCAGAGATCATATCACGTCGGGGTCACCAGTTGCGGGAGAAGGATGGACTTCACAACTGTATGAGAGTTATATTCCGAAGCCGTTTATTGTCTTGTCTGACTCCAATATATATCATAATTTTCGCTTAGTCACTGCGCACACACTCATGATTGGTTACAACTTGTTACACACACTATTGCAATTGGCTATATACAAAATATCACGCGCTGTCCACGCGCCCCTCACACAGTCAGGATTGTTGCTTGCAGGTGTTCCTGTTTTCCTCGCTTCTTCTTAGTTGTTTATCACAGCTCCTTCTCCTCAAGGCCGAGCCGTGCAGATATCCAGCTGTTTACCAGCTTCTCAGTGCCACAGCTCCTTCTCCTTAAGGTCGAGCCATGCAGATCAACGTCACAGCTCCTTCTCCTTAAGGTCGAGCCATGCAGATCAACGCCACAGCTCCTTCTCCTTAAGGTCGAGCCATGCAGGGTGATCCAAACAGCACTCTGCTTTTTCTCACTCTCGCGCTCCGAACTGCGAGATTGAAACGTTGCACTCTCTCTCCTCCAAGGAAGGTGCTAGGAAGGAATTGTCTTGCTGCTCCTCACTATCCCTTGCACTCATTGCAGACAAACAGCAAGACTGGGGCTCTGCTCTTTCGTAGCCTTGCAAACAGGCACTCTGCTTTTTCTCACTCTCGCGCTCTATCTCCGAGATTGAAACGTTGCACTCTCTCTCCTCTAAGGAAGGTGCTAGGAAGGAATTGTCTTGCTGCTCCTCACTATCCCTTGCACTCATTGCAGACAAGCAGCAAGACTGGGGCTCTGGTCTTTCGTAGCCTAGCAAAGAGGAAGTGTGCTTTATCTCACTCTGGCTCTCCGAACTGCGAGATTGAAACGTTGGCCTCTCTCTCCTCCAAGGAACGTGCTCGGAAGGAATTGTCTTGCTGGTCCTCACTATCCCTTGTACTCATTGCAGAGAAACAGTAAGACAGGGGTTCTCGTCTTTCGTAGCCTTGCAAACAGGCACTCTGCTTTTTCTGACTCTCCCGCTCTGAACTGCGAGATTGAAACTTGTACTCTCTCTCCTCCATGGAAGGTGCTCGGAAGGAATTGTCTTGCTGGTCCTCATTATCCCTTGCACTCATTGCAGACAAACAGCAAGACTGGGGCTCTGCTCTTTCGTAGCCTTGCAAACAGGCACTCTGCTTTTTCTCACTCTCGCGCTCCGAAATGCGAGATTGAAACGTTGCCCTCTCTCTCGTCCAAGGAAGGTGCTCGGAAGGAATTGTCTTGCTGGTCCTCACTCTCCCTTGCACTCATTGCAGAGAAAAAGCAAGCCTGGGGCTCTGCTCTTTCGTAGCCTTGCAAACAGCACTCTAATTTTTCTCAGTCTCGCGCTCCGAACTGCGAGATTGAAACGTTGCACTCTCTCTCCTCCAAGGAAGGTGCTCGGAAGGAATTGTCTTGCTGGTCCTCACTATCCCTTGCACTCATTGCAGACAAACAGCAAGACTGGGGCTATTATCTTTCGCAGCCTTGCAAACAGGCACTCTGCTTTTTCTCACTCTCGCGCTCGATCTCCGAGATTGAAACGTTGCCCTCTGCCTCCTCCAAGGAAGGCGCTAGGAAGGAATTGTCTTGCTGGTCCTCACTGTCCCTTGCACTCATTGCAGAAAAACAGCAAGACTGGGGCTCTGCTCTTTCGTAGCCCTGGAGACAGGCACTCTGCTTTTTCTCACTCTCGCTCTCCGAACTGCGAGATTGAAAAGTTGCACTCTCCTCCAGGGAAGGTGCTAGGTAAGAATTGTCTTGCTGGTCCTCACTAACCCTTGCACTCATTGCAGAGAAACAGAAAGACTGGGGCTATGCTCTTTCCTAGCCTTGCAAAGAGGCACTCTGCTTTTTCTCACTCTCGCGCTCCATCTCCGAGATTGAAACGTTGCCCTCTCTCTCCTCCAAGGAAGGTGCTAGGAAGGAATTGCCTTGCTGGTCCTCACTATCCCTTGCACTCATTGCAGACAAACAGCAAGACTGGGGCTCTGCTCTTTCGTGGCCTTGCAAACAGGCACTCTGCTTTTTCTCACTCTCGCGCTCCGAACTGCGAGATTGAAACGTTGCACTCTCTCTCCTCCAAGGAAGGTGCTAGGAAGGAATTGTGTGGCTGGTCCTCACTATCCCTTGCACATATTGCAGACAAACAGCAAGACTAGGGCTATGGTGTTTCCTAGCCTTGCAAGCAGGCACTCTGCTTTTTCTCACTCACGTGCTCGATCTCCGAGATTGAAACGTTGCCCTCTCTCTCCTCCAAGGAAGGTGCTAGGAAGGAATTGTCTTGCTGCTCCTCACTATCCCTTGCACTCATTGCAGACAAACAGCAAGACTGGGGCTCTGCTCTTTCGTAGCCTTGCAAACAGGCACTCTGCTTTTTCTCACTCTCGCGCTCTATCTCCGAGATTGAAACGTTGCCCTCTCTCTCCTCTAAGGAAGGTGCTAGGAAGGAATTGTCTTGCTGGTCCTGACTATCCCTTGCACTCATTGCAGACAAGCAGCAAGACTGGGGCTCTGGTCTTTCGTAGCCTTGCAAACAGCACTCTGCTTTTTCTCACTCTCGCGGTCTATCTCCAAGATTGAAACGTTGCACACTCTCTCCTCCAAGGAAGGTGCTAGGAAGGAATTGTCTTGCTGGTCCTCACTATCCCTTGCACTCATTGCAGACAAACAGCAAGACTGGGGCTCTGCTCTTTCGTAGCCTTGCAAACAGCACTCTGCTTTTTCTCACTCTCGCGCTCCGAACTGCGAGATTGAAACGTTGCACTCTCTCTCCTCCAAGGAAGGTGCTAGGAAGGCATTGTCTTGCTGGTCCTCACTATCCCTTGCACTCATTGCAGACAAACAGCAAGACTGGGGCTATTATCTTTCGCAGCCTTGCAAACAGGCACTCTGCTTTTTCTCACTCTCGCGCTCGATCTCCGAGATTGAAAAGTTGCCCTCTACCTCCTCCAAGGAAGGCGCTAGGAAGGAATTGTCTTGCTGGTCCTCACTGTCCCTTGCACTCATTGCAGAAAAACAGCAAGACTGGGGCTCTGCTCTTTCGAAGCCTTGCAAAGAGGCACTCTGCTTTTCCTCACTCTCGCTCTCCGAACTGCGAGATTGAAAAGTTGCACTCTCCTCCAGGGAAGGTGCTAGGTAAGAATTGTCTTGCTGGTCCTCACTAACCCTTGCACTCATTGCAGAGAAACAGAAAGACTGGGGCTATGCTCTTTCCTAGCCTTGCAAACAGGCACTCTGCTTTTTCTCACTCTCGCGCTCGATCTCCGAGATTGAAACGTTGCCCTCTCTCTCCTCCAAGGAAGGTGCTAGGAAGGAATTGTGTGGCTGGTCCTCACTATCCCTTGCACATATTGCAGACAAACAGCAAGACTAGGGCTATGGTGTTTCCTCGCCTTGCAAGCAGGCACTCTGCTTTTTCTCACTCTCGTGCTCGATCTCCGAGATTGAAACGTTGCCCTCTCTCTCCTCCAAGGAAGGTGCTAGGAAGGAATTGTCTTGCTGCTCCTCACTATCCCTTGCACTCATTGCAGACAAACAGCAAGACTGGGGCTCTGCTCTTTCGTAGCCTTGCAAACAGGCACTCTGCTTTTTCTCACTCTCGCGCTCTATCTCCGAGATTGAAACGTTGCACTCTCTCCCCTCTAAGGAAGGTGCTAGGAAGGAATTGTCTTGCTGGTCCTCACTATCCCTTGCACTCATTGCAGACAAGCAGCAAGACTGGGGCTCTGGTCTTTCGTAGCCTAGCAAAGAGGAAGTGTGCTTTATCTCACTCTCGCTCTCCGAACTGCGAGATTGAAACGTTGGCCTCTATCTCCTCCAAGGAACGTGCTCGGAAGGAATTGTCTTGCTGGTCCTCACTACCCCTTGCACTCATTGCAGAGAAACAGTAAGACAGTGGTTCTCGTCTTTCGTAGCCTTGCAAAAAGGCACTCTGCTTTTTCTGACTCTCCCGCTCCGAACTGCGAGATTGAAACTTGTACTCTCTCTCCTCCAAGGAAGGTGTTCGGAAGGAATTGTCTTGCTGGTCCTCATTATCCCTTGCACTCATTGCAGACAAACAGCAAGACTGGGGCTCTGCTCTTTCGCAGCCTTGCAAACAGGCACTCTGCTTTTTCTCACTCTCGCGCTCCGAACTGCGAGATTGAAACGTTGCCCTCTCTCTCGTCCAAGGAAGGTGCTCGGAAGGAATTGTCTTGCTGGTCCTCACTATCCCTTCCACACATTGCAGAGAAACACTAAGACAGGGGTTCTCGTCTTTCGTAGCCTTGCAAACAGGCACTCTGGTTTTTCTGACTCTCCCGCTACGAAATGCGAGATTGAAACTTGTACTCTCTCTCCTCCAAGGAAGGTGCTCGGAAGGAATTGTGTTGCTGGTCCTCACTACCCCTTGCACTCATTGCAGAGAAACAGCAAGACTGGAGCTCTGCTCTTTCGTAGCCTTGCAAACAGGCACTCTGCTCATTCTCAATCTCGCACTCAGAACTGCGACATTGAAACGTTGCATTCTCTCTCCTCCAAGGAAAGTGCTAGGAAGGAATTGTCTTGCTGGTCCTCACTATCCCTTGCACACATTGCAGAGAAAAAGCAAGATTGGGGCTCTGCTCTTTCGTAGCCTTGCAAACAGGCACTCTGCTTTTCCTCACTCTCGCGCTCCGAACTGCGAGATTGAAAGGTTGCCCTCTATCTCCTCGAAGGAAGGTGCTAGGAAGGAATTGTCTTGCTGGCCCGCACTATCCCTTGCACACATTGCAGACAAACAGCAAGACTGGGGCTATGCTCTTTCGTAGCCTTGCAAACAGGCACTCTGCTTTCTCTTATTCTCGCGCTCGATCTGCGAGATTGAAACGTTGCCCTCTCTCTCCTCCTAGGAAGGTGCTAGGAAGGAAGTGTCGTGCTGCTCCTCACTATCCCTTGCACTCATTGCAGAGAAAAAGCAAGACTGGGGCCCTGGTCTTTCGTAGCCTTGCACACAGGCACTCTGCTTTTCCTCACTCTCGCGCTCTGAACTGCGAGATTGAAACGTTGCCCTCTCTCTCCTCCAAGGAAGGTGCTAAGAAGGAATTGTCTTGCTGGTCCTCACTACCCCTTGCACTCATTGCAGAGAAAAAGCAAGATTGGGGCTCTGCTCTTTCGTAGCCTTGCAAACAGGCACTCTGCTTTTCCTCACTCTTGTGCTCTGAACTGCGAGATTGAAACGTTGCCCTCTCTCTCCTCCAAGGAAGGTGCTAGGAAGGAATTGTCTTGCTGGTCCTCACTATCCCTTGCACTCATTGCAGAGAAAAAGCAAGACTGCGGCTGTGCTCTTTCGTAGCCCTGCAAAGAGGCACTCTGCTTTTTCTCACTCTCGCGGTCCGAACTGCGAGATTGAAACGTTGCACTCTCTCTCCTCCAAGGAAGGTTCTAGGAAGGAATTGTCTTGCTGGTCCTCACTATCCCTTGCACTCATTGCAGACAAACAGCAAGACTGGGGCTCTGCTCTTTCGTAGTCTTCCAAACAGACACTCTGCTTTTTCTCACTCTCGCGCTCCGAACTGCGAGATTGAAACGTTGCCGTCTCTCTCGTCCAAGGAAGGTGCTCGGAAGGAATTGTCTTGCTGGTCCTCACTATCCCTTGCACACATTGCAGAGAAACACTAAGACAGGGGTTCTCGTCTTTCGCAGCCTTGCAAACAGGCACTCTGGTTTTTCTGACTCTCCCGCTACGAAATGCGAGATTGAAACTTGTACTCTCTCTCCTCCAAGGAAGGTGCTCGGAAGGAATTGTCTTGCTGGTCCTCATTATCCCTTGCACTCATTGCAGACAAACAGCAATACTGGGGCTCTGATCTTTCGTAGCCTTGCAAACAGGCAATCTGCTTTTTCTCAATCTCGCTCTCTGAACTGCGAGATTGAAACGTTGCCCTCTCTCTTTTCCAAGGAAGGTGGTTGGAAGGAATTGTCTTGCTGTTCCTCACTATCCCTTGCACACATTGCAGAGAAATAGCAATACTGAGGCTCTGCTCTTTCGTAGCCTTGCAAACAGGCACTCTGCTTTTTCTCACTCGCGCTCCGAAATGTGAGATTCAAACGTTGCCCTCTCTCTCCTCCAAGGAAGTTGCTAAGAAGGAATTGTCTTGCTGGTCCTCACTACCCCTTGCACTCATTGCAGAGAAAAAGCAAGATTGGGGCTCTGCTCTTTCGTAGCCTTGCAAACAGGCACTCTGCTTTTCCTCACTCTCGCGCTCTGAACTGCGAGATTGAAACGTTGCCCTCTCTCTCCTGCAAGGAAGGTGCTAGGAAGGAATTGTCTTGCTGGTCCTCACTATCCCTTGCACTCATTGCAGAGAAAAAGCAAGACTGCGGCTCTGCTCTTTCGTAGCCTTGCAAACAGGCACTCTGCTTTTTCTCACTCTCGCGCTCCGAACTGCGAGATTGAAATGTTGCCCTCTCTCTTCTCCAAGGAAGGTGCTAGGAAGAAATTGTCTTGCTGGTTCTCACTATCCCTTGCACTCATTGCAGACAAACAGCAAGACTGGGGCTCTGCTCTTTCGTAGCCTAGCAAATAGGCACTCTGCTTTTTCTCATTCTCGCGCTCCGAACTGCGAGATTGAAACGTTGCCCTCTCTCTCCTGTAAGGAAGGTGCTAGGAAGGAATTGTCTTCCTGGTCCTCACTATCCCTTGCACTCATTGCGGACAAACAGCAAGACTGGGGCGATGCTCTTTCGTAGCCTTCCAAGCAGGCACTCTGCTTTTTCTCACTCTCGCGCTCCGAACTGCGAGATTGAAACGTTGCATTCTCTCTCCTGTAAGGAAGGTGCTAGGAAGGAATTGTCTTGCTGGTCCTCACTATCCCTTGCACACATTGCAGACAAACAGCAATACTGGGGCTCTGCTCTTTCGCAGCTTCGCAAAGAGGCACTCAGCTTTTTCTCACTCTCACGCTCGATCTCCGAGATTGAAACGTTGCACTGTCTCTCCTCCAAGGAAGGTGCTAGGAAGGAATTGTCTTGCCGGTCCTCACTATCCCTTGCACTCATTGCAGACAACCAGTAAGACTGGGGCTCTGGTCTTTCGCAGCCTTGCAAAGAGCTAGTCTGCTTTTTCTGACTCTCGCGCTCCGAACTGCGAGATTGAAACGTTGCCCTATCTCGCCTCAAAGGAAGGTGGTAGGAAGGAATTGTTTTGCTGGTCCTCACTATCCCTTGCACACATTGGAGACAAACAGCAAGACAGGGGCTATGCTCTTTCCTAGCCTTTCAAACAGGCACTCTGCTTTTTCTCACTCTCGCGCTCGATCTGCATATATTGAAATGTTGCCCTCTATCTCCTCGAAGGAAGGTGCTTGGAAGGAATTGTCTTGCTGGCCTTCACTATCCCTTGCACACATTGCAGACAAACAGCAAGACTGGGGCTATGCTCTTTCCCAGCCTTGCAAACAGGCACTCTGCTTTCTCTTACTCTCGCGCTCGATCTGCATATATTGAAATGTTGCCCTCTATGTCCTCGAAGGAAGGTGCTAGGAAGGAATTGTCTTGCTGGCCCTCACTATCCCTTGCACACATTGCAGACAAACAGCAAGACTGGGGCTCTGCTCTTTCGTAGCCTTCCAAACAGGCACTCTGCTCATTCTGTCTCTCGCGCTCAGAACTGCGATATTGAAACGTTGCCCTCTCTCTCCTCCAAGGAAGGTGCTGGGAAGGAATTGTCTTGCTGGTCCTCCCTGTCCCTTGCACTCATTGCAGAAAAACAGCAAGATTGGGGCTCTGCTCTTCCCTAGCCTTGCAAACAGGCACTCTGCGTTTTCTCACTCTCGTTCTAAGCACTGCGAGATTGAAATGTTGCACTCTCGCGCCTCCAAGGAAGGTGCTAGAAAGGAACTGTCTCGCTCGTTCTCACTCTCCCTTGCAGTCATTGCAGAGAAACAGCAAGACTGGGCCTCTGCTCTTTCCCTGCCTTGCAAAGAGGCACTCTGCTTTTCCTCAGTCTCGCGCTCCAAACTCTGAGATTGACATGTTACACTCTCTCTCCTCCAAGGAAGGTGCTAGGAAGGAATTGTCTTGCTCGTTCTCACGATCCCTTGCAATCATTGTAGAGAAACAGCAAGACTGGGGCTCTGCTCTTTCGTAGCCTTGCAAACAGGCACTCTGCTTTTTCTCACTCTCGCACACCGAATTGCGAGATTAAAAAGTTGCGCACTCTCTCCTCCAAGGAAGGTGCTAGGAAGGAATTGTCTTGCTGGGCCTCACTATCCCTTGTACTCTTTGCAGAGAAACAGCAAGACTGCGGCTCTGCTCTTTCCTAGCCCTGCAAACAGGCACTCTGCTTTTTCTTACTTTCACGTTCCGAACAACGAGATTGAAACTTTGCCCTCTCTCTTTTCCAAGGATGGTGCTAGGAAGGTATTGTCTTGGTGGTCCTCACTATCCCTTGCACTCATTGCAGAGAAAAAACAAGGCTGGGGCTCTGCTCTTTCCTAGCCCTGCAAACAGGCACTCGCTTTTTCTCACCACCCTCTCTCCTCCAAGGAATGCGCTAGCTAGGAATTATCTTGTTGGTCCTCACTATCCGTTCCAGTCCTTGCAGATAAACAGCAAGAGTGGGGCACTGCTCTTTCCTAGCCTTGCAAACAGGCACTCTGCCCTTTCTCACTCTCGCATTCCGAACTGCGAGATTGAAACGTTGCACTCTCTCTCCTCCAAGGAAGGTGCTGGGAAGGAATTGTCTTGCTGGTCCTCCCTGTCCCTTGCACTCATTGCAGAAAAACAGCAATACTGGGGCTCTGCTCTTCCCTAGCCTTGCAAACAGGCACTCTGCTTTTTCTCACTCTCTTTCTACGCACTGCGAGATTGAAACGTTGCACTCTCGCTCCTCCAAGGAAGTTGCTAGGGAGGAATTGTCTCGCTCGTTCTCACTCTCCCTTGCACTCATTGCAGAAAAACAGCAAGACTGGGGCTCTGCTCTTTCGTAGCCTTGTAAACAGGCACTCTGCTTTTTGTCACTCTCGTGCTCCGAACTGCGAGATTGAAACGTTGCACTCTCTCTCCTCCAGGGAAGGTGGTAGGAAGGAATTGTCTTACTGGTCCTCACTGTCCCTTCCACTCATTGCAGAAAAACAGCAAGACTGGGGCTCTGCTCTTTCCTAGCCTTGCAAACAGGCACTCCGCTTTTTCTCACTCTCGTACTACGAACTGCGAGATTGAAACGTTGCCGTCTCTCTCCTCCAAGGAAGGTGCTCGGAAGGAATTGTCTTGCTGGTCCTCACTATCCCTTCAGTCACTGCAGAGAAACACCAAGACTGGGGCTCTGCTCTTTCCTAGCCTTGTAAACAGGCACTCTGCTTTTTCTCACTCTCGCGGTCCGAACTGCGAGATTGACACTTTGCACTCTCTCTCCTCCAAGGTAGGTGCTAGGAAGGAATTGTCTTGCTGGGCCTCACCATCCCTTGCAGTCATTGCAGATAAACAGCCATACTGGGGCTCTACTCTTTCCTAACCTTTGAAACAGGCACTCTGCTTTTTCTCATTCTTGCGCTCCGAACTGCGAGATTGAAACTTTGCCCTCTCTCTCCTCCAAGGAGGTGCTAGGAAGGAATTGTCTTGCTGGTCCTCACTATCCCTTGTACTCTTTGCAGAGAAACAGCAAGGCTGGGGCTCTGCTCTTTCCTAGCCTTGTAAACAGGCACTCGCTTTTTCTCACCACCCTCTCTCCTCCAAGGAATGCGCTAGGAAGGAATTATCTTGCTGGTCCTTACTATCCCTTGCAGTCCTTGCAGATAAACAGCAAGACTGGGTCTCTGCTCTTTCCTAGCCTTGCAGACAGGCACTCTGCTTTTTCTCACTCTCGCATTCCAAACTGCGAGATTGAAACGGTGCGGTCTCTCTCCTCCAAGGAATGTGCTAGGAAGGAATTATCTTGCTGGTCCTCACTATCCCTTGCACTCATTGCAGAGAAACAGCAAGGCTGGGGTTCTGCTCTTCCCTAGCCTTGCAAACAGGCACTCTGCTTTTTCTCACTCTCGCGCTCCGAACTGCGAGATTGAAACATTGCACTCTCTCTCCTCCAAGGAATGTGCTAGGAAGGAATTGTCTTGCTGGTCCTCTGCTATCCCTTGCAGTCATCGCAGATAAACAGCAAGACTGGGGTCTGCTCTTTCTTAGCCATGCAAACAGGCAGTGTGCTTTTTCTGAACTCCCACTTTCAAGGTTGAAATGTTGCCCTCTCTCTGCTCCAGGGAATGTGCTATAACGGAATTTTCTTGCTGCTCCTCTCTATCTCTTGTAGTCTTTGAAGATATATAGCAATACTGGGGCTCTGCTCTTTCCTAGCCTTGCAAACAAGCACTCTGCTTGTTCTCACTCTCACGCTCTGAACTTCGAGATTCAAAGCTTGAACTCTCACTCATCCAAGGAACGTCCTAGGAAGGAATTGTGTTGCTGGTTCTCACTAGTTGTTCCAGTGTTTGCAGATAAACAGCAAGAATGGGGCTCTGCTGCTTCCAAGTATTGAGAAGAGCCAGGGTCTTTTCTCATAGTTTCACAATCGCAAGCCTAAAAATCAAAACCTCAAGTCCGAATTCCCATTAGATAGCTGCCAGGAAGGAATTGCATTTTTAGGCTACAATTTCCTGCACATTCATTTAATAAAAACACAAAGACAGGGGCTCTGCTCTGTCCTAATAGTGGAAAGAGCCAGTTTACTTTCTCTTTATCTCGCAGTCACTATCCTGAAAAGTCAAAACTTCAAGACACAACTCCCATAAGACAGGTGCTAGGATGGAATTGCAGTGTTGGGCTAATTTTTCCCTCACATTCATTGACTATAAAAGCCACGACCTGGGCTCTGCTATGTCCTAGTATTGGAACAGCTACTCTGCTTTCTCTCACTCTGCACTCCCATGGTTCCACGCTGAAACCTTGAATGCACTGCTCCTACAAAGATGGTGCTAGGAAGGAATTGTCTTGCTGGTCGTCACTTGCCCTTGCAGTCATTGCAGATAAACATCAAGATTGTGGCTCTGCTCTTTCCTAGCTTTGCAAACAGGCACTCTGCTTTTTCTCATTCTCGCGCGCTGAAATGCGAGATTTAAACGTTACACTCTCTCCTCCATGGAAGGTGCTCAGAAGGAATTGTCCTGGTGGTTCTCACCAACCCTTGCAGTCTTTGCAGAGACACAGGAAGACTGGGGCTCTGCTCTTTCCTAGCCTTGCAAACAGGCACTCTGCTTATTCTCAGTCTCGCTCTCCGAACTGCGACTTTAAAACATTAGACTCTCTCTCCTCCAAGGAAGGTGCTATGAAAGAATTGTCCTACTGGTCCTCACTATCCCTTACAGTCATTGTAGATAAGCAGCAAGACTGGGGCTCTGCTCTTTCCCAGCCTTGCAAACAGGCACTCTGTTTTTTCTCATTCTCGCACTACCAACAACGAGATTGAAACGTTGCACTCTCTCTCCTCCAAGGAAGGTGCTAGGAAGGAATTGTCTTGCTAGTCCTCACCTTCCCTTGCAGTCGTTACAGAGAAACACCAAGACTGGGGCCCTGCCCTTGCTAAGGTTTGGAAACAGACTCTGTGCTTTCACTCACTGTTGCACTCCGAAGCTGCTACATTGAAACCTGCCATGGTCTGCTCCCACCAAGAAGGGACTAGGAAGGAATTGTCTGCTGGGCCTCATTTTCCCTTGCAGTCATTGCAGACAAATATGAGGAATGGGGCTCTGGTCTTTCGTAGCTTTGGAAACAGGCACTATGTTTTCTCTCACTCTTGCACTCCGAAACTGCAAGTGTGAAACCTGCTATGTACTGCTCCCACAAAGCTGCTAAGAAGGAATTGACTTGCTGGTTCTCACTTTCCCTTGCAGTCATAGCAGATAAATACGAAGACTGGGGCTCTGCTGCATCCAAATACTGAAAAGAGCCAGGGTGTTTTGTCTTAGTTTCGCATTTGCAAGCCTAAAAATCAAAACTTCAATTGCGAATTCTTACAAGGTAGCTGCTAGGAAGGATTTGTATTTTTAGGCTACACTTTCTTGCACATTCAGTGAATAAAAACACAAAGACAGGGGCTCTGCTCTGTCCTAATACTGGAAAGAGCCAGTTTACTTTCTCTTTCTCTCATAATCACAATCCTCAAAAGTCAAATTTTCAAAACACAACTCCCACAAGACAAGTGCTAGGACGGAATTGCAGTGTTGGGCTTAACCTTCCCTTGCATTCATTGACTATAAAAGCCAAGACCTGGGCTCTGCTCTGTCCTAGTATGGGAACAGCTACACCTCTTTCTCTCACTCTGCACTTGCAGAGACTTTTGCAGAACTGTTAGCTTTATTCATGCTTAATAAAAGATGTCTTCCTTTTTTTGTTTGTTTGTTTTCTGCAGTGGTTTGCTATTTTGTGATGATGTATATAGAGGCAGCTGTTCACAGACAAAATGTGTATTAAATCAAGTTGATGTTCTGCATGACTATTTTTCATACTGGAATACTGCTTTTCAGGCTTAGCTTGTGAAATTGTTTCTCCCAATATTTATCCCCAAAGGGAGGAGAACAAAGTAGAAAATTCTCACAGGAGCATGCTTCTCCTACAAATCACAGCTCAGCTGTTGACACTCAGCAGATACTAAAGAGGAATTTTTACTTTGTGCATAGTTAATCAGGCTGAAAATACAGATCTTCCAAGACTTGCTTTCATTGGTTTGATCCTTTTTAGATGCTGACAATGCTGTGATTTTCCTTCAGTGCCATGATACTTCAGAGTTTAGATGCTTAAAGTTTATGGTTTAGGTTTTGCTATAGAGTTTTTTGGCAGGAAGAAAGGCGGAGGAAATATTTGTAACCCAGCTTGCCAGGTAAAACCACTGAATTATAACAAGCACATGATACATTTAAGTACTTTCTAGAAGGTTATTGATTACATGATTAGTTTAACTTTTAAAGATTTCTTTAGCCTAATAACTGTGTAATTATATTTAACAGCCTACTCTCATAGTCCTTAGGCTATACTTGCCTTAATGCTAACATTTCAGCTATGTGTAAATAGTTAATCACAAGAAATGCATGCATGTAGAACTGTGAAGGACTGAACCACGGGGCATTTGTCTCAAAGATTGTTTGTCTGGGCGAGAATTCCTTTGGCTGGTGATGGGAGTGGCTGCAGGGCCACAGAGACCTCTGGTTGGTGCTACAAGGCCCAGTCATGCACCAGTGAGTCATGTGATAGTCACATGACAGTCGTGTGAGGAGTGGAGGTGGAGTCACATGAAGTGTATGCACATGTGCAGATGGGAAAGTACATGTCATCATGGAAATTGCAGCCCATGAATGAGAATAAAAGGGACTGCCAAGACAAACCCGCGTACACTGCTGCGATTGCCCACCACTGAAACATCAAGAAGCTTGGTCCCCGGGACGCCATGGATCCATGGTGGTGACTATCCTTGCAACTCTATCCCGAATCCTTGCTTGATTTCTGTCTTTTTATTCTATTCTGTCCTATCGATACTAATTTCTTACTTTTGGTAATAAGTTATTGCTACTAATTTTTTTACTTTTGATAATAAAAGCTGTCTTGGGTATATGGCATTTGACCTTGTTTGTGTCTTAATCTTGCTCTCAGGATCATATCGAAACCTCCCCCAACATTGGATCGGGATAAGAACCAAGAGGCCTCATGAAATTAAAACAAACAGTTAAGGAGTTAAGGACTGAGAGATTAATGAGTACAGAGAAGATATCTTAACCTTGAAAATAGAAATATCCTAGTAGGAGTGCTCAAACAAGGATGATAAGAATTGCTTGGCTGTACAACAGAAGGGGCAAACAGACAAGGAGAAGGAACTATCCTCAGGAGACCTGTGACCATAAAAGGGAAAAAGGAGTAGGGGGCTAACTCCCCAAATGACCACTAGTGACCACCCAAGACCCCTGTGCATGTGTAGTGTAATTTTGCAATGCCAGCATTATGTAAATGCAGTAGATAGTCTGGGAGGCAGAGATTTCTCAGAAAATGTGTGAATAGTCATGTCTTTAAGGTGTATAAAAGATGAACGTTTGTTTCAGGGCATGCAAGTTCAGTGGAGCGATCCCCCGTGCATCCAGTGCTGCAATAAAGAATGCCTGCTTAGAGAGCTTTCTTGCTGACTTTTTTGTTAACACACAAAGGGGATGATTTGTAGTAATTTAATGCATTCCCATGCATGGCATCAATGTAACACAGTTGTTGGCAGGAATGGTAAGAAGAGAAGTGGTTTCTATGGTAAGGGAAAAAGATGAAACCAAAAAACTCTCTGAAATGTAGCCTATGCCACACGCCATGTGTTTCTCTAACACAAAGAAGAGATATCAATCCATCGCCTCCTTCCTCACATTGTTCAGCTCTTCTCCCGGCTAGCAACGTCACTATTTCTTGATCTTTTACTTCTCAAGCCCACCCTTCCCTTTCGATACCAGATCAGGACATCACATGAATTGGCAATGAGCTGTCCCTTCATGGCTTCTCCTGTTTCCTGCCTTTGCTTATGAAGAGTTCTTGCAAGAGCATTGCTGCAGTTCCCTCCAGCTTGTCTCCCTTTGCCCTGGCTGCAGCTCTGCTCTTTCTAACTGGTGTCCTCAGCAGATGCCCTCCACTGAACATCCCAGTACTGCTGTGATAAAATGTTTGTTTGCACTAACCCGGGAGATAGGTGTAGAGCTGGATGTAGGTATAGGCATAGGCGTAGGTGTAGATATATGTGTAGGTATGTGTGTGCTTGTGTGTGTGTATTATTTTTTCCTGGCTGTTTTTCAGAGGTGATTATGCTTGTTTTGTACTAGGAGTGTGGAGGCAGTAGCATTTTCTACTGTTGTTTTCAATGTGAGTAATGGTATTCTGCCTTAAAAGAAGTTTGTTCAGACAGACACAAACATTTCCTCATTTCAGACAGGAACCCAGCTGGGGCTGTCTTCTACAGCCTACAGCAATGTCTCCAATAACAAACTCGGTGGCTTTCCCTTTTCCCCTGATAGACCACTCAAGAAATAAGCCTTATGGGAGAGAGCCCAGCAGTCCTTCTGCTTTTCAAGGATGTGAACAAACTTGCTGGAGTGATTTGTTGTCAGTGTCTTGATCTCTACCCTCTCTACAGTACCTTTTCCTTCAGTGATATTTAGCTGAGGTCTGCTCTACACAACTGAGGCAGTTACTTGTTTTCCCTGAGTGTTGCAGGGAAAACCTGCTCAGTCCACCTGGCGTAAAGCTAATTGGGATCCAAGCACTTTATTGATCTGTCAACATCATGAAATTAAGCAGCAATCAGTGAAGTGTTGCATTCAAGATCAATAGTAGTAATAGAACAGGTAAACCCCACAAACTAGACGCATACTAACATTAATAAATGCCAGCAAGCTTCTAAACACCCGCTGTAACAATGGCAAAAGACATTGCTGAAGTGCTACAAACCTTTGCATCGGAAAGGCAAGCATTGTGCAAAGCCCTGGTGAGAATTCACCTGTACCACTAGGGACCTTTCTCATTCCCCAGGTTCAAGAAAAAGAAGTTCTGTCTGGGCTGAAGGCAAAAAAAGACTAAACAGTTGATTAGGGGTATGGAGGGCCTACAGAAGATGACCAGAAGGAGCAACACAAAGGCTGAGAAGGCTTCCATCACTTTCAAGAAAGATATCAAGGGGGAAGGACAAAGGAGGAAAAGAACTCTTAAAGTGCAAGGAAAAAGATGGTCAAGAGCACAAAATAATTTGTGACTTCTTTCCAAGAAGACAACTTTACCATAAGCAGGGTAATAGCAAATGTCTCCCATCCCTGGAAATATTCAAGGTAAGGTTGGCTGGGGCTCTGAGCAACATGATCTACTTGAAGATGTCCCTGCTGATGGAGAAGGGGGCTGGGTTAGATGACCTTTAAAGGTCCCTTCCAACTGAAACTATTCTATGATTCTACGTCCCATGGTGCATTGGTAAGGAATGGTGAGCAAATCCTGCATGTTGTCTACATCTCTACAGAGTTCATGCAGAGGGAACCAAAAGCCTGTCTTTTGTCTCTGGCATCCCCCACAGCCAAGTGAATGTATATGGCATAAATGCCCTTCTTTACATAGTCTGGATGTCCAGATGAACTTACAGGGATGCCCAGCAGCTGTGCCCAGTGCATGGCCACCAATGGTGCAGACAGCTCCCTGGATGTCCTGGGCACAAGGACTGCCTTGGGGGCAGCACCCCAAAGGCCTTCCTCCAAAGGATGCTGGGCAGAGGGGCAGTGAGTGGGGCTGCAGTGGGCAGGGCTGCACATGGGGGGCCCTGTCAACCATGTCAAAGTGCCACCACCCAACAATGCAGCAGTCACAATGCCCTGGGGCAGGACAAAAGGGAGCATCCTCCTGTGTCCTGCTGCCAGAGCTGGTCTGGGGTAAGCCCAAAGACATCTGAGAGGAAGTCCTTGAGGAACAGGTGGAATTATTTAGTGGGGGCTGAGGGAGGAACACTGGAGGAGGCTGGATGAGGCTGCTGGAGACAAGAACCACCACCACTTGGAGGTGTCTGAGTCTATCAGGACTTTTCAGCCGGATAGCAGTGGCAAAACCAAGGGAATGCCTTCTTGTGGAGCACTGCAAGAGCTGGCTTTGCCCATCTCCTGCAGAGCCAGGGGTAGCAGACATAAGAAATGGTCTTGCTCACATGCTCAGGGAATTGCTGATTGCTAGCGCTGGAGTCAGGAAGGAATTTTCCCCCTGGAGCAGATCAGCACTGGTCTCTGGGGTTTTTTTGCCTTCCTCTGCAGCATTTGAGCACGGGCTTTTGCCAGGGCTCCTCTGGTGCACTTTGGCTAAGCACTTTGGCCTGCTGCTCATGCATCATGAAGATGGCCTTTTATGCCCTGCAGCTGCAGGTAGAAAGGTTTTTCCCCCCACTGTGGGCTAGCAAGTGTCCCTGGGTTTTTTTTTTTTGCCTTCCTCAGCAGTATTGAGCACGGCCCCTTGCCAGGGCTCCTTTGGGCCATTTAGGCTAGATGCCTGTTGGTTCTAGGCTCTATGAAGGTGGCCCTCATGCCTTGCATCCGGGGGGGCAGGAAGGAGGCTTTCTAGACACCCAGGGCAGGCCCCCAGGATGGCCCCCAGGAGTTGCTGCTTTTCCTCTAGCACTGAGCACAGCCCCTTGCCAGGGCTCCTCTAGGCCCTTGTAGCATGGTTCTTGCCTGCTGCTCTTGCACCTGCAAGGCACCACTTGTGCCCTGGCTCTCTCTGTCTCTCTTGCCCATTGCAAGTTGGGAGCAGGAGCAAGCTCTGCTCTTCGCTTGGCTCCATTTCCCCAGGGCTTCTTGCTTGTGCAAAACAGCCTGTGCTTGGAAGGGCTCCAGGCTGCTGCACCATCAGGAGCTACCACTTTTCAGATTTCCCTGTGCGCGATACAAACGCAGGGCAGGCATGAGAGTGCTTTTCATGCATCATTGGCCAAGAAGCACAGTGGAGCAAATTTTGGAAGGCAAAAAGTATGCTTGTCATAGGTATGATCCTTTTGAAAATACCCCAAAATACCACACACCTCTTCTTGTTCTTCTGCCTTTGTGTGGTCCATACCAATGCTCATTCTTCAAATTCTCCCTCTTCAGGAAACAGGGACTGCTTGTCTTGTATTGCTGCTGCTACTTTCTGTGGCTTTCCTTTGCCAGACTGCAAGGGATGTTCTTTTCAAGCTAAACTGAAGAATGCATCAGCCTGCTCCTGGCTGTATGTGTGCATTGTCTTAACGCTTGTGAGCATCGGCTCTGAAATCGGCTTTTTTTAGAGCTGTTTTCTGCTGTGGTTTGATATTTTGTGACGATATATAGATGCAACTTTTCATAGATGCACCATGTATATTGAGGGATCATTGATGTGTCCTCATCACAGCTTGACTGCTGCATGAAGTTCTTTTAGCGTTTACGCCCAGTGCATCTGATCAAGTTTTTAAAGGATTATGCAGGGGCTGTATTGACACTTCCTCAGTTCCTGCAGTGTGATGTTGTGATTTAGGGTAATTCAAGACTAGTTTCATGATTCCTGATTCCTAGATATCAGCACAGAATAATCTCAAAACCTAGCTTCTCAAACCAGAGGAAAACTGTAAAATAATTTTGAGTATTGTCTTACATTATTTTTGGTCTAAATCCTTTCACTCCTACTTTGTTTTAAATAATAAAAGCAGCAAGCTTTTTTAGAAAAGTATTTGCATAGTAAAGGGAGCTGAAAGTTTAAAAAATATATATTCAGTGTCTTGTTTCCTGCAAAGATGAAAGATGTGGGTGGAATAATGTATGACGTTTTAGCATTGCAATTCAGGAAGATGATGGATATTTATTCCAATCTATTAAGAGAAATGAATTGCAGGATTATAAGTCAGTGATGTTAATGATTTACTTGCCCCTGAGGTTGTTTCTGTGACAAAACATCCAAGTTAGTCCCTCATTCTCCCACGTCCATAAGATTAAACTATTTATGCTATGCCCATTTTGATAAAACCGGGCAAGGGAGAGGCTGGTCTGGTAGATCTGGAAGAAAATATAAGCCACTTTTATCTCTTGCCTTCCCAGAGCTACAGGCACCATGCATGCTCTAATGGAAACACCCTCGATAAATGTTTATTTCCAACACACATGGGAATGATCAGGAAATGCTCCAAAGAACAAAATGCCCCATTTTCTTCACTGTCCTTTGACTCTGTTAGAAAAATGACCTACCTGGCTGCAGCCCTACATGATCTTGCTGTTTCAGAGGCATCTCTGAACATCTGTAGAGGAGCGCAGGGTGGCGTCTCAGCTCCTCTGAGGACAAAACTTCTTTCAAGCAATTTGGCTGGGGCCCAGCTGCTTTCCTAATTGCAGAGAAGGTCCAACTTAAGCTGTCCACCTTTCAGGACATCTGCTGCATGGCCTCGCCTGAATAGGAGCAGCAGAGTAGAGCAGAGGGCAGAGGAGGTGAGGTGATCTCATCATGCAACTTGGGCACATCATGATACCACATCTGACCAAAGCCATGGTGACTTCTGTGGGTGTGAGTTCTTGTGGCTCATACAGTTGGAGGAGCCTCATTTTCCTTCATATCTTTTATTTGTTTGGGGATTAGAGAAGTCAGGGGGTAATGTAAGCATACAAAGGTGTCAGCAAAGGGCAGGGGAGGGCTTTGAGCTTAAAAGATGAGCTTGAATTTGTAAGCAGAGTTTTGGAAACAGAAATTGCCACTTTTAAATCAGATCTGTGCTGTTGTTACATGTATTACTAAAAGACATAGCTTTATAATCTATTATTTAATCAGTCACTCTTCTGCTGTTTCTTTGCAGACTGCAAGAGTGACAGTTTAGGCTGTTGCCACAGGGTGTCTCTCACTGTTAGTTTGTTGTCCTATCCATTATGACTTGATATAATCTCTGGACCAATAATTACTTTCTCTTCCCTTCAAAGAATTTCTTTGATTAATCAAATCTGTTAATATGATCTCTAGATAACATTTATGCTTCTTTGCTTGAGTCTTCTCAGTTACTGTTTGGAGAGCACATTTTTCTATAATTCATTAAGGAAGATCAGCGTCTTTTGAGGTTTACTTTAATGGAAGCCCTTCTATCAATTAATTAATATTTGCTACATTCCAGAACAAATTAATTGAGAGAAGTAAATATGTTATTATTGCAGGAAACAGCTGTGCCCATCTCTTACACGGACCTATTTAATGTAAATCCATGGATGTATTTGCCCTAGGAATAGCCTCACACTTGGGCTTTCTGAGTCCATCACACAAACTGTCACAACACTATCCAAAATGCCAATTTCATACACAGCAAAACAGACAAGTGAAAGAAAAGTTGTTCAGGAAATTATGATCTTTTTAATCTTTTATTAACTTTTTCTAGGAAAGAAGGGAATGTTACAAGAAATCTGTTACAGGAAATTTAATTCCTTTAAGAGATGGAATTGCTGTGTCAACACATGAACACAACTTTCCTCACAAGCTCAGTCGTAGGCATTTATTTTATTCAGGATTAGAATAGCAATGTTCTGAAGAGTAAACAAAAAATAAACAGAGATTTTTCTAAATGAGGAAAAGTTGTGACGTGTACAGAAGACAGAGTAAGTTAAAAAAATTTGGAGGTAATACGGTCTTTTAAAAGTAGTTGCCTAACGTATGGTGTGCACAGGTTTTTGGTTAAATATTTACACTATGCCCTGCTGCCCCGACATGTGCTTTAAGCACTTTTGGGGAAGTAGAGAAGTATAATTATATTTTTGTTTTGGGTTATGTTTTTTGGAGTTGTTTTTGAAAGTCCCATTTATTTGAAACTCTGCTGGGTGATTGAGGCAAACAACACAGTTGCAACAGCAGTGCAAAAAAACCAACCACCTTGCACGTATTCAACACCATTTGACTTTACTCTGAACTTTAAATCTTGGTTTGGCTTTTGGGCTGGGGCAGATTTCATATTTTCTGATACCTCTTGCTTCCCCTGTTGCAGCACTGTACTTTTACACTGGGATTTATTTCAAGTATTCCTGTTACCCTCGCCAACATCAAGCAGTGAATTCCACCTGAAATCACTGAGCTGCAACTAATCTGTCAACTAGCTGATACAGTAAGTGGAGATGGTGAGCATGCATGCATGCCAGTGGTACACCACCTGCTGTGTCTGTCATCCATTTAGTCACATCCTTCCTCTGATTCAGAAATCTCAGGAGACAATGGAAGAGATAGCTTGCCTTTGGAATATTTTACATCTGTATCTACCAACAAAATAGCTGTCTATCTCAGTTTATCTAAGTTATTTAAAGTATTCATGCTCATCTATATTAGTTGTTCACTTCCTTTCTGTGGAACAGTTTAGTGTCTGGTAAATTTTACTTGTTATGGGGACTATTGCTACCTCATTTTGTTGTTTCTGATCTTTTCTAAATTGCAAGCAAAAAGGAGCAGTGGTAAGAAGAGATCCTGTTGTAAGATTTCACTCATACTTCCATGAGATGCAGAACATTGTACTACTAGAGTAAAAAACAGTGAGAGATTTTTGCAGCAAATCAATTAAATACGAAGGGCTAGATATTCTGTTAAAGGTAACTTTATGAAGAATAAAACATTTCATAAACAGTGAACACTTGAAAAGACAATCTTAACTTTCTTCTCTATTTTATACTTTTATTTGAGGATAGATATTATTCCATATTAACTAATCCATAAACACACACTTTACTTAATAATAGCTGGAATTTCCTTAAAATGTAGGTTAAGTCTCAGTGAATCAGAGATTGAGCACCCCTGTATCAGGAGCATACTCTGCTGTTTGATGTAGGGTGAAGATAGCAACTGATATCAACTCACTGTTCCCACACATGCCCTATTCTTATTTTTGTGATGCTCCAGATGTTTGAGACATGTCATTTTCTCAAATGAGAGTTAGAGTCACTTGGCACACTGAGCTACTCTCTGTCATTTGGGGTCAGCAGAATCCGAGGAGATGCTGTCTTTTCTCTTAGTGCAATAAATTTGATTAAAACCTTAATTGATGCACTCGTAAATGCAAACAGCAGTTTCATTGCTATGTGGGGGGAATAATTGGCCTCCTTTATTGAAGTCATTTGGAGGGAATCCCAAGGCTTCTGGAAGTATGTGCTCAAAGGGTGAAAAAACCCTCATGAATGGAAATGGTTGAGATCCCAAAGAAAGATTACTATCTATGATAGTAATGGAAAACATGAGCAATGATGCATCACTTTTCTTTCCTCCCTTCCCCTTTTTCAATGGCAGTGGCAATCCATGATGTGCTTTAGGCATACTGTCAATGAATTGTCTCCAAATATCCCAATAAGAAGTAAAAGTATTTACTGTGCATGGCTACTCAGGGGAAAGGGAGGTAGTATCAGTAAAGAAAATGCATGACATTGGGAAAGCTCTCTGCGTCTTCTCCTCAAGTAATGGAAGGTGGGGCTCTGCACCATTGCACTGCAAGGAAAATGGCCAGGTAAAACACCATGAGGCAATCTTTGTGTCTTGGTTCATATTTTATGCAATTTGTAACAAATACTGTGAGATGTGTCTGTAGAAAGAGGTGTAAGTGATCTGTACATGAACTGGGGTTGCTGTGGGGCTGTAAAGATGAAAAGATTAAAATAAGATGATTTATTGTGGTAAAAATCTAACTGTGTGAATGTAATAACAGGTTGAACTCAGCCATAACGAAAACATGGAGGGTTTTTTGATTTTCTATTTTACTTTAGGAGAACTATCATAGGAATTAGGGCTGGAAAACCTGAAATGTTTTATGCATTGTGCTAATTTATGCATTGTGCTAATTTTGTGCTGCCAAATAACCTTTTATTTACTATGGCAATATTTCCCATTTTATATGCTGCTGCATGCAATGGAAATTTATGGAATTTCCTATCTAAGAAGTGTCCTAGGATGTGTCTTGCTGAGCCTTAAAGGCAGTCTTTCATGCAACTAGGAAGAACAATTAGTCTGTTTTTATGCTAAGGAGATGCTGGGTGGTTCATAATTGCACTGATCAGAGCTCACGTGTGGAGTCAGAAATCCTGGGCTCAGACTGAACTCAAATAGGCTTTGCTGCTTTCTGTTGCAGGTAGATTTATGTTGGTACTGTGTGCTGCTTCACCAGTCTCTGCAGAGTCAGCTGAATTCCAAAGGTTATAAAATGATATTTGAATAGTCCTTCAGATGGCTGCAAGATGACTCAATCCTGTAAGATTTCAGACTTCAGCTCTGTAAGATTTTGTATGAAGAGAAATTGTAACAGTGTTGTTATTTCTAAAAAGAAAAAAAAAAAAGTGTGTGTTTGCATCTCTCTTCTTGTACCTTTCTCCCTCTTTCCAAGCTGAGTTATTTCTCAGACCCAACCATGTATGGAGACAATCTACATATTTCCTTGCTGGCAGCTCCCAAACTGCTTGGATAGCCTGGCATGAAAAATAAATGCATTTTCTGAGTAATAATTCAGGGCCTCTAGAACATAATTGATAGTGAAGTGTTTAAAGACCCATAAATTAATTTTTGGCTTTATTTAGTCTACAAGAAATAGAGCCTTATATGCATTTTACTGATGTTTACATTAAAAATGAAGGCATGATTTGTTTCCCAGTCCTGAGGCAAATTACAAAGTCTGTTATGCTGAAGCTTCTGCCTGGTGTGGAAAAAGAATAATGGCTATGTGCAACAGAAGGAGAAGATCATGATGTGTATGACATACAGTCATCAGCAGCCTTGGGATGCTCCTTTTGATCAGAGAAAACCATCTGGGAATCAGCAAGACATCCCAGCTCTTAAAGATTCTTGCTCGGGTCCTTTGATGAAAGCCTTTTGTACTTCCAGCTGTAAAACAAGGGGTGGGAGCCTTGGTGGAGGACCCTTGACTGGAGGTTCCCTCCAGCAGGGAGAGGGGAGATGACATTTGCCATTCTCCAGTAAAATGTGTCTGCTTTCCCTTGGTCTCCATTGCAACATTTGTGGTACCATTTTTGTTAGTCACGGGTATTGGTGTTGCTGGTGCAGGGTATACATGTAGCTTGAATTTTTTTTCAACAAGAGAGTTTACCCTACTAGAAACTAGTATGGAAACAAAGTAATTGAATGTTCTGGTTCCTTCAAACAAAGCCCACATGCTGTGCCGGTGGGAAGGCTATCATGTCATATATAGTGTTGCGGTTTAGCCCCAGCCAGCAACTAAGCACCACGCAGCTGCTCGCTCACTCCTTCCCCCCGCTCCCCCTCCCTGTGGGATGAGGGAGAGAATTGGGAAAAAAACTCGTGGGTTGAGATAAAAACAGTTTAATAGGACAGCACGAGAGAAAGAAACAACAATGATAACAACAATAATAATACCAATAAAGGAATATACAAGAACAAGTGATGCCCAATACAGCAATTGCTCACCACCCAGTGATCAATAGCCCATCCCTAAAGAGCGATTTCCGTCCCCCGGCCAACTCCAGTTTATGTACTGGGCATGACGTTGTATGGTAGGGAATATCCCTTTGGACAGCCTGGGTCAGCTGTCCTGGCTGTGTCCCCTCACAGCTTCCTGTGCACCCCCAGCCTCCTTGCTAGCAGGCCAGCACAAGAAGCTGGACTGTCCTTGAATACTTAGCAACAACCCAAAACATCAGCACATTATCAACAGTTTCTCATCCCAAATCCAAAACATATCCTCACACTAGCTTCTGTGATGAAAATCAGCTCTATACTGGCTGAAACCAGGACAGATAGGTATGTAAAATACAACGGTCTTAGAGATGCTGAATACTCACAGCTCGGCACCTCTGAAATAGAGTGCAGTTTGAAACATGTACATACGGCTTTGAGGCTTTGCTCTGAACATGGGAACCCTACTGAAATCACAGAGCAAATTCACACAATGGCTTAAAAAGTGAAGTTTTAGAAGGCTGGTAAAGTATTTGTGCGCTTCCCTAATGTCTGCTCTTCTGTAAAAAAATGAAGACATTGTCTTCCACTGCATTCTCATAGAGAAACTGGTGGCTTGTGGCTTAGATGGGTGTACTTTTTGCTGGGTAAAAAACTGGCTGTATGGCTGAGCCCAGAGAGTTGTGGTGAATGGAGTTAAATCCAGTTGGCAGCCAGTCACAAGCAGTGTTCCCCAGGGCTCAGTTTTGGGGCCACTCTTGTTCAATATCTTTATCAATGATCTGGATGAGGGGATCCAGTGCTTCCATCAGTAAGTTTGCAGATGACACCAAGTTGGGTGGGAGTGTTGATCAGCTGGAGGGTAGGAGGGCTCTGCAGAGGGATCTGGACAGGCTGGATTGATGGGCAGAGGTCAACTGTATGAGGTTTAATGAGGCCAAGTGCCAGGTCCTGCACTTTGGTCACAACAATCCCGTGCAAGGCTACAGGCTTGGGGAGGAGTGCCTGGAGAGCTGCCCGGCGGAAAAGGACCTGGGGGTGCTGGTTGACAGCTGGCTGAACATGAGCCGGCAGTGTGCCCAGGTGGCCAAGAAGGCCAACAGCGTCCTGGCCTGTATCAGAAATAGTGTGGCCAGCAGGAGTAGGGAAGTGATTGTGCCCCTGTACTCGGCACTGGTGAGGCTGCACCTCAAAAATGGTGTTCAGTTTTGGGTTGCTCACTACAAGAAGGATGTTGAGTTGCTGGAGCGTGTCCAGAGAAGGGCAACGAAGCTGGTGAGGGGTCTGGAGCACAAGTCTTATGAGGAGCATCTGAGGGAACTGGGGTTGTTCAGACTGGAGAAGAGGAGGCTGAGGGGAGACCTTCTCGCTCTCTACAACTACCTGCAAGGGGGTTGTGGTTGGATGGGTGTTGGTCTCTTCTCCCAAGTAACTAGCGATAGGATGAGAGGAAATGGCCTCAAGTTGCACCAAGGGAGGTTTGGACTAGATATTAGTCAAAATTTCTTTACAGAGAGACTGGTCAAGCATTGGAACAGGTTGCCCAGGGAGGTGGTGGAGTGACCGTCACTGGAAGTGTTCAAAAAACTTGTAGATGTGGCACTTCAGGAGTTGCAGACTTCAGATTGCAGCACTGTCTACAGGGTACCTGGAAAGGAGTTAGTTTAGTGGGTATGGTGGTGCTGGGTTGATGGTTGGGCTTGATGATCTTAAAGGTCTTTTCCAACCTCAGTGATTCTGTGATTCTGAAGATCTCTACATACAAAAGTGTCCTTTTTTTCTCCTCCTTCAGTTCAGGTAATATAGGCATAGTTCCAGCTCATCAAATTCAACTGGTTTAAAATAAATTTGGTTTTCATGTGCAGTCAATATACCACAGTGTGGCCTTTGAGTCACAGGAAGAAGCCATTTTTAAAACTGTGGTTTTTAAAGCATGTTTGTACATTTCCAGTAGTGATGGTAAAAGGACAGGAGAAAAGATTTGTGTGGATTTATGTAAGCAGAATATTAAGGAGGCAATTATTTTAATGACCTGCAGATGCCTTTTTAGTTTTTGAAGTTTCTAGAGCAGGAAAGGCAGGCTCCTAGGAGCAGTGAATAGGAAAGATGACCTACTTTAGACTAAAACTGAACTTACTTTTTCAAACCTCACACCAGCAAGCAATCCCATTAAAATGTGGTCTTAAGAATCTTAATGTATCTTTTATATAAAACTGCTAGGAAGAAGAGAAGAAAACTTTCCATCCAACACTGGGCAAGGTCTCTCCATGCAGACTAGCGCTACTCTATCTGGGCTGATACTTGAGGTGACAAGGAAAGGTAGTGTTGCTTTCTGTAGCGTAATGTCTTCAGCTTTTATTAATTTATTTTATTATTTTTTTATTCTTATTTTTGATTTTCTGTTGAAACAGTTTAACCTTTGGAGCAAGAGAGTTTATTACCTGTATTTATTACCACCCTGAACAGTCTAGTGCTCATGATAATACCTGTCTTGAGTGGCTTGACTCCTTCCGTCTCTTCTCACCTCAGACTCCTCGGGAGCTTCCCATACTGAAACAACTACCTACCTGTCTATTGCTACAATTATTTTTTTTTTACTCAGTGGCTTATTAACAGATTTAAATATTGTAAAACAATACCTGAAGTAATGTGATTGCAGCACTGTCTGCAGGGTACCTGGAAAGGAGTTAGTGTGATCTCTGGAGGTCGTATGTTTGGGAATTACAACAGACTATGTTTTCGAGGTTATTGTTACTGTATGTTGTGGGGGATGGGATTCAGAGCTTTGCACAGCAATTTGCAGAATTTCTTATGTGAAGGTGAATCAGATTTCTACTGCTGGTGTAGAGATGTGATGCTACTAAGGCAGATTTGCAGAATAAAAAGGGTTCTCAGCCTTTCTGAAGTAAATCTATTGGCATTACTGCAAGGGAGGGAGAGGCAGTCAAAGAAAATCCTCAAACAACCGAAGTTGCCTGTTGCTGAGGTTTCTAACGCTGTGACAGTTTTGTTCAGATATACCTGTGAATCAGACTTACCCATTTTAGATGACATTGCTGAAGATACCACATAGGTGGCTTGTGAGTCAGTACAACACTCTAAACAAATGCACTAAATTAGTGCATTACCTATAAATTTTAGCTATTGTTCTACCCCAGTGATACTGTTTGTACCTTTATACTACCTGCTGCAAGCATGAAATGGGATGTGCTTGCTGAATCCTGATAGTTGGAAGCAGAAACATTCACTTTTAAAATTTGCATCTCTTATCTGAAACAGGTGAAGAAAACAAATACAAAAGATACAAAGGAAAATTGTCAGCATTATCTCCATATCTCATGTGACAAAAAATGTTGCCTGTATATTGTATAATGTATAATATTGCATATAAAGCACAATACATCCTAACCCTCCTGAAGATTGGCCTGAATTCTTGAAAATATTAATTGTAACATCAGATATTACCAGTAACAGATTTTATCAGGGAAATCAAGATAGGAAGGCTGCTATAACAAGCTGCAATATATGCGCCTTCATGCTTGTCACTTCACTGTTGTTCTTTCTGGCAGGGGCAGCTTGCAAATGTTCCTTACAAAGCAAAAGTGGCAGCCCCTCTGCCGAAGGATGATGTCCATCAGCTGTGGTTTGTTTATGGTGTTTTACAAGATTTGCTTTCAGTTAAGAGGAAAAAGTGGCATACAAATGATAGGAGGTTCATTACAACTGACACACCTGAGTGTCTGCAGGGCTATGTCAACACTGTGGATTCCTAGCCTTCTCTGTGGCTCCCAAGTTTTCCACTTCCTTTAGCCTGGATAACAGCATAAATCAGACAGATTTTGGGTATTGAGCAGTTTGCTTTCGGAAGCATGTTCAGTGCGTAATTCTGCTGCTGTGTTGGGGTCCTGCTCTCCAAAACTGTTTGAAAGCACCGTGCTATGCAAATGTATGAAGTCCATGGGAACAACCTGACTGATATATAAAATTACCCTTTGTCCTTGTGTATAGCATGAAATTTTTTTTTGAAATTTGAAGTTTTGTGGTACATTTAACAATGGCAGTGATTTAATGTTCTACTGAAAGGCAGTTACTGAGCTGGAGTGTCCATGTACCTCCAAATGCAGTCTGGATCTTTGTTACCAAGCAGTAATTATTTTTAGCTAAGAAAAGGCTTCTTCAGCAGCTTCTCAGTCTGGTGTTTCTTGCCAGAGATGCTAATTTCCTAGAGATAGGAACACAGTGTTTAAATATTGATGAAAATTAGGAGCCATATGAATCTCTGAATAGAGCCATGCAGAGATGAAATGGCAATGTAAAAATACATTAGCATTTTCTTAGAGCTCCTGGCTACTATGGTCTGGTGCTGTGTGGGGTTAGGCTAGCTCATTGCCCATGTTCAGATGTAAATATGAAGCATGCTAATATGTCGGTGCTGTGCAAGCCTAACTGAAAGGGCTGCGGGTGGGCTAACACAGGTGACCCTCATGCCTTCAACCCCACTGCCAGGATGTTGTGGCAGGAGGGGGGCGGCTGCTCTGGCTCCCAGGGCAGGTGGTGAGAAGCCCCTAAACCCCTCGGACACTTGGAACCAGAACATTCCCCGGAGGGAGGAGGGTCCTCCCTCCCAGACACTCACCCGGCCCTGTGGGTTGGGAAAGGCATCCCTTTCGCTGTGGCTTTTGGAGGGCCTGGAGGCATGGCTGCCCTTGTATGCACGCACATGCACACTCCCATGCACGCACTCGCACACATATACACGCACTTATGGACGCTCACTCGCGCATTCATACGCGCACACACTCAAACTCAAACGTGCACAATTCCCGCGCATACTGCCCCCCTCCGCGGCTGCGGCTGCCGCCGCCACTCCCTCCCGGTGCAGGCCCTCGCTGACTGCCCCCAGCACGCCCCGCCCGCCCCAGCGTGGGAGCACCCCGCGGGCGGGGAACTTCTGCCCTGCGCGCCCGCCCACCGCCGCCGCTGCCCGGGGCTGGATGCTGAGGCATGAAGAGGAGCGTCCCCGGCGAAGGGGCTGAGGCGGGTCTGGGCTCTGTGTGGTTGCGGGCCGGCTGCCCCATGTGGGCTCCGTCTCTCGCGGCCCCTCGCCGCCGCTGCTGCCCGCGCCGGGATGGAGGCGCCGGGCTGCCGCCGGCGGCATCTCCCCGTCCTACTGCTGTGGGGTAAGAGCGGGGGGCTGGCTGGGGGCGTCCCCGCAGCGTGCGGCGCGTCTCGCCGATACCGCCCCGGAATGCCGGCGGCTGCTTCGCGGGATGCGGCGGGGACAGGCCGAGCATCCTTGCGGCGTATGCGTGGCCCCCACGGGCAGCAGTTTTAGCCGGGGCGTGGGGGTGAAGTTCCGGAGAGGTGTGAGCTCCCCCTCTCCTTTGCAAGAGCGTCCCTTAGGGAGGGGGATTTTTCTCCGGGGCTCCCTTGCGAGGGCCGCCCGCGGAGCAGTCAGCCAGGGCCTTGCGTGTGGGTCTGGCCGCGCCTCTGGGGGCTGCTTTCCCCCCGGGGCTTTCCGTCGCGAGCAGAGCGGCGGCTTCGCGGCGGGAGCGCTTGCCTGGCGGCGGGGCCGGGCGCATCATCTGCCCCGCTGGTCCAGTCCCAGCATCCCGCCGCCTGCTACCTAGCGCCGAGGGGGAGCCCCGAAACACAGCACAGGGCGCGCAGCCCCCCCGGGGAAAACGATCTCACCAGCTTCAGGCTGTCCTTCTCAGATCCCAAATCCGATTCTGGGGAGGCAGGTTTGGTCGTTGGTGAAGGTTTTCTTCTGCAGCGAGGGGTTGATTTCCATTACGAGTGCTTGAGTTACAAACAGTTGTGAAAGTGCAGATGTCCTTCAGAACTTTCACTTAACAGTAACTCTACTGCTAGAAAAACTAATTTTTTTTTTTTTTTCCTTGTCAGATAGCTTGTTTTAGGACTCGCAGATTTAATGTGTAGCGGTCAGGTCAAAAGTTGCTGGGAGAAGTCAGTTCTGATCTTCACTCAACAGTAAACCCAGAGATGTAGTTAATTCTTTGTGAATCACAGATAAGGGAGAAGAAAATCAGGCCTCGTACATTTAGAAGGTTTATCTCAGGATTTTATAACTTTGTTTGCTAACTTTATGCCCCTCCCAAAGTACAAAGCTGGCAAACAGTGGACATCTTTGTATGAAGAGACGCACAAATAAATGGATAGTTTTATTGCCAATGTTCAGCAGCATTGTCTTGACCTGGTCTATCAAAAGAGTGACGTGACAAATGCATTAATTTTTTGATTCTCTGTGGCTTGAGGACTGCTAAAATCTTAGTTTAGTCTCTCAGATTTTTTGTTATTTCCCACCTGAACAGGAATTTTAAAATGACCAACACCTGTCTTGACATACGAAAGATTTCAGGAGTCTTGAACTTAGGGAATCAGACAGCAGTCTTGGTTTATGGGGAAACATCCAGATGTTACTGTGACTTCTACAAAGAAAAATTGCTCACTGGAGATTTATTTTCAGAGAATGAGTGGACTGGGGAACAACGTCCCTGTAGCTCAGAAAGCTACAGAAAGACATTTTTCACCAGAGAGCTGCAGGTAAATCAATTGTGCTAGACATCTTTGACTGTGCTAGTTGCTTTCTTAATAGAATAACACACACACAAAAAAGGCTTTAAGGGTGTCTGTGATAATGCATTACTTTTGCTTGGAATTGGAAAGGGTAGGTATAATCAAGAACTAATGAAATTAGACTAATTTCCTAGTAGAAAAGCCGTGAAAGTTTTATGAGGTCAAATGGAGGTTTTTAATAAGGAAAGCCTTAAGCAGTAGAAAACTAAAATTCTTGAGTAACAGAAACACACTTTTAATAGCTGTTATTTTGGAAGGATTTTTACTTGAATGTACTTTCCTTCCTTTTTCCTAATGGTTTCTTTTGATTAACCAGAGACCTGTGACCTCTCTCGTTAAGGTAAAACTCCTGTGAGGATTCCTCAGTGTTAGCTCTCACTGAATTCAGTGGGAAGCCTGTCTGGGTGGGGACCATGACCATACTTCTGTAACCTCAAACCACTGCTTTCTGCATATCTTTCTGCTTAGGGCTCCTGACACATAATCACTACGTAGCACCATCTGCTGTGTTGTCCCTCCTTAGTGAGAATGGCAAAAAAGGCAGTGTGTTCACTTGCTGGAGGCTCAGTGATTATACGAGAAGTTGAATTTACTGTGTGTGGCATGTGTGTATTGGAGGGGAAAGAATGTGTGAACTGAGGCACCTGGTACACAGGCACGTCATCCGTACTGTTTCCCTTATGAAATACTGATAACATCCAGAACGGGGCAAGATGCAGAGCTGGAAATGCCAGCTGTCAGGTGAAATCCTCTGTACTTTGCTTAGAAGAGCTGTAGATCTTAGAAGATACCTACTTACTGCAGCACTACTTACTCTAAGCACATCAGAAATAATGATGTATTTGCCATAATACCAGATTAATTTATTCCACTTCTATGTATGGAAACTGAGGCAAGGAGGAAATTAAGGGCTTGACCAAGACTTTTTACAAGTAGTTTTTTTACGCAAATCGTTGTTTTGGCATCCCTGTCCAAATGTTTGCTCCTTCATCCTTTACGTAATGCCTACATTTCAGTGGTACTATTTGTATATAAATTGAAAGATGCTACCAGAGTAAAGCTGGGTATTTTTTTAAATTATAGAAGAATCTTTATTTGTATATGTATGTATACCTATATAGAGAGGGATGGTGTGATTTTTACGTGGAACAGTTTTCCTATGCAGATTTCAAAGACTGTCTATAATTGTTCACATTTCATAATCCTGTTTCACAATGATTAGTGAAGCTTAGCATTTTGGCTGGAGGTGAACAACCGGACAGTTGGAAAGCTGGGAACAGAGCCTGCCTCCAGGCTTCCATTCTTAATTTCAATGTTAAAGACCCGACCTCATCCTGCAAACAGTAATGAAAAAGCCATTAAAGCCTGAATTCCGTAAGGTCCCAAGCTGCCCTTGTGTGCTTGTTGTCTGCTTTAGACTCTAATGAGGAAAAAAAAGAAATGGGAAACAATTTTATTGGGTTAAGATTTGAAAACCAAATCAAGTTTTTTTTTCCCATTATTTTCTTATGAATATATCATGCTGTTCTGCAGCTGCAAGGGGTGGAATGAAGAAAGGGAAAACCATTGTGGGAGTCCTGAATTTAATAGACTCAGGTGGGTGTGGGAGTTAAACAAATAAACAAATGCAAGGAGAGGATCTGATTTCGAGACAGACCGAAGAGTTTAAAAAACCCACTTCTCTACCAAAACGATGCTTTGTTTTCTAAAGACACCAATGGTCTGAGGCCAATTGTATGAGATTTAACATGGCCATGTCCCAGGTCCTGCATTTTAGTCACAACAACCTCATGCAACGCTACAGGCTTGGGGAGGAGTGGCTGGAGAGCTGCCCGGCGGAAAAGGACCTGGGGGTGCTGGTTGACAGCTGGCTGAACATTAGCCGGCAGTGTGCCCAGGTGGCCAAGAAGGCAAACTGCGTCTTGGCCTGTGTCAGAAATGGTGTGGCCAGCAGGAGTAGGGAAGTGATTGTGCCCCTGTACTCGGCACTGGTGAGGCCGCACCTCAAATCCTGTGTTCAGTTTTGGGCTGCTCACTACAAGAAAGATGTTGAATTGCTAGAGCATGTCCAAAGAAGGGAAACAAAGCTGGTGAGGGGTCTGGAGCACAAGTCTTATGAGGAGTGGGTGAGGGAACTGGGGTTGTTCAGTCTGGAGAAGAGGAGGCTGAGGGGAGACCTTCTCGCTCTCTACAACTACCTGCAAGGGGGTTGTGGTTGGATGGGTGTTGGTCTCTTCTCCCAAGTAACTAGCGATAGGATGAGAGGAAATGGCCTCAAGTTGCTGTTGCGAATGGATAATTCAGGCCTCTTAAAGAAACACTGCCAAAGATATCAGTGAATGATTTTAATATAAATTTGTAAAAAGTGTGACTTAACAGAATTTGATGGCAAGGGTCACTCTATTATTCAACAAGGAAAAGGCACACAGAGAGAAACCATATTACAATTAAATTGGAGTGATTTACTTGTGTATCGAATCAAGTTAATGTGTATGTATGTGGAGGAGAGGAAGTAGGGGAGACCCTCCTATTGAGTCGTGAGGCTCAGAGTGGACTGAAATCCACCCCTAGTCCCAGACTTGGTCAACGGTTTATGACTAAGTTAAGGTAGGGAAAGTAAAGGAATGCCCTCCTGTTGAGTCACAAGGTTCAGAGTGGACCCCCTTACTTCCTAAACTCTTCAGAGAGGAGTCTAGGTGTGGCCGAATCCACTCCTAGTCCCAAACTTGGTCAATGGTTTATGACTAAAGGGATAGGGTATTGGGGATTCTGGTGTAGTGATATATGTTGGGCTTGGTGTAACTTTAGGACGGCAACAATCTAATACAAAATAACGGCGATCAAGTTCACTAACAATATTGAGATAAATCACAATATCAAATCATATAAAACTTAGCAGCATAATCAATTTACTAAATAAACTTACTAAGATTCCTTAATCACACACACGTATAGGTGTAGAGATAGAGGGACATAAAGAGATATAAAGAAAAAGAGATAGATATGTACAAAGGTACCTATTAAATACCCCTCTTTAATTCAGTCAAATATTCACACTGAATGCTTTGCGTTGCTCCAGGGGTGCACAGTCAAGCCTCTGAGTTGATCATGAACTTGAGGGTTCACGGACTCTGAGAGGCATCCCACTCAGAGGGAGGTGCTGGTTGCAGCCTCTTGTAGTCCAGGAGAGCTCAAAGGGTCTCACTTGGGACCACTATTCATAGGACTGGGAGATGATTGACTTTAGGCATCAGTGAGTTTCCACAATCCAGGCAGGTGGTTTCTCAAGTTTTAAGGGTAAGGCTGCCAAGATTGTCTGGAGATAATTGATTAGTTCTGTTCTTGTTCTGCACCTTGTTTAGGTTCCTGACACACTCAGTGCCATTCTGCTCCTTGACTACACAAGAGTGCTTGAGGGGCTCTCAACTGCCAAACCCTTTGTTCAGAGGCCAAGGCTTGTCAGGCAACTTAGAACGGCCCAGTGATGAGGCAAAGAGGCGGTGGGGAGTGCACCACCACAGTTGCACCAGGGGAGGTTTGGACTAGATATTAGTTAAAATTTCTTTATGGAGAGAGTGGTCAAGCATTGGAACAGGCTGCCCAGTGGAGTCACCATCACTGGAAGTGTTCAAAAAACGTGTAGACGTGGCACTTCATGACATGGTTTAGTGGGGTTGGTGGTGTTGGGTTGGTGGTTGGACTTGATGATCTTAAAGGTCTTTTCCAACCTTAATGATTCTGTGATTCAGTGATTCTGTGACATGATGTTGAACATCACACAAACAGGAAGACAGTCAGCAGACCCCATCAACATCCATCCTGAAAGCAAAGCATTGAGTGTCAATGCAACCTTTGTTCCAACTTGTGGTTGGATTCAGACATCTTTCCCACCATCTTTCACCCTTCTTGTGTCTTCTGATTCCTTTTTCGGGAAGGTGTTGCCCGAGGTCAGCACAGACAGCAGGAGACAGGTTCATACTATGTGCACTTGATGAGGCAAACAGCAGTACTTTTTGTCCCCCCGACTTGCTCCACCTATGCTCTGAGCCAGGGAGACTCTGATCTGAAGAGGACAATGTGATAGGCACTACTGGGGCCCTAGCACAGCACAGGGCTGACAAAAAACACGTCTTGTTCGCATCTAACCAGATTAAGCTGAGTAAGCAAAGGACTATGCAGAAGCACCGCACCCTACAATAAAGTCTTATTACTTTCATACCCTAATAAATATAACTGATTTGCCCTTATTTTGGAGAGCATGAGTTGGGGAAAAAGTCTGTGGGCGGTGTGAGAAGAAATACTGTAATTCACGTTGGCCAGTAATGACTGTCACTTCTTATGGGAATTCAGAGTTTTGCTCCAAATGTTGGAGATGACAGATTTCTTTTGCATCCCTTTTTGTGCAGAGAGATTGCTGCTAGACTGTTGTCTCAAAATACATATTTTGAGATTTGATAGAGTGTACAGCCCTTTGTCTGTGTGGCACTCCTGCTTTCAGCAGAAATGAAAAGACAGTTCATAGCAATAGGGTACTGTGAAGACATGGGGAGATACCGGGACACAAGTAACATCTTGTAGAATTCATTCAAGTGCTCATCAATTGCACACAAAGTCCAGGTTTCTTCCACTACAGACCTGAAGATTTTGGTTATTGCATGCTGTGTATGCCTTACATGTATTTGAGTTTTCTTTTCCTCCCAGCTACTTCATACTTTATCATGCCATGAATTATAAAAAACCTTGTCAAAGAAATAAAAAGCGTTGGAAGAAACAATCCAAATAAACACTTTCTGTAGGAAGTGGGAGATTATTCATCACTTGCAGCCTTGAGATCTACACTGGAAATGTTTATGAAGAATATCCTGTCATTTGAGTAGACATTATTGGCTTGGTACAGAAATTATTGGAAGGCTTTCTTTACCTTGTGTTACAAAAGGCATAGATCTGGATGATCCAAGGGATACTTTCTGGCCTTGAAGTGGTTTTTAAACATGGTTTTAAAATAAAGTTGCTTATGAGTTTGTGAGGAAAAAAATTGTTGACACATTTGCAAAATGAGAGGGAAGTCCTCATTCTTCCCTACTCCCCTTTCTACTGATTTCCTGCATCACTCCAAAATCCTGAGAAGCATTTTCCTTAGACTTTAGGGGAAAAACAGTTCACACCAATATAGGAGCAAAACCATGAAAAATTTCAGCCCAAGAAAAACATCTCCAAGACTCTGAAAGCAGGCAGATTTAGATAAACTGTTTTGCAGCTTCACTGATTGTGTTTGAGATAAATAAACCCTTAAGTTCTATATATCAATAGAGAATAACTAATTTTGTTCAGATTATGTCTACACTTGCATTATAGTTCCTGTTTTTTGGGCTGAAAGATCTGAATACACAATGAAGTGGCTGGAGGTGTATGGAGTGCTCTTTTCTCTCAGTGAAGGTGAGTTAAAGCACATCACTTATGCATCAGGGCATCAGTAAATAGTTATGAAAAAGCTCCCACGGTTTTATGCAAAACTGAGCAGCCAGGTCTAATGCCACTAATTAAAGTAATTTTGTATTGGGTTTGTATGGCAAGGTTTTGATAGTGAGAGTGCTACAGGGATGGCTTCAGTGAGAAGCTGCCAGAAGCTTCCCCTTATGTCCGGTAAAGCCAACGCCAGCCAGCTCCAAGACGGACCCACTGGCTGAGGCCGAGCCAATCACCGATGGTGGCAGCACCTCTGTGATAACATATTTAAGAAGGGGAAAAAAATCTGCTGTGCGACAGCAGCTGGAAGAGGGGAATAAGAATATGTGAGAGAAAGAAGTCTGCAGACACCACGGTCAGTGAAGAAGGAGGGGGAGGAAGTGCTGCAGGTGCCAGAGCAGAGATTCCCCTGCAGACCGTAGCGAAGACCACAGTGAGGCAGGTTGTCCCCCTGCAGCCCATGGAGGTTAATGGTGGAGCAGATATCCACCTGCAGCCTGTGGAATACCCCACGCTGGAGCAGGTGGATGGACCTGAAGGAGGGTCTGACCCTGTGGGAAGCCTGTGCTGGAGCAGGCTCCTGGCAGGACCTGTGACCCTGTGGAAAGGACACAGACTGGAACAGTTTATGAAGAACTGCAGTCCATGGGAAGGGCTCACATTGGAGAAGTTCATGGAGGACTGTGTCCTGTGGGAGGGACCCCACACTGCAGCAGATGAAGGGTGTGAGAAGGAAGGAGCAGCAGAGACAATGTGTGATGAACTGACCACAACCCCCATTCCATGTCCCTCTGTGCCGCGCGGGGGGAGGAGGTAGAGAAATTAGGAGTGAAGCTGAGCTCAGGAAGAAGGGAAGAGGTGGAGGGAAGGTGTTTTAAAATTTGGCTTTATTTCTCATTACCCTACTCAGATTTTTATTGGGAACAAATAATTAATTTCCCCAAGTCAAGTCTGTTTTGCCTGTGATGGTAATTGCTGAGTGATTTCCCCATCTTTACTCTCAACTCATGAGCTTTTCATTATATTTTCTCTCCCCTGTCCAGCTGTGGAGGGAGAGTGATAGAACAGCTTTGTGGGCATGTGGCATCCAAGCAGGGTCAACCCAGCACACTCCATTACAAAAGAGATGTGTTAGCTGAGGAGTCAGTCAGACAATAATACAGTCAGCTCTGATGCTTTTTTTGAATAGCGGGACATACATTTTTTTGCAGCTGTCTTTATGCAGATGTTTATTTGTGTAACCCCCAAGAGGAGCTCTAGCTTTATTCTCAAATTATTGAAGACTTTTTTTTTATTATTTATAGGGTGAAAGCTTCAGAAAAAGCCTCTATGAAGAGCATTTGGATAGTGACCACAACAGGGTGGCTGTGCAGCAGAGGACTCTGGGCTATGGATCAGCCATCCCAGAGCTCAAAAATGTGCAGGTCTGAAGATCTTAGAAGCCTGCTCTTCAGGGCTGGTCATGTTCACTGTTTCAACCTGGCTCCACAAATAGCAATGAATGATTTCTTCTTCATGCCCTAGGAATTCTCTTAGCTCAGGAAGAAATACAGTATAGCATTTTTCTGTACAGTGTTTACTTTTTTGGTTTTCCATACTTGTTAACTGACATATTCCTAGCACAGTCTTTGTTTTCCCATGGAAATGTAAGCGCTGCTGATCTGCTATTGCTGAAATGTCTCTTGGTCTTGGGCTGCTTGAGAAAACAAGGTCAGACATACTACTCTCTTTTTAAGTTTTCTTAATAAAATACTGATATGAAAGAAAAACAGGATAAAGAATATTAATGGTTGTAAAGAAAACTTTAATTTAAAGGTTTTACTGTATTGTTACTTTTTGTATACCTTTGTTACTGTAAGTTTTTTTTTTTAATGGAACACTTACTAGTAAATGCTTTGTTTCTATGACTCAGGAGTAATTGTAATAAGTTTTCAGTACAATGTTAATGTATGAAGATAGTACATGGTGGAAAGAAGAAAGAGAAATTTCAACCTTTCACTGTCATATCCTCTTACTCCTTTAGTGGCACATGCTATTTGAAAAACAAAGCAAAAGAACTATGTTAAGAAATGTGAAATGAAAGTAGATACAGAAAGTGCAAATTGAGAAGCACTGGGTTCTGTATGAGTAGCCAGATGTGCCTTGCCTTGCTGGCTGGGCAGCATGCCTTGTCGAGCACACCTGGGAATTTGTGCTCCACTGGGGTTCAGTTCTACTCCTGAGATCCACTGAGAGTAATGATTTACTCCAGGATTGGTCTAAGTAATTCCTACGCCAGTCTGCAACTGTGCAGTTTCCTATGCGAATATCCATCCAGGGAAAATTACAGTGTGCAGGGATCATGCTGCCATGCTGGGCTGTCGAGGATCTGTTTTCCATGTTTGTTCCTTGGAGCAAGGATGCTGTTGTGAAGAGCCACACACACCTACTAGAGCAGGTACATATATAGCAGTATAAGTAGACATGCGAAGGTCTGAGATTTTGTTATTGCTCTTGTGAGTTCTTCATGGTAATATGTCATTTAAAATATTCTGTGAACATGTAGTTGAGTATCCAGAGCTCTGGAGCACTGGGCTACTGAAGAAAAAGAACCCACATTTGAATGGTCAGGCCAACTTATTATTTCATGGTAGGTGTAGAATTCAATGAAAACACTACTCCACTGAAGTAATGTCTATGTAATGCCTCGACATGGTATGTAACAACATTAGGAATTTGTGGGAGGAGTACATACAGCATCAAGAGAAGGTGGCGGTACAGGATGGGGATTTTTGTTGTCTGCTCAGAAAAGGAAAAAAACGTTTCCCCAGGCCTTTTATTATGGCAGTATCTTGATTTAAATGTTCTGCCTGTCAAGGGAAGAAGAAACTTTTAATGTCTTCAAGTATCCCATGGTTTTAAACACTTCCTCAGGAGGGAGTGTGCTGTGACCCTCATATGTGAAACTTTCATGGGTCATTTCCCCTTCCCAAGGTGAATTAAAAAAAAAAAAAAGTCACTTTATTTCTCTTTCAGGCTACTCCACAGGAGCAGATTAGACTCCATATTTTCCTCAAGGGGCTGGTGTTTTACACTCATTCACAGATGGATAGGTATAAAGTCACTATTGTGTTGACCTTATGTTTCCTTATTATAGGGAAACCTTATTGTCACATCACATTTTCTTCTATGTTTTCCTGCCTTTTTGACTAATGACAGGCAGCTGGGTTACACTAATAAGCACCCTTTAGATCAAATATGTACTTCCAGGTGATCAGACACTGTGTCAGACTGAGGTCCTGGATGCGGATGGCCAACTTTGGGGGCTTTCACAGTTCTCATGTGGACTGGGAGTGTGTATCTCCCCACAGTCTGGCCCTTCTTTAGGGGGGAATAAATCTGAACTATGTTGCCTTACTTGTTGGTGTACCTTTCCCATAAATTGCAGAGCAGACACATTTCAGAATTATCTTTGAGACAGAGAGATTGTCATGTTCTTCAGTTGCTTTGGTAACATTTTCTGAGAGAAAGGTAGTGGTGAGACAGAGGTCCTGGCACCGGACCATTGCTGGGTCACACTGTACTCAGTGTGATGCTCATTCCTGCTTGTGACCTTAGGCAACTTTCTTACTAGTTCCGTCATTATTTCTGTAGTTGATGTAAAATGGAGACTGCAGTAGTGGTACCTCACAAGACTGTAATGAACCTGGAGAAGTGTAAATGTTTAGGGGGGTGAAAAAAAGATTTTCACTTCCTCTTGCTAGAAGCGTATTTATCTGTAATCATAAATTATTAAGAGCTATGATTTGGTTAGTTTAGAGGTTATACATCTGTGTGACAACCACCGTATCCCAAGACCCAGAAGACCAGGTCTCACAGGCAGAAGTTAGATGAAAATGGGGAACAGTAAGCCTTTGGAAGGCCTGTAGATAGATCCTGAATAATAATCTTCTCCTAACATGCTGGGGAGTGTGCACAGAAGTGAATTCAGTGAACTTCGTTTTGTTAGGAAAGGTGTTCAGCTTGTCTCTGCTGGCTGTAGGCTGTAGTACCTCCTGAGGAGTATAGTGTCCTGCAACTCACTTCCAGCCACCTTAAATCAGATCATGGTCCCTGTATTATTGCTGAATGTCATCTTTAAACAGTTTCTAATGCCACCAATTTCTTTCTACAAATGTACTCCTCTTATTCTTCTTCAATTTTACTCTCTGGAAGGATAGATCTTGAGTTGGGATTTCTGTCAATGGTAATTTTTTTTATACCACTCTTCTAAAAGAATGTAAAGAAAGTTTACTTCAAGCAATTGATTCTGTGGCTGTAAAAAAAAACATGTTATATTTCAGTTACACAGTGCTTCATCAAAAACATAATGGGACAGAAAAGAGGTGAAGATGACATTATATGACATTTCAGGTTGAGTCACACCATTTCTGTTACAATACTGATCTTAGCATTTGGTCAATTGTTAAGTAATCCCCTCCCTAAGTCTGTTATTGAACTGGTATGGTTTATTTAAATATTTATTTAATAACTAATTAAAAATAAATAAATATTTAATTTAAAATACTGGTTATATATTTAAATAAAACATACTGTTTTCAAACAAAATAGCAGAAAACCCATCCAACACTTTTGGAAGTAGACATAGGCTCTTTAGAAATTGTGAAGCATTATCAGTATGCTGCCAGCAGTGATTTAAGAACTTCACAAAGCAAAGGACAATAATTTGTATTCCTACTCTGAAAAATTCCCAGTTGAAGTATGAGTTCAGAATAATTGTCACATTTCTTTGCAGTCACTGGAAAGCTGGGGAGCTCTGAATCAATGTGAGACTGAACAGTCGACACCCTCAGTAATGTTCCCTGTTGATTTACACTGATGAAATGAAAAAGCTTAGATTGTTTCCTTTCATGCTTTTCTTGTTCTGCAAGAAGATGACTCTAATGTCCAAAACTGTCTGAAATTACCTTACCAATTCAAAAACAATAACATAATGCCTCAAACTGTGATAAAGTACAGCATTGAACTGCACATTTAATTTTGAATATGACATTTCCATGGCTTCCATACAGCTGACACAAGGGGGAAAAAAAAAGTATTAAAAAAGAGTTCATCATCAAAGCAGGGGATAATGCAAAGCTGACTTCCATGTTGCACTATCTCTCTAGATAACTTCTCAGACACAGGGACAGATCAATCTACCCTGCCAACAGATTTACCTTGCTCTTGCCCCTCCACATGCTGAGGCAAGTTTATTCTGGGCCAATTTTGAATGCAAGTGTAACGCTTCTTTCAAGTACTATATTTATTACAAGCTTCTGTATATTCCTGGCATCCTTCCTTTGTGTTGGGTTCCTGTCATTGCCTGGCTCCGTGAACTTCAATTGCCTCATTTCCTTGGCTGCTTTCACACAATGTGATGATGTTCTTGCATCCTGTCCCAGTCCCGCTCCTCTTATAAAGAAAAGCGTCAAAGAGACAGTTAGTAGTTGAGAACAAAAGATGACCTTCTGAGCCATATGTGTTGTAGCGAGGGTTATTTAAAGATTGGCAGGTGGGACTTTAGTATCTGTACCAAGAACATTATTTTTCCTTTCTGTACTTTTATAACCACCTCTAGACTTCAAACAGTACTATAATTCATGTTAGCATTCTCTCTGGGGGTGAGCCACCTGAGAAGATGTGTTTCATTTTCCCCATAAACACACACATACATTTCACTCTGTAGCAGGTAGGGGTATCCAGCTGGACCAGTTTTTGTATCATGTTAAGCCTGGTGGAAGGCTGCACTTTGCTGGCTACTTGCTGACCTGCTGTCAGGACTCTTGTGCATTAACAGTGCCCTGAACAGCCCCACTGGGTTCCCCCCTGCCCCCTGTCTGGGTTCCCCATTGTGCCTGAGCTATACCATAAGTGGTCCTGGCTTACTGGCTGTTTTCCTGTATGTGCTCTGGGCCTACATACTGGGCCACCTTTTCTCCCATCCTGTCTCTGGCCCTATCTCCTTCTGCTGCTGTCTATACTCCCTGGTTCATCCCCTGCCACGTCGGGCCACCGATGGAGCCTGTTTCCCACGTGTGGCTCTGCCCACCTTGGGGGATGGTGCTGGGGTCACCCCAACTTATCATCAGTCATCACCAATTTTTTTTTTCCTGAGTGTGTTTCAGACTTTTTCATAGCAGAAGTTTATGCTTTGCCCATCTATTTCTTGCTAAATTGTAACTTTGTTATCTCTGTTGTGTGTTTAATATCCTGGTGTGATTAGCTGGAATAAGAATTGGGCTCAGAGAAACAATTTATCATTTAAGAAATAACCCGGAGCTGCAGTTTGAAGGGGTACGAAGTAGGGCTATAAGGCCAGTAAAGGATAAAGGCTTAGATCCTTAAGCAGAGGCTGCAGCACGGGGAGGGCCAGACAGCTCCCTATGGCACTTGAGCAAGGTGTCTTGTGTGGCTGTTGCGAAATACATTCCTCTAAGCTTCCACAGCCCTGCAGGAAGCTACCCATGTTAAGACTCCTCTCTCTAAGTTGCAGGCAGTGGCACTGTGGGTGTTAAGAGAAATCTGTTTCAGTAAATTGGTTGTCATGTCTGGTAAGTCAATGTACGTCAATCATCAGTCCTCAGTGGTTCTGTACCTTCAGGTATAGAAGCAGGGTCTTTACATATGATTTAACTTCAGTTCATTATATGTGTTTTTTTTTCTTATGAAAATTAGGTTTGCTAAAAATAGGGTTTGAATCAGACATCACAAATTTCAAAGAATATACATGGGATTACACTGCTGTAATTGCTGGTGAAAAGCTGCACACAGCTGTCAGGTAAAACAAGAATTATTTGATATCTGTATTCTAAGGAAATATTGGAGCTGCTCAAAAATCTTACTGTCCTGTAAGTAATTGCAGAATCCTGAAGAAATATTCAGGCAAGGGTAAATAATATTCTAATATTTCCCTCTTACATACTGATACAATGCTTCCAAAATTATTCTTACAAAGTGTTTGGAGGAACGTTCATTAGGAAGTACATGTAGCAATTCATATGCTCCTTCAGATTTATGAAGCAGTTGCAATACAAACACTTTCAGTGCTACTTTTAAGCCTCTGGGCAAAAAAATACCAGTAAATAATAACAGTATAGCAGAAAAATAAAATATTTATTCATTTCACAGAAAACCAGAAGTTTATATACTTGAAAAATTACAGGACAGTTACCCTCTCATGTATCCCAATAGTGAATTTACATATTGCTATGAACCCCATTCTGAATTCCCTTTTTAACGTCAGAAGAATGTTTACAAAAGGAGAATAGACAATAGCTAATAAGAAGCTGCAGTGAAGGTCTAGGATCAGATTTTCTTTCTTTTTTTTTCATATACAAGATTTTGAAGTAGATTGTTAATAAAAACTTGGTTTTCTTATTCTCTATTCCTTTAACCTTTTTTTCTTATCTTTTCTTTTTCTTTCCAAAGGCTCCTCAAACCTATTTCCCCTCATCTTTCATTCCATGGTACTTTCCTTCACCTCTTCCTCTGGCTTCAAGCTGGTTGGTCCCTTTGCATCTGATTGCACTAATGCTAGGGGCAATCGTACATGCTGCTACAGTGTACAGAGAAAATAAAAGTTAAAGACCATTGCTGTTATTATTGCATTATTAACATTATTTAACCTGCAGGCAACTTGTACAGTTCAACTGAACCTCCTTTCCCCTCTCTTAAATGTTGGTTCAGGAACAAGTGTATAGCAACTGTTCATTTTGGCATCCTGGCAACACTTTCCAACACTGTGACCCCACTTGGCTTCCTCTGTCTATCTTCTATGAGATGTGATGACATCAACCTTTCAAGAAATAAGTTGAACTTGCCCCTTCTTAAAAGAGCTGCTAGAAATGTAATACTTTTTGTGTAAAGGATCACGGCCAACAAGTTATAGTCCCCTGATTAAATCTTTATTATGAGTTGAATATCTGGAAGTAAAGAAAAGAAAGAAAGGTGGGCATGCTAGCATGTGGTAGTCTGGATTGTTGTTTTACCCTTCTCTTATGGTATCTAGGTTCTTTTGGTTGAAGGTAGGTGCAAAACATCCTGTGTTTCTTTGTTATAAGCAGATTAGAAAATGCAAAAAGCATGTTTTCCTGTGAGCAGGGGGATTTGTGAGCACAAACCTGTGAGCCTTTATTCGGTACTTGGCTTATCACAGCTTCCCTGCTTGACATTGGGCTAGTCACTCAACCTTTCGTCTGTAAAACACAAACGCATTGTTTTCTCTTACCAGTTCTCTCTTGTTGTAAATTCGTGGTTTCGTGAGGATTACTGCAGCAATAACTATGAAGGATTTAGAAATCAGTGATAAGAACTGATAGAGTAATAATTGGAGGTGCAGTCTGTGGTCCTCAAGGGGAGCATCTAGGGCACCTCTGTGAATCTAGACTGTTTCCTCAGAATGGTTGGATTTGGTTTCCTCATAAAGCGTGTGCTTTTAATTTGATTTTCAGTTTTCTGCAGTTGGTAAAGCACATTTTCAAGTGAGGATTAAAGAAAAACCTACCCAGAGACTCAATTATATTTACTAGTATAACAGCTAATAGCCTGGAAAGAAAAGTGCTCTTATTTGTGAAAGAGAGACAGCTAGCAGCATGTATAAGGGAGTTTCAGCTCTGTGACTTTGAATGCAACAGAATTTTCTGATACATTCATTCCTTCTCTTCAGAGTTTCAATGCATTCTGGCTCATTGGTAACTAAGACAGAGATTAATGCTTGTCTGGAAGAAAAAAATATGTTCCTTAGAAGGATCTAAAATCTTCTCAGATGTATGTACACAACAATTTGCAATTAACTCAGTCAAGGGCTTGGTATGTCTCAGGGAATGCACAGTCTAGATCCATATGATTTGAACTGATATTCTGCTACATATATCTTGATTCATTTTACTGGAGTGAGACGTAGGGTATAAACAAGGAGCAGGAGGCACCCATCTGTGTGAAATTACTCGTTTAATTTCTGATGCAAGGTTAACACTATAAAGATTTGTCAGCATTTTTTTTTTTTTCCATGGGACATCAGAAATAATTGAAGTCACATGCCTCAGCTATATTTGCAAAATCCCAAGTATGGCTGGAGCTGTGCAAACACAGTGGGCTTCTGTTAATCTAATCCCTCTGGATGTACTGCAAATCGCTGATCAGAAGACTCCTTCTGTTGGCACAGTCTGTGTTTCCATTTGGATGCTCTTCTGACATACCTGTGTTAGTGTAATGTCCACGTGAGAAGCTTATGGGTTTTGAACATTATGTTTTTCAGAATGTATGACTTCACTGTGCAAAAGGTGGAGACCATGAAACACAGCATTACATTTCTAAATGGAGTACATACTTGTTTGTGATTCTATGCTTGCTTGATTCTAATAGCAAAAGGGCTTTTTTTTTTCTATACTTTAGAATGTGTAGTTCACCTACATTTTGAGTGAATGTGTTATCTTCTCCAACTTTTTCACCCTTAAGAATCTTAAAGTAAAAATTTCCCTGTGTCTAATCATTAACATTGGAGACTAACAGGAAAGAATGTTGTGGACAGATGCATAACAATTCTGCATGACTCAGCTGTGTAAAGTACAGATAAAAAGGAATTTAAAAACATAATGTTGTCTAAATTTTCATTTTTCCATTCAGACACACTCTTTAATAAAACTGGAATGAAAGTTTGAATGAACATTTTGAGTGTGCTGTTGAAACCTAAATTATGCTCAAGTTTGCTTGTATCTGCACTAATTCTCTTATATGGAGAAATCTAACTCATCTCTTTTTTTCCTTCCCCCTAGTTAATGGTCTAGTGATACTTGGATTTGCAGGTAAGATTTATTTCTAAAATTCAAACTTCCATGTCTGTTTTGTTAATGGCAGCCATTTGAGAAGTGCTTTCATCCTATCTCATTACAATTAGTCAGCTGTCATGCATTTTTTACAACTGGTCTTGTCCACTGGCTGTATGAACAGAGTGTTGTAGTGTTTTGTAAAGGTCAGTCTCAATAGTGATGGGAAAATTGTATAATTATTCATAATTTTGAACCCCTTTGGCCAGGGATTTAGACAGAAACTCTTGTATTACCAGATTGTTCCTGTCAAATTACTCTATCAATCAGAGCTTTTTCTACAATCCTGCAAAATATTGAAGCTCTAAAGAGAGCCAACCAAAAATACCAAGGCCATGGAAAATCCATTTAAACATTCCGCTGGGAAGAGGCTGGAGTAAATTGTCAGTACATATGATGTAATGGAGGAGAAACTTGTATTCTGTTGGATTTATAAGGTTATAAATCAAGCGATGGCTGGCTGTTCAGAATACCCTGCCAGGGAAGACGGCTTTGCCTAACTTTTGTCAAAGCATCAGTGTAGGATTTAAGTTGCCATCTGTGCAATTTTCATATCTGGTTTTGAATTCTGCCCAGTTTTAATGCTCATCTGCAGATCTAGGTGTGGAAAGTATAACTCATAACAGCTGCAGCTGCTAGATGAATTGGCAGGAATGCTTAAATAGGCAGGGTCCATGCTATCATGTTAACTTTCCAAAGACAAAATTACGCTGCTCCTCTTTTGTAACTTTCATCATTTCTATCACTGATGATTAACTGTAGTTGTGATTTTTTTCTGACATGGATGAAGGCTTAGTGTCAGCTCTAAGAGCTCTGACAATCAGATATGAAGAAGGAGGTCAGGTCAGGTCCCAGTGTGTCAGCTGTACACCTGGAGAGGTTTGTGGTCTGTATGAAATAGTAGGCTTGGGGTCTCAGGTACAAAGTAGGCTGTCCAGTTATGGACCTGCTGCTGTTGGAAAGTATGTGAAAGCAAAGTATTTCTTTGGTCAGATGTGATGGCTGTCTCTTGTTTGGCACACGGCATCACTGAGTCATTGACTTCCCCAACTAAAGAGTCGACTGTGATAGCTGGAGTTAAATTGCAAGGTGCTCCTGCCTGGGCTCTGGAGGAGGCACCTCTTTCATGGGTGAGACGCTTAATGTGCACTTGAGCCTGTTTTACAATCACATGCCCTGTTTTGAATGGAGATATTAAAGTTTCTGATTGATGGCTGAGTCATGTTGTGAAGCCTGAAACCAGTCATCTTGCCTTAAGTTTTTTGGACTGAATAGTGAGGAACAGTGCCCTGTTGAGAGTGAGGGCTGTGTCTGACTTCTCTTCAAGTGGATGCCTACATGCCTTTGACCTCACTTCATCTGGCAGTGTGTTTGGCTGTCACCATGTAAAATTAGAACCACAGGCTCTTTCAGCAATGATGGGATCCTGCTCTCAAAGTAACTAATAGAAGGAAAAGAAATACCTCCTCTACCTGGTGTAAATAAGGTCTGAGTGAAAATGTAGGTTCAGAAGAAAAAGGTGCAAGACCTGATTCTACTTAGACTTATTTCTATGATTAAAAATGTACAAAGTGGTCTGTTCTTCTTGGCTTTATTGTTAAAAAAAAGCTGTTTCTGCAGAGTTCTCAGGAGGGTTGCCTGACACCTCCTGAGAGGTTTGTCAGGGTTGCAGTTTTGTTCAGGTAAATCCTTTTCTCAGATTTATGCTGCTGTAAAGAGAAGAAATCACACTGGTGTTTTTCTGACTAATTTAACTTAGGCATTTGTATTAAGTATGTTGACATACGTACAATGTTCTGCAAAATGTATGCATTTTGTATACAAAGGAGCAATCAAAATAGGGGCAATTATAAAGGTAAAGCAAGATATATTTAACTACTTAATCAAAACATAGTGTTTCAGCCTTACCAAAACCAAATGCTTTAGTTAATCTGAACATAATTTTTTCAGAATTTTATTTTTATAAGAAATGCCAAAATACTATCTTTGTATTCCAATACAGGTGTGGGCTGGGTGAGAAAAACCTTTGACTTTGACTCCAAATATTGTGGAGTTGTCATTACAGATTAGGTAGAGAAAGGTAGAGGTTTGCTCAAGTCAAGGTTAACTCTTTCTTTGCAAGTAGCTGTATGCTTGTAACATTAACATCAGATAATGGTAGATTATTCCTTTAATATATCCTAAAGATATACTAAAGAAAAAGCTTAATTGTGATTGTGGAATTTTGAGCCCTTTAGCTGGTAAGATATACAAATGTTTCTGATATCCAAGTTAATTTACAGTCCCATGGTTAGTTCAATGGGAAAAATCTGTACAGGCTTGAGAAACGCCTTCTACACTGAAGTTACTATATGATCAGTAACTTCAGTTAGCTTTTAACTATAAATGCAAATGGGCAGTAATAATAATGAGTAGAAGCTAAGTAAGATTACAAAAGTGACTAGGTAGGTTTCTCTACGCCAGGTCTAAAAGATGATACTACATATGGTACCCTATAGTATTTGATACTAAGTTATGTTTTTAATAAATTTACATAAAGGTATATTTTATCTATAAAATGTTTAGAAAGTTGAATGTTAGGTTTGCAACAATGTAGGTGACAAGCAGAATTATGTGGAGTTTGTGGGTGATGTGTTTGTGCTTTTTCCATTTCAATGTTTGAGATTTAAGGTGCTCTCTGATTTTACATAGGTGCACATCAACAGACTAATCTCTGCAATGAATCTCTCATGTTAGAAAAGTTGCCTGCCTGTGGAAAATCCTTTGAAGAGATGATGAAGAAAGTGGACTCTAAAAAATGGTGCAACCTGACAGAATTTATCATGTAAGAGTTAGTTATGGATTTCATAGTTCTCACCTTTTTAATGGTGTTTGTCCTTTAAAAAAAGGATCACCTCAAATATCAAGAACACCATAACACCTGCATCCCTGATATATCCCTAATGCATGTAAAACATTTATATTCCAGATAAATTGAAATCCTCCTGTATTTGGTTGCCAGTTGCAGAGGGCTAAGTGTAGCTCTTGAGTCCCTGCAATACGGCCACATGCGCACAGAGACCCAGCTCTGAACTCAAAGAGTGCACAAAAAAGAGCATGTTAATGAAAACTGACCAGTGGGCTAATCAATACTAGCTGCTATTGTTTTTACCTCAGACAGTTTTGTTTATAATCAGTATTTCTGTGCATTTTAGAAAAATGTTACTTAATTATTTTTTTTTCTGTGAAACCACTAAAGAAATGTGCTTTTAGAATCACACTATTCTGTTTTCTCTGTTGGTAACAATGTAGTTCCCTCCTCTGATTTCCTTTTTTCAGTAAAGACAACAGGAACATTTCCTCATATACTGTTTCAGTAATCCACCTCGTGAGTGAAATTGTCCTGTCCAAATGTAAAATGATTTGTCCTGTTGAAACTGCTGCAGTTTGTTCTTTGCCTGCCAGATAGCACGGAGAGAGTGAGCACCACCCATTTGATTTGGATATCTAAAATACTGCAAGACTGACATTAGTGTGGGTGACATTATTATTTTCTTATCTCTATTCTTGTTCTGTGGTTGCTGGAGGTATTTCAACATCTCTCTATAAAGCTGCACACTTCAGACTCTGCTCTGGAAGAAACTCACCGAGCTTGTGTAATTGGTGGTATTTTTGGCTTTGTGGAGCGTCTGCTTCTTCAGAGCGTGTCTGCTCATGCATAATGCTTGGTTTTTGGAAGCGCTGAATACCCTCTTACACCAACTGAAATCAGAGGAAACTGCAGGTGTTCAGCACTTCAGAAAACAAGACTCAAGTGAATCAGTTCTGGTGTGGTACAAGCCAGCCTGAAGCAGAACACCTTCCTGGATTTGAAACTCTGCTGGTGCTGTTTCAGGGGCTGCTCCTGAGACACAGGTAGCCACAAGCTAGGTGTTACCACACCTGTTACAGCATCATTTAGCCCCCGATATGTTCTTGTCTCATATGATCATTGGTCTTGTCTCCTATTTAGTATCACTTCATGTGATGCAAGAATTTGTGTCCACCTTATGCAAGATTTTAACAGTTGATCACCAACAGACACAACAGATGATAATGAAATATTGGACTGCTGTGCTACGTTGCAGCAGTTCCCCATGTTTCACTTACTGCTGACACCCGTATTGAGATGTCCCACCTGTTCATAATGTTTCATACTCTAACAGCATTTTAACAACTCTAGATGCTATTCCTTCTTAGCACTTTTATTAGCAGACCCTAGATGGTTTTACAACCTTGCAACCTTTTAAAAGGTAGATTCTTAGAATTCATGGCACTGGAGTGAAAGATGCACTCGTGCAGCTCTCCAACCATGGAGGAAGAGGAGCTAAGCTCGTCCTATCCAGCATGCAGAAATTGCATTCAAATCTGGCAGAGAAATATGTGTATACAAAGGAAAAGAAAATCCGTGCAATACAGGTACTGCTAAATTTATTTAACAAAAATATATACATTATGGGGCAATAATTTTAATTTTGCAACTAATCTAGGTATAAGTTGTTTTACTTCTTTTGAAGGAAGCACTGTAATTTTGTTCCATTTGATCTTCATTACAATTGTACTATAATCACAAAACAGAATTCTTTGCTGATATCTTGTTCATATCAGTAAATGTCCTCAACTAATGGGACTTGCAGCAGAGAAAGGTACTACAGAAATCAAAATACTAGACTCTGCCTTTGCTAATGCAGATGAAGAAGCAGGCAGCTTTTCTCAAGCCTTTTGCTAAAATTTCAAGAGTTTAAATATTTTCGTGCAAGATTTTCCCAAGGTTTGGAGGTGACTGAAATCTCTGAGTTCTCCTGACTTTCAATTAGAGTTAAGAATCCTCCTTGCTTTTATCCTTTCCAATTGCACTTACCCTTTGTTGTCATTTTCATTCCTTGCACAAGAAAATTTCTGCCTATCTATGGAGATTGTTTTGTCTGAAGAAACTGGTCAAGCTTTACTCATTTTTCCCCATATGCAGTACCAGAAGAATTTCAGCCTCTTCCAAAAGAAAAATCTTTTACATTTTTACGTAACATACAGTTTTCTAAAACTTATTGCTCTCACGTATATTTCAAGTTCTAGCTTAGGAGAGAGTAGAGGGAGGAATATGTTTTGGAATTTATTTCCTGAATCAAGTATTAATCAAGCATTATCAGTCTGCTCACAAACTTATCTTAACAGTTCATTGCACTGAAGGAACAGCACATGTACACCTACCTTTAAGAATGTCCTGGTTTAGGCTGGAATAGAATTAATGTTTTTTTCCTGGTAGCTGGTATAGTGCTGTGTTTTGGATTTAGGATGAAAATAATGTTGATAACATACTGATGTTTTTAGTTGTTGCTAAGGCAGTCAGGGACTTTTCACCTTTTCATGCTGGCCTGCCAGCAAGAAGGCATGGGGTGCACGGGAAGTTGGGAGAGGGCACAGCCAGGACAGCTGACCCAAACTGACCAAAGGGATATTCCCTACCATACAATGTCATGCTCAGTGTATAAAATGGGGGAGTTGTCCGGGGAGCCGCTGCAGCTTGGGAACTAACTGGGCATCGGTCAGAGGGTGGTGAGCAATTGTGCTGAACATCATTTATTTTGTATATTCTTTTATTTTTTTTTTTCCTGTCCTTTTCATCTGTCTTTATTTCAACCCATGGGTTCCACCTTTTTTGCAATTCTTTCCCCCATCCTGCTGGGAGGCGGGGAGTGAGTGAATGGCTGTGTAGTTGTTTTAGCTACCTTCCAGGTTAAACCACAATAAAGAATTTTACTCTTTTGTGAAAGTGATTTGTGAATTGTGATTTGACGTTGTGCTTTATATAAGAAGCATATAGGTTAATTTCTTCTAGCTCATTGGAGGAACCCTGACAGGTGGGACTGAAACACTTCTTTATTTGGAGTATTCTGACAAATTAATGAAAAAACAGTATTTCTAGCCATGGACACTTAAAATTCAGATATTTTAATTGAGGTAGTATTAGTTTACCCTGATTTTACATCTAGCCTCCAGCAGTAAAAATTAGTCAACCTGGATCAGTTAGTGGGTTAAAACTGAGTTTTGTGTGAAGGAAACTGTTTCTTCACACAGTAATTTCTGCATGGTGCTTTTCAGTTACAAAGATCTTGCAAAATTTGGCTTTGTATCTTGTATCAAAATGTAATCATTTATGGAAATCTGCTTCTTTTCTAAACTCTTTGTTTTATGGAGGAGTTTTAGCTCTTCAGGGTAAATGGCTGTCCTTGGTTATGGGATTGTAAATAGCAGCTATCTGCATTGCTTCACTGCTTGGCCAAACAGTCATGAGAGAGATCTCAGTGACTTCAATTTGCGGTAACTTAATAATGACAGATCTGTTTTACTGATTTCTTAACTTTATTCTTAACAAACTCGTGTTCTTTAAAAAGCAGCCTTTTGACTGATTTTAGACAGACGAGGGTCTTGTGTGGCTGCTCGTACTGGAAATCAGTGTAAGAGTTTTGGTCTCCATGGCCTGTCGTGATCTTGCTGGAAATGTATAATGATCCCATATAAACCATAGAATTTCAGGTAGAGTTTTACAGAAGAACTGTCAGGAGAAAGTTTCCCTATTAGTTTTTGCAATTTTTCTGTGAGGATTCATAGAGAAATTAGGAGACAAATACTCTGAGTCAGACTGTCCAAATTTGAAAGCTTAGATATGATGAGGGATCAAAGTAGCATTTTAAATACATATATTATAACACTGTATTATATTATTAATATTTAGCAACTGCAGCTAAATATGTAAAATCTGCTCCTGTCCATAAACCTAGACCCATTATTAACAGTCAGATTTTTTACACCATGATCTATGTGATAATTCCTGGTCTGATTACAATGGGACTGTAGTCAAGAGACCAAGTATGACTAATTCCTAAAGTAAATGGCCAGATGAACATGGGAGTACCCAGAGCTGTCTTACAGGGACCTGAAAAAATGTTGCTTATTGTGGTTGTGTAGATTACTTTCTATTGTTAGCTAATGAAAGGGTTTTCTAAATACTTCTGACTAGATCCTGGAAACAATTTAGCTAGAACAAACAATCTCTAAACAAATCTCTGTGTCTCCCCAACACTAACCCCTAGGGAAATACGGGACTGAAATGTGCTCATGTTTGTTCTCAGTGGCTTGTTAAGCTTTTGGCCTGCTCCCAATGACTGGTATCTCCTCTCTCTTCTGCATCCCTGTTTTCCAAACTTTTGTGAGTGTAGTTACTAGCATTTCAGTAATTTTGAGACCAGAGAGATTGCTATTGCCACCTGGTCTGCACTGCTGAATAATATAGCCATGTAATCTGCCCAGCAGTCACTCTTTTAAACCCTGTAAGAGTGAGTCGCTTATGGGAAGGCGTCAGCTCTTCATTTAAAAGATATTAAATGAGTATTGTTCCATTACGTCTATCGACAGATTGTTCCAAAGGGTTCACTGTTCACAGTCAGAGGAAAATGTGTCTTATTTCTCATCGGTTTACCTAACTCCAGTACCCAGTGATTATACCTTCTCACATATTTCCCTGATACAGTAAAGTTCATTCTGTTGTCAGAAATCCTTTTTTCCCAATTAAATACAAACAAGTCACTTTTAAGTCACCTCTCAATCACTTTTTTTTTAATAAATTAAGATCAAGGTTTTACAACTGGTGACAGTAATGGATGTATTTCAGAATTCTTAAATACTTTGCAAGTTCTGGCATCTTTTCTTTTGGAGAGTGGATTCCAGTCTAGAATTGAACATTTCACCCAGCAGTAGTTTACATATTATTATATACGGATTCCCTATTTTTTCCTCTAATTCTACTGGGTATTCATCATTTTTTTTCTGCCAAAATATTCATGTATTGCATTAACCCTCCTAGCTACCTAGTAATTGCAGGAGGACAAGCTATACATGATTTTAAGTCCTTCTCAGAGTGACTTGTAAGTCTGATGTACATTATTTGTTTCTGGATCTATTATCTTGCATTCACCAGCGTTAAAATGCATATGATTTAAGTAAGTCCACATTTGTAAGTCATCCAAATCAGTCTGTGTAACTACACCTACATCTTCTGCTCCTTCTTCACCGTTTACTATGCTATTTGCTTAAGCAAAAATTATTTGTTTGCCTCACTTGGTTGATTAAGATATTAGGCCAAAACTTTTGCAACTGCCCTCCATGAATGGCATGAAATACAGTGATTATAAGGAAGCACAAAAGACCCAAAAGATTAATTTGAAAAATCAGTAAGAATGTGTTTTGGACTCCATATATGCATTTCTGGTTGATTGGCTGCTGTGAGACCAAACAATATAGAGGTAAGAAATTCAGATATATAATGGCATGTCAAGGCAACACGCTTTAATACCAATGTATACCAAAAAAGAGACATATGTAAAGAGCTGTGATTAATTAGAGAGTTTTACTTGTATACAATATAAACTCTTGTTAGATTAACTTTGAACTTTGGTATTGGTTAATTTTGTGTTACATTCCTTATAGACAGAGTTATACTGCTATTTTTCAAAAGGGCATCCAGTAATTCCATTCAAAGACAGCACTTAAAACCTGTCTGAATTGCACTGTACCTTAGCACAAGCCAGTCAGCTTTCCTGATTTTATTACATCATTATATCTAAAATACAGATAAATATATAAAAGTACCTTCTCCGTTTAGAAGTATGTGGATCTCCTTATCATTGGTTTGGGTTTGCCGTTTTTCTGCAATAAAAATTTGTAGGCTGTAAGAATACAGAGAAATAATCAAGGGGTCACTGCTGGAAGAGCAAAGACAACTATAACATAGGTATTTAGTCATAGGTCACTTCCTTTCTTTGAAATGTCAAGAGTTGATGCTTAATTTACTCAGCTTTCAGAAAGAACTTGTTAGGCAGAAGATACACATTGTGTGTCTGGGGCATTGGGCAGCAGATGCCACTAAAGAATGTGAACCTATTGCTGTCACTCAGGCAAGCGTATCAGGAAATCAAAACTAGAGCAGGATGCTGCATGATTTTGAACAGCGAAAGATATAGTGAAGAGATCATCCTTCTGTCCCTGAGTAGAGCTGATTAGTCTCTCTCTGCTGTCATTAGAACAGTGATGTCAAATGAGCCTAGAAAGTGATCTTTCTTCAAAGACCTTCCTTTCACCAAAGACAAATGGATGCCTACATGTTTTTTATGTGTCTTTTGCTGCAGTTGCTCAGTTGTATCCTTATGCATCTTGTCACTCCAACAGTCAACTAAATCTCCATATAGGCATGACAGCTTTGTATTGTCGAAGGAGTGCATCCCAAAACTAATTTCTCATGGGTCTGAAGCAAACTATGGAGTGCTTTTCTTTAGCTGAATCAATAAATGAAATAACAGTTGATAACTTCATATGAAAAAAAATAGTGCTGATATGTAATTTCCAGTGTTTGAGTCCTTTAAACTTTTCCTGAGGGCACAGGCCAGGCTCAGTAACATTTATTTGCTTTTGGACTGAAATATGGGATTTGATTGTTATCTTTGATCTAGTCAAGTGTCATCTATTTCAGTGTAAGTCATTCTGTTATTTCAAGCTGATACCACTGTTGCAGTAGTCATTTCACAAGTATGTAAGGTCTGTTACCTTATACATAGCACATACCTGCTACCCTGGGAGCTCCCAGCCAATCATTCTGTGTTTACCAGCCAAGGAATAGCTGTGGATTGAGAGGCCAAGGGTGAAATAGCAATTTGTGTTTTGGGAGAGAGTTCTAGCAAAGTAGCGCATGTAACACATGTAAGATCTGGCTTTTCTGTTTCAGAAAAAGTACTGGTTGTAACAGACTTCTTTCTGCAATTCCTACATTTCTTTTTACCTCATCAAGCGTGTCTTCACCACCCAGAGAGCCTCTATTTTGATGTGAGGCAGTGACTGTGTGGCACTGCTCTATCGGCACCTGGAAGATGTTACAATTCTCATTTTTCCAAAGTTTTAAATCTGAGTCCTTAGCAGAATAGGAGAGGGCAAAATTTTTCTTTAGCTATAGATCTGAAGCTGATTCATTGCAAGTATGTGTGTACCTGGTGGAATCTCCTGCTTTGCTGTGAGCATGGTCCAAGGTCTGTCCCCATACTGAACAACTATTTTATTTTCTGTACAGTCTCAGTGTAGTTTTCCCAGAATACTTTACATCAAAACTAAATTCTATAAACAGAAGCAATAGGTTTCAGTCCCATTGACGACAACAAAGTATTTCACCCATGTTCTGTACAGATTGTTGCAGATTGGAAAAAGGAATTAAGGAAAAAAGATGTGTATGACTGTTTGTGTCTGAAGAGTAATTCCCTTTTTTTCCATGAAGATTTACTGGGGTAGGGAACCAAAATTCCTTATTTAGCCTGCTGTAACCCCTCCCAGTTTTGTCAGTCCAGATTTTGTAGAAGAAAATATTCTTTGCCAGCTTAGTGTCTCTGTGAAGGAAGTTTGAAGAAACCTGCACTTTATGTGGCCTCATGTCAGTGTAATCTATTTACCATTAAGTGTTTGGTGCAGTGTAGAAAAACAAGGACTGCTGTGATAGGTGCTAGCATTTTCTTCTTCTTCCTTTGGGCTTCCCATACAGATACAGTTGCTGCTTTTTTTTTAAGCTCTCAGTGACATGCAAATGATGCTGGTATTTCATCCTTTCTACCTGTGTATTTCTTTCAACTCTTCACATACCAAAACTTACAGTAATTTTATATTAAAAAATCCTTCAAAAAACTCCTAGAAATCATGGTAGCAGTGGCAAAATGAGGCTAGTAATAATTACGCCCAAGAATCTATTGTTTTCCTTCTGTGAGTCATGTCTGTCTTTTCAAAAGCAAAGCAAAGCAGCTTATAAATCAGTTAGGTGGGAGCAAGTAAAACAATGGAAAAGAATGTCATAGTTGAGCAGTTGTGTTGTCTTCATGCTGGTAGCTGACAATAGCAATTTTTCATTGCAGAAATAATAATGTTTGCCATCTGTTATTTAAAAAATTGGAAATGAAAGAACCCTATAGTTTGTAAAGTGTCACCAGATTGACAGGTGCAAAGCTGTGCTTAAAATGTGTACATTCACCTGCTCGTTGGGATCAGCTGTTCTAGCCACAAAGTCACTGTGAAGTTAATGTAAAGGCACAACTTTTCCCTGAATAAGGCTATATTAGAAAATCTTTAAAAAGAACTGCATTTCAGGTCAATCTCCATTACTTTTATATGAAAGTAAATCAACTTTGTTTTATATTGTGTAGATGAGTATGTCCTGATGACTGTGAATTAGAGGGGTTAGTTTGAATTCAGAGACCAGGATTCCACATCAGGCAAGAATAGTCCCTTACCACATAACTGCTTTCCTCCTGATAGAACCAGAGGCTGAAATATGGTTACTTAATGCAGTTATAGTTTTTCCCCTTTACTACATAGGAAAGGGAAGGATATGTTATACAATTCATGGCTGTGAAAATGAAATCTATATTTGATAATTCCAGATGAAGACTGAATAGGCTTATGGCTTTGGACACTCATTTCTAGTATTTTTTCTCTCTTTAGAGCATAGTTATGACAATGCACTCCTAAATCATTGCCTGCTGTGACCACCTTACATGCAGAAAGGTAGTGAAAAACATTAATGAACATCAAATTTTTAATGAATTATTCTAAGTATGACTTCTGAACTGTAATGATGTATAAAGGACACTGACATTTATAAATTCTGTGAAGACCTCCAGACCATTTTGCTTATAAATGCAAAGCCATCACTATGTTCTGCAGCATATTGTAGAAATAGCTATGCTACAAACTAGCAAAGCCTCATCAGCTTTTCATCTGATGACATTTCTTGGGTTTTCATTTTAGACACTGAAAAATCTTGCTTTTTACATAGAAAACTTTGCTTTGAAGAGCTTCCTTGAAACTAATAAATGGGTTGAAAGAACAGGATAAGGAGAAATTGGCCAATCTTTTGGGAAGCTGTTGAATTAAATACACAGACTTCCAAGAGCTCAGATTTGGTGAAGTAAAACAATGTTATTTGTTATTTATACCACAACACATATTGTAACTGCAGTCTACAAAAGCCTCAACTCAGGGATGAGAAGATGGGGAGAAGAGAAGATGACTGGAGTTTGTTCTTCATTGAGGATAAATGTTTCTTTCTTGTTAAATCAATGGAGACTCTGGGTCTGCCACTGAGAAAATGATGAGTGTTTAATGCCAAAATAGTGTGCTTTTGCAGCCCATTCTCCATCTCTTCAAGGTTTTTAAGAACTCAGACCTTCCTCTTCTTCAGTTTACAGATAATTTTACAAATCTTTATGAAAGTTACCAGTGTGAGAAAAGAGAGGGATCTTCTGAGCCTGCTACTAAACAGGATAAAAAAAATATATTTTCATTACAAATAGCTGAAAACTCTTCAGTTTTTAATGTAAGATCTCAGTTTTTCAAGTGTTTTTTTCAACAAGTTTTGACATCTGTTACGTTTATTTGTCATGAGTCATTGTTCTCAAAAAGAGAGTGAAATCTGGCATTTGCCAAAAATATCAATAATTTCTTCTTAAAGTTCTGAATGAGTTTTCAACACTGGTGAAGTTAAGGTCACCAGAAGACACCAGTTACAATATTTTAGCAAGGGTGCTGTGAGTCAAATTGATGTGTACCACAGTAGATGCATCGGACTAATGTCTGGTAGTTTGCACCCATAAGGTAGGATTGGCATGTCAGTGCTTACTTTACCAAGTCAAACAACAAATAGTTCAAGATATAAGAATATATGAATCTTAATGAGTAAAATCACTTGCAAAAAATAATGTAAGCAATTTAGAGGTGATGTTAGAAAACACTCTGCTGTTAAATCTCATGACTGTCAGCTGATGTGCCCTTTCAGCAGCTTTCATGACCTCTTTGAATTGTACTGTGGCAAGATCAGTAATAGAAAACAATCTTCATGGAGCTTATTATTAAAGACTGTATTTCAAAATAAGCAATACATAAGATTTCTGTCTAAAGTTACTTCGTGGTAAAATAATATGACATACTTGATAGACTAGTATCAATTATGCAATGTTAATATCATGGACTGTATATTTTTAGAGGTAGTGAAAATGCAAGAGGAGATAAATGTTTTACAAAAATGAATACTTCATAAAAAATGTTGTGGTTCTTCTGTTTTGGTTTGCAAGACAGTTTCTACATTTCTGTTTTCTAAATGGATCGACCACAAACATAATAACCCACATTAATTTAGCAGAGGCAAAAAAACAGATTTTCTTGCTTCAAGATACATGTGGTATTAGTCATGTGGTTAACTGTTGACAGCACATTATGAATTAATACTACTCATTTGTTCTGTATTCAGGGTCTTGTTTCAGTTGCAGAAGTTTACTGATACTTTTTTAAAAGTATTTTACATGGTTAATTGACAAGGCTCTGGCATTTCTCTTTACCTTTGCAAAACAGTATATAATTTGAGGTTGGAAAGTATATCCAAGACAGCAAATGCAGTGTTCTGCACTCAAAGACATTAGTCATGTTTTTCAGCCTATTGTATAATTTGCAAAGGGCAGACATGCATGTTGTTAGTTGCATTGATAAACTTGATGGCGATGTATGAAATTACTATAGTACTTACGAAAAATAATAGCAGTACAGCAGCTTTGTAAAATTAAATATTTTTTCTATGATAGGAGCTGAATGTGTAAGGAGTGGAAAGAACAAACTTTGCTGTGGCATAGTACATAGGTGAACAATTAAGAGCACCATTCTATTCAGCTTTCATGAAACATGTTTTACGTTTCTCTTGTGTATGTTAATATCCTTCACACATTTCAATGACTGCTAAAATGTACCATTTCATATTAAAGTGGGTATCAATTCATAACATAGACAGGTTTGGGGAAGGGAAATATTAAAATGAACATTCTGGCATCTAGAACTGCATTCTGTGTCTGCCTTCATTATGAAGCCTGTGGGACTGGGAGTTATCACTGAGGCCCTGATTTTTATCTGCAAGAAGGTAGCTTAAGAAACAGAATGATCTTATGATGTTCTATGTTATGTATAATTTATCACATTGTATTGTAATGTATTATGGATTTTTGCATCTTATTACTGGGGAGTATATTCACCTAAGAGATATCTAGGCTGACATGTAGTATACAGGTGTAAGGTATTAGTGTTACTACTTAGGAAATAATAGGTACAAAAATGTAAGGTTGTTTTTGCTTTTGACTATTGCTGTGCATAGAAATAATTTTTTTTTCACTGTCTGTGTGAAAATAAGGCAGTATTTTCATCATCCAAAGAGGAATTAGATAAAGACTTAGAAAGTAAAACCACTACTTGGCTAGTCATAGTGCTTAAAAATTAACAGACCCCATAATAGCTTTCTTATGGCAAGGGTTTGTAGTCTTTCACAGGTGATGTGCTATTTTACACTGTTTTTTAGAGCTTACCAGGACCCAAGAAGTAAATGCAGCAGAACCAGAAGCTGAGAACCAGCTGCCTTTCAGGTTACAACTTCAAGATGCTCTGTCCCCCTGCTTCTGATCTGCAGCCAGTCTTACTGAATGTTATCCAAAATCTCCTGCAATGATATTTTTTTGTACCTGCTTAGGAGGCTGCTGACTTGTCCTTAAGCAACTCCAGGGAGCGTTGCAACATTCAAATCTTCCATAAACAGTTGTGGAGAAGTAGGGCCCTTCGTGGTCCACCATTTGCTTCTGTTGTCTGTATGAGATGACAGAACCGATTTGGGAAGCCACAAAGCACAACAAGAAGTTACTTAAGGAGGGGGCATGTGTCTTCACCTCCATGAATAAGAGGGGAAGATGTAAGAAATTAAAAAATCCATATTCAATGGTGTTCAGGCACTGTCAAAGTCATGTTAAAACATAATCACATACCTGAATGGTAGTTAAGCAGGACTTTTCCATACATGGCGCTTCCCCTATCAGATCTTTATGCTATACCTTAAATTCTTTTCTAATGTTGCTGCTGTTCTTCTGATTCTGTGGTTAATTTTTCATCAGTTTTGGTCTCATTTGTGAACTGTCCATTGACAGATTGCAATTTTAAAAAATATGTTTGTTATTCAAAACTGCAGAAATCACTTGTCCATTAAGTAGTAGTTGATATGATCTGAAGTTTAAGATCTCTAGTTAGTTGCCTGATTTTTGACTTGCATTGCTTGGGTTCTACTTGGAACAGAAAACAACTGCCACTTTCCTCCCAAAGCAAATGGATTTTGTAATTACAATAATTTTATTGGTGTATATAAATGCATTTTCTATAATCAGAAAAAAACCTGCATTCCTGGCATGCTCATAAAAATTAAGTAAGGAGGAGTATGGAAATTATGATGGAAAGTTCAGCTTAGAAGTGGATGAGTTGTATTTTTATTTTATTTATTTTTCATCTGTGCACATGCTGCAGTGGGTGTTTCTCAAAGTGTAAGCCTGGTTGACCCATGATTTCTATTTCACAGCTGGATATCATCAGGTATTTTTCTCCCCTGTTTCCACTTTAAGAAATGATACTGTTGTGTTATAAAAGGCTTGTGCTACTTTGGACCAAGTGGAATCTAATAACAGCTTCCACTCCACAGATGACACTTTAGTACCCTTTTAAAAATGGAATCTGAATCCATTGTTTGTAGATGTAAGCTGGAATGAATGAGGAGGGCTCTTCTGTTATTTCTTTCCCTGTGAGCTTTTGTCTGCTGGTCAGAAAAATCACTATGTTCACAGGTGCCTATTTTGCATAGCTGTCTGGAGGCCCAGCTGCATAGTACTGATCTGGATTAGAGCCACATTTTCTCTGCTTGCGTGTCAGCTTGGTTCATCTAGATGGAAAGAAAAGCCTTGAGCAGCTGAGATGATACAGAGAGTGTGCTGCGAATGACTAGCTCAGAGCAGCTCTGGGCTGGGGACTGCCTCTTCCCTCCTGAGTGTGAGTCCTCCTCGGGTGTTGGAGGATTGGAGTGAAGCCAGGTGAGTGTTTAATTTTGGAAGCAGTGATGGAATAATGGTTTTATCATGGAGCCAGAACATTTTGAGAAAAGTGGTGTCAAATAAGCTGTTATTCATAGGAAACTTTACAAGGTGAATGAACAAAGTGACTGATGTGTTTGGGAGAAAGCAGAATTGCCTCAACAGATGACTGATGCTAGGGACTAACCTGAATACCTGCATGCACCAAGTGCCTTTGCACTTGGGCTGACTGGAGGGAAGATTGTGCAAACCAGTAGTGATGGTAATACTTTTGCGAAGGCGTTAAGCTTAGGTACATACAAGGATAGCATATTGGTTGCATGTTTCTCCATCACTGACTGTGGCATATTTGAGTGTAATTCTTGACTAGCTTGATTTTTTTTGTGATGCTTTTTTTTGCCTCACAGAACAGATGTGAGATTGATCTGTCCAATGCACTAGTTTTCCCGGACTCCCTTCCTAATCAGTGGAAACTTAAGGAAGGTGTCTTAAAAGAGGTCATATACATCATGCCCTATATTATTCTCCAGTGTCTCCACTGAGATCTTAGTCTGGTTTGGCCTTTACCTTGGCATCTTGCGAAATAATCTGAATTGGATAGAGAAATAGCTGATTGTAATAGAGAAAAAGCAGATGAGGCAGCAGAGATTGTGCATCTGTGATTTTCAGCACTGAGAAGTATTTGCTAGAAATCAAAAGATGGTCTGATCATTTGAGTCTGAATTTTGGAGTATTTCCTGCTTCCCTTCACATGTTCTAGTGCAAGGATTGAAATTTTAAATGTGAAATTTTAAATGTAAAATTTTAAATACTAATGAGTATAGTGACACAAAAACATGTGATATATTTGAATGCATGCCCCAGAAACATACTGTATTATGTCATGAGAAGCCCAAGGGGATGAAGGGCTTTCGCTAGTTTACCAACTTGACAAAAATGTTTGAAACTTGATTCGTAAGTAAAAAGGTTTAAAGTTTAAATTTCACTTACTTACGGAAACACAAGCCTGATTTGTTTGACTGTAAGGGGTAGGTATGTAATGATTCACGCTACTTGTAGTCAGCTGATGTCACTTGACAGGTGTGTGGGTGGTCTGGTAGACAGTACACGTTGGTAAGGTGAGCGTGTTCCCTAGTATGTTGTCTGGCCAATTGTATTCTTACCCAGGTGATATTTTAATTGTGCAGCTGGCAGGATTTGTCACACATAACCCTGTTAATTTCAGAACCACACCTCATTTTTTTTTGCCTTTCCTCCATTTTCTGCTTCTTGTACTTTAAATACGAGGTGTCTTGTGGATATATGTTTTTGGAAAGTTAAAAACAATTTCCTAAAGAAAATGCTCTGAATTCACACACCACTTTGAATTTATATTAAAGATGTCATGGGTTAACCCTGGTGGGCAGCTAAGCACCACACAGCTGCTCACTCACTTCTCCACTCCAGTAGGGCAGGGAAGGAGGAAAGGAAGAAAAAAAGTGAGAAAAATTGGGGGATCAAGATAAAAGAAATAAAAAATTATATTGTTTAAAAAGACCAATACCCAGCCAGTTCCCAAAAAGATGGTTAACCTCCCTAAAAACCCCTCTTCCCTTTTATTGCTTACATGACGTTATATGGTATGGAATATCTCTTTGGTTAGTTGGTGTCATCTGCCTGGTCCTGTCCCCTCCCAGCCTATTGCGCACCCACCAATCTATTCACTGGGGAGCAGAGTGAGAAGCAGAGAAGGCCTTGATGCTGTGCAAACACTGTTCAGCAAAAGCATTAGTGTGTAGTCAGTACTGTTTTGGCCAAAATTCTAAAACACAACACCATATGAGCTGTTATGAAGAAAATTATCTCTATCCTAGCCAGGACCAGTACAATCTCCATCCCTTATTCCATACCATTTACATCCTGCTCTGGAACCACACTATCCAATATATCCTCATTAACCACCAGCCCCCTTCCCATCCTTTGATTTATACACTGATATCTTCCCTTAGTCTACAGGTCATTCCTGTGAAATGTCCATAACATGTCCATAACGTGTCTACCGAGTTCATTTAGTCCATGACTGGGGTTCTTTCTGTTATGGTGGTCACTCTGAACAGGAGAGACGTGTTGTGTTGAGTTACTGGACACCAAAATCAGCTCAGGGTAAGTCACTGCTGCACTTGTTCATCTTTTGCAACGCTCTTTCTCTGTTGCTTTAGGTGATTCCTGCTGTGGTACTTCCTAAAAAAGACAACTCAAGTTTTCCCCCAAGGTTAAATCTCCTTGAGGTACACATCTGATTTCCCCATCCTCCTGCATTACCCAACAAGTGTCCTTGAGCAAAAGCAATCCCATGAACAGGTTTGTCTTTACCCAAGGGAGAAGCAAACTGTACAGTCTTTCTCAGCCGGTTCCCTAAATGCATTACAGGGACCTTATCTCCTTCTACAATATACAGGGGGTTTGTCTGGTCAGGGCCAGGTCTGTTACCTGATCCTCTAGTATAAACTGGCCAGGTGGCTTCTGCTAAATTTGCATCCCACTGCTTATATGTCCCAACACCCATCCCTTCCAGTATGATCTTTAACAGTCCACTGTATCTTACAGTCTTTCCTGTGGCTGGTGTGTGACAGGGAATGTATGTAGTACACCCAATTGGCACCATGTTCCTTGGCCCAGGTGCTAATGAGGTTGTTTTGGAAATGAATCCCATTGTTTGACTTAATTCTTTCTGGGGTGCCATGTTGGCACAGAACATGCTTTTCAAGGCCTAGGATGGGGTTTCAGGCAGTGGTTTGGGTTACAGGGTATGTTTCCAACCATCCGGTTGTTACTTCTATCACAGTAAGCAGATGACGTTTGCCTTGGTGGGTTTGTGACAGTGTGATATATTTATTCTGCAAGGCCACCTCTGACTGATGTTGCAGCTACTGTACTTTACACCAGAGAGGTTTTAGTCGTGTGGCTGGCTTGATTATGGTGCATGTTTCACATTCATAACCTGTGCAATGGCTTCAGTGGTTAGGTCCACCACTTGATCTTGAGCCCTAACGTATGTTGCATCTCTCCCTGGATGTCCTGACATTACATAGGCCAGCCAAGCTGTAAATAGTTCACTCTTACGTTCCCAGCATTAGAGCAAACAGGCAGAAATTTGTTCACCTGGCTGATGGGTGAAACCTTTTTGCCTGTCTCGGAGCTTGGTCATGGGTAAGGACCATGGATAGTTTTTGTCTCTTTTATGATTTATATTGCTTTCTGCTTTCTTCTCCTGTCCTGCTGCAGAATAAGCTGCCTCTTCTGATTCTTCCTCTCTCCTCCTCTCAGGAGGAGCTTCTCCTCTTACTGAGTTGACCTCTGCTGCCACTGTTTCTTCTTGACTACAGGACCAAATATTATAGTTGAGGGTTAGGTCTCAGGTTTAGTCTCAGTACCTATTTGTGTTGCCTAAGAGCAAGAGACCCTGTTCTGCACCTCTGTGTGGCCTCACACAAAGAGCAGAAGAGCTTCTTGCCTTTTTGAGGGCACTGGACAGCGGCTTGATAGACATGGGCCAGGCCGCAACACAGTTTTAGAAGTTGCTCTGGCAAGTTCTCCTTCTAGAAATTGGCAACACATAAAAAGTATTGCCAAGCTTCCACCAGACAACAGGAACATGAGACACTAAGGCGTTGTGGACAAGATGTTTGATGAGCGCTGGAAACACAGGCCTTAATTCTTGACAGAGTTGTGTGGAAGCTCTATCCAAGTTAAAGCTCAGGATTAATGCACTAGACACACTGATGTAGCCACTCAGCATTTCATGGGTCTTGGAAAGTAAACTAGAAACGTGAAGACAAACAGCCATCTGTTTTAAACATCTCTTTGGAAGCAAACCCTATGTGGTTCTGTAAAGACTGTGATATTTATTTTTATATTATTTGCATGTCAGCATTGCAGGTGTGCACGTGAGGGTCTGAAATACAGCATTATCTTGAGGATCTATTAAGATTTAGAAGAAAGCAAATGCAACTCCTCAGCCTTTGAGGAGATGTGAATACTTCGGAGGCTGCTGACACAGGCAGTAGCTTGAGTGTCTTTCTAAAGCAACCCTTGATTTACTCTGTTTTCTCTGAAGAGAGAATTGCATCCCTCACTTTTTACTTAGCAAAGAATGTTGCCCCTGCTACCGTCTCTGTAGCTTATCTGGTTGTACCACTGCTCACAAGGCCTTTGGAAGCAGACTTGGAAATGTTCATGTTAGAGGTCAAGACTGGTGGCAGCCTGGTCTGCAGTGATCACACCCTGGTGGAAGTCACAGTCTTGAGGGCTATGGGCCAGATGAAGTGTAGAGTCAGGACCCTCAGTTTTAGGAGAGCAAATGTTCAGTTGTTTAAGGAATGAGTGGATGGGACCCCCTGGGAAATTGCCCTCCGGGATAAAGGAGAAGAACAGAGTTCGCAGCTCCTTAAGGACATTTTTTTAGAGTGCAAGAGCTCTCGATTCCCATGTGTAAGAAATCAAGCAAGGAAGGCAGGAGACCAGCATGGCTAAGTAAGGACCTCCTGGTCAAACGAAAGTGTAAGAAGGAAATGCACAGGCACTGGAAGTAGGGACATATATTCTGGGAAGAATATAGTGATGCTGCCCAGATGTGCAGGGATGGGATCACGAAAGCTAAGGCATAGCTGGAGCAGAATTTGGCAAGTGATGTGAAGAAGAATAATAAGGGCTACAGGTATGTTGGTGATGAAAGGAAGATTAAAGAAAATATATACCACCACCCCCCGCCCCCCCAATAAATGAGACAGGAAAACTGATGACAACTGACATGGACCTATTTTGTCTTTTTAATTTTCAGGGGGGCATCAATCACCACTGGAAGCAGTCTTTTATCCCCATACAAACTGGAAGATCATGTAGATCATGTGAACAAAAAAGCTGTTTTCTAGCAGCAGTCCCTTCAGCTCTGAAGGGACTGAAAGAGGTTTGGTTTGCTGGCAGAAGAGCTTTTCTTTTAGGTCTTGCCAAGAAGTGTGTACCTGCTCCTAGTGAAAAGTATTCAGTGGTTGGAGACTAATAAATGTTAAGTGAGAGAACAGGATTCTCTAGCAATTCTGTTCCCTGTAACTTATTCTACGTATTGTCCATTCCCTTTCATTAGAGATGTGACCAACAAAATTGCAGCATGTGATACCTTGAATAAAATAACAAATTTATGTAATGTCCTTGCTGCTAAACTGCAAATTTATTGCTTGCATGCACTGAAGATACTTTCTACTGATAAAATTTTCCCACTCTAGGGACAGCAAAATACAGCTAGAGCGTTATTTTTTTCAGAGAACTGTCCTTATTTCTTTTCCTCAAAAAACATGTTATATCACACAGCTTTGGAAGTACTTAGTGCTTGTACAAAATTTAGCATTCAGACCCATTCTGCTTCAAAGTAATACACTAATATGAATTAATTAGGCTGATTTTTGGGGGAAGTGTGTTTTTTGTGTGTTTGTTTTTCTTAAAGAAGAATCACTGCTGAACAGCATTGAATTGTTCAGTATAAGAACCTTGTATTAAGATAACTGTCCTCATTGCATTTAAATTCTGTGAGCTGCTGAGCTATCTTGTGCTTTGTACAATTTCTCCTTTCAGCACACTGTTGTGTTTTTTTCTCTACTGACTGTTTGCAGGCAAATACCTGTTTGTGCATGGAAAGTCCACAGCCACCCTTTACAGCATTTCAATAGGGAGGTACAGAGCAATGCTGAGCAGGAAATAAGTGACAAATGTAGGAGTTCATTTGTGATTGGGGTTGTGGTATTTGAGGATGTAGTGTCACCAGCCAATTTGTAAACTTGACACAACTGAGTATTTCTACACACAGATAATGCTTTGTACAGTAAGAATACCGCAGGAAGGAAAACAACTATTTTGTAACAATAAGAACTCAAAATTTCACAGACATTGTTCAGTCCTTTAATTTTTTTACCTCTGACTGCTTACTTGAAGATATCAAGGAACATGTCAAGCCCCCTTTCCCTCGGTTGTCAGATTCGTCTACATTCAGCTTTGTTTTTCTTGAAAAAAACTGGAGGGGCTATAGAAATCTTGGAAAAATGAAGCTCAGTAATCTTGCACAAATGTTGCTAGGGCATTCCTTAGACTTCCAGTGATATTGCTTTGAATATAAATCGGATGGGATTTGATCAACAAGGGCACTTACCATTTGTCTAGATGATGTGGGTCCTGCTAGTCTTCATTTCCAAGTAGTGCTGAAAACACGACTCACTTAGCAGAAGTATAAAAATATGTTTATTAAATTGTGATGTTCAGTCTTGGCTACGGTTCTGCAAATAAGATCCTCATTCTTCAAATGGGGTAGTGGTCAATGGCTCAATGTCCAGATGGAGATCGGTGAGAAGTGGTGTCCCTCAGGGGTCCGTACTGGGACCAGTACTGTTTAATATCTTCATCAATGACATAGTGGGATCGAGTGCACCCTCAGCAAGTTTGCAGATGACACCAAGCTAACTGGTGCAGTTGACAAGCCTGGGGGATGGGATGCCATCCAGAAGGACCTGGACAAGCTTGAGGAATGAACCCATGTGAACTTCATGAGGTTCAACAAGGTCAAGTGCAGGGTCCTGCACCTGAGTTGGGGCAACCCCTGGTATCAACACAGGCTGGGGGATGGAGGGATTGAGAGCAGCCCTGCTGACAAAGACTTGGGGGTACTGGTGGATGAAACATGAGCTGGCAATGTTGTGCTTGCAGTCCAGAAGACCAACTGAATCCTGGGCTGCATCCAAAGAAGCTTGGCCAGCAGACTGAGGGAGGTGATTCTGCCCCTCTACTCTGCTCTGGTGAGACCCCACAATGGAGGACTGTGTCCAGCTCTGGAGCCCTCAGCACAGGACCTGTTGGAGCAGGTCCAGAGGAGAGCCACAAATGATCAGAGGGATGGAACAACACTCTTATGAGGAAAGACTGAGAGAGCTGGGCTTGTTCAGCCTGGAGAAGAGAAGGCTCCAGGGAGACCTTAGTGCAGCCTTCCAGTACTTAAAGGGTGTTTATAAGAAAGATGGGGACAGACTTTTTAGTAGGGCCTTCAGTGACAGGACAAGTAGTATTGGTTTTAAAATAAAAGAGGGTAGGTTTAGACTAGACATAAGGAAGAAATTTTTCACAGTGAGAGTGGTGAAACACTGAAACATGTTTCCCAGAGAGGTGGTAGATGCCCCATCCCTGACATTGAAGGTCAGGTTGGACAGGGCTCTGAGCAACCTGGTCTAGTTGAAGATGTCCCTGCTTGTTGCGGGGGCAGGGGGGTTGGACTAGATGACCTTTAAAGATCCCTTCCAACCCAAACTACTCTATGATTCTGTGATTCTGTGATTCTATGAAATGAGAGCAAACAAGTTTTCTTCTCATTCATATGAATTATTGCTTTTGGTGTTGAGTAGGGACCTGTGCTTTGAATTCCAGAAGAAAAGCAGTCTTGCGGCAGACATGTCCACGCAAAAGCTCAGCATCAGCTGCAGTGTAATGTCAGCTTAACTGCCTTCCTTTAAAAGCAGATGGATTAGGAGCAATACCAGTCCACTCCACAGGAGAATAGAGCTGAGCAAAGCTGTCTGCAAAAATGAGATACATAAGCTTGTTCTGAGGTGCACATACATAAGACTAAGTTATTTCTAATATTTAGGCTGGCGAATTGAAAGTTACCATGGTACAATTGTATTGCACTGTGTTGGTTTAGTGGCTTACTGATCTACAGACAGCAAAAGCATCTTTTTATTTGTGATTCATTGACCAGAGGAATAAAGGATATGGACTAATCTTCTATAATTACAATTACAAGGAAAGTTGCTGTGTTAGAGTTACCCAAGTTCTTTCCACCAAATGATTAGTGAGAAACAATTATCTTGCCTCTTGGCCAGATTATTACAGTTTGGTCCCTTGCCATTTTATGGTAGTGATGGTAGGAGGTTTTTTTGCAGGCTGTTGTAGGCTGTTCAAAGGGGGGCTTTTTTACTGCCTTTCCCACTAGAACATGAGCTGGGTGTTATCAGGGTCTGGAAGTGGTGATTTAAATAGCACTAAAGCATTATTGTTGAGGAGTTCCATTCTAGGTCTGTGGTTTAGCTGTAATTTTGTTTTTCCTGTTGCTGAATTTGAAGGTTAGGATTTTTCAGTGTGTTCAGTGATTTGGCTAGAGGATAAACTCTGCTCCTACAGGAACACTACATTTCATTAGACCTAAGTTTAGAAGAACATTGCTGCAGCTTAGCAGCGACCACTCCCACATTGGTTTGCCAGTAAAGCAGTTAATGTCCATGCTCATCTAGATTTTCATCTACATTTTGAAGTCAATTAATAATAGTAGGATTACTATGTTTGGTTTAATAGTAGGATTAATTCTTAAAGGATTCGGGGCTAGTTCATTGCTGCAGAGTTTGGTGGAAAGGAGCACACTTTTTTTTTTGCAAATCAGCAGGAATTTTGCTGAGGACTGCAATGTCAGGGAAGCTGTATTGGTGGTTTCGTATGCATTTGTTTTGCTGTTGAGACTTAGTTATTCAAGAGATTTGACTCTAACCAGAGCCCCACAAAACTGCAAAACCTGCTGCTGCTCATGCAGGTTTCTGTCTTTTAAGCTCCTCCCATGCATCTTTACTTTAAAGGTAGCAGCACAGTATGTCTTTCCAAAAGCAAAGCTTGCTTCTGCATTGTGGGGAAAAAGAAAAAGCCAATAGCACTTGGAGGGAGTAGAAGACAGTATCTGTTGGTAACACGACAACAGTACTTCATATAATCTTAGGACAAACAGGCTTGCAAAACAGATCTTGTGAGAAGTCTGACATGTTTTGAAAGTACAGAAGAACCTAGCTACTCATGAGCAAGTACAAAACTTGCTTTTCATCTGTCAAGGACCATGTTCCCTTTTTGCAGTACCTGGAGAGGTGATGAGTGGTCACAGATAAATTGATGGTGGTGAGATTCCATAGATGACAGCAAGTCTGGTGCAAAAGTATTGCCAGGAGCAAAAATTTGCCTGTCACTGGGGAGTGAATTATTATCAGGTGTCCATGCATTTTTCTGCATTTAAGACTGGAAACAGTGCCCTGAGATTATCCTGAAACATCAACTTATTTAGGGCACATAAGTGCTATTGGTCTTTTAAGAACATTCCTGGTTCCATGTATATAAGGAACACATTTCTTTTTGTCTGTTTGAGAAGAAATCAAATGTCTGGTCTGTTGTTAAATGGAATTATTTACTTCCTGACTTATTATTTTCTGATATGCAATGTACATTTTCCCAAACATCAAAGATCTTTCACAAGGTCACAATTTTAATGAGAAACTGTGGAAGGGAGAAACAGTTGGTGTGAAAATCAAGTTTAAAGTAGTCACAAAAGTATTGTTAAATCTGTTTTACCTCCTCACCTCATGGATTTATTTGCAGCACTTCACAAAAGTATGGTTTCAAGTTGTCAGGATATGCAAGTCTATGCAACATATATTTCTTTTAGTGAGCTTTTCAAAACGTGCAGAACTTACAATTGGCAAACCATTTGTTGAATGTAGACAGGAGTTTGATCTTCAGGTGAAAAATACAATCTTAATGCATTTTCAGGGGAATGAAATGAGATGAAAGCAAGATGTAATGACTCCCACCTCCATTTTGTGTCTGATTTCTGGTATTATGGTGTGGTTTACTTGCTATGCAGTGCTCCAGAAGCTTTCTCTTCTGACAGCCCATTATTAGGGCTTTGTTGAAACATGTTGGGGGTCTCATCTGGCCTGATTTACATTTTGTGGAAACAAAGAGAGAGAGGAGCTGGATAACTATGCAGAATTAGTTTGTAACTGAGTTCCCCTTAATCTGGGAACTGTGTTGCAGTCTTCAGTAACATAAATGAAACTGGAATTTATATCAAAGTTTGCATGTACTCTCTGGGAGCAGAGCCTCTTCATGAGGTACAAGGTGTCTTTTATACTCTGAATTAAAGATGGTAGTTCATATACTCCTATTTGCAAATGAGCAGCTCAGGTCTCAGTCATTCGTGGATCTCCTTCAGGCTGTTGCAATTTTGTGCATTTTTTGAGATAATTGCTCAGGTGTAACTTTGTGCTTCATTTTCAGTCCCTGAGTTCAGTCTGGACAGCATTTTCTTTTCCGGTGTGTGTCAGTCAGGTGCAGAGGAAAGAGCAGAAAGGAGTTCAGGCCACCCTTCCATTCCCTTCTGTAAGGTTCTAGTGGACCTAGTGCTCTGTTGTCCAAGTAATCCCCAAAGACTGAGCTTTTCTGGAACTCCACTTTCTCTGAAAAATGGGCGACTTTCTGGCCCAGTTTCCTAAGGAATTAAGTCATATGTAGGCATGCTGTGTGCATGTGTGTAGCTCAAACAGTGGAGATTTCACAAGGAGAGGGTTGTTTTCAGTATCCCAGTTGCAGGATAAGAATTAGAGTCCTCATAAAGCAGTGTGGGTTGTATCTAGAGCATGGTCCTGAGCTCAGGAGATCCATGCTCTACTACCAGTTCTGCCATGAACTACTCTGCTGCAGGAAAACTTTGTTTCCTTATTATGGTAGAGTTTTCTCATCTAGAAAACAATGAGAATGTTTGCTTCCTTTGCAAATTAATAAATGAAAGGTATTAGATGACACATAAGTATTATTAGAAATATTTTTTTTGCCTATATTCATTAGTGAAAAATTGCAAACTGCTAAAAAGTTTGCATATAGAAGTCAGTGTCTGAAATAACAGTCTTGTACTTTTATTGTTAGAAAAAGTATTTTTTTAAATTATTTAGTAAATAGTCCCTTATTTAGAAATCAGTTGTTTTATTTCAGCTAGCATTTCATAACTGCTGTCTGACTTTGAAACAAAAACTATACATTAATCTATGCTAGTTTTATTTGTTTATTAGTTTTTTAGTGGTCTCTCACTGTCATTGCAAGGATACTTACATGTGTGAGTTTTTGAGTACAGTTGTTGTGAGGTGATATGGAAAATACACCACATTTGTCTGTCTGTTTTATAGCAGAAATTTTAAAGGGAAGGCTTTCTCTGCTTTGCTTAACCTGCTACCTACAGTTCGAGCAGCACAACAAACAGGATTGAGAATGAGAAATAGATACAGCTACTGTGGGCTTAATTTTAACACTTACAAGGCAAATAATACAGGGATTGTTATTATGTACTTGGGAATGTTTTGGACATCTAAACTGGGTGCCAAGTATTTGTATATGACACATATGGTCCCTATTAAGGTAGTCATTAGAGACCATACTGTCTTTTATTACACAGTATTTTTGTGAGTTTGGACAATACTATTTTAGCCTCATTTTACAGGGGGACAAATAAGGAAACAGATGTCTAACTGATCAGCACATGCAGATTGGGTTGGCAGCACCTCTTCTTCATGATCATCTGCAGGGCAAACTGCCACAGTTCCTTGTGGTCCTCCAGCATCGTGCTGTACAGCATGATGATTCAGAAACCTATTCGTGAAGAGTGTATATCGTGGTGCTGGAGGAGGAGTAACACAGCAGAGTGCAGAAACCTTGGCATCTGTGCCAAGTTAAACTGTCTTTGTGTTTTGGTTATATGACCTGAATTCCCAAATAGTTTTGGAATGATATTAGCTAAAATTCAGCTACAAAGACTTTGCAAGTCACCAAAAGAAGAGGAAAGAAAAAGGATTTACCTCCCAGGAAATTCACGTGTCATCTATTTTCTACTGACTGCAAAATAACAGGCATGATTTCAGGGGCTTTTAGTGACTGTCTTGAGGGTTTTCACTAGATTCTAAAATCTGTCTCTACACACTTAAGCTCTGCTCATAAAGTAAAATAAAGCACAAAATATTAAACAAACAAATATGTCACAAACAAGCCTTCACACAAGACAGAGGAAACAGGAAAACTGAGAAAAATACATTGGAATTACTGCTATCTTCATCAGCTCTAACATCACAGTTTTCTAAATGAAAGGTACAATATAATAAAAAGGTATATTTTTATTTAATCCTCTTTCTTCTCCACATACATCTCATTCTCTTTCCAAATACCATTTAGTGGTTAAGCTTTCTTCTCAAGGTTTGGGAATAGGAAGTGTCTTTTTTAGCTCACAGCACTAATGTCTGCTTTAAAAATTTCTCTGCTTTCTTTCAACTTTCAGTGAATAACAAATGGCCCTTCTTTCCTCTTTGCCATTCTCTCTGTTTTCCATCAAATGTCAGTGTTATTACAATAGCTGCTGGTGTTGGACCAGCGCAGAGACCAGACGTCAGACTTCCTAAGATAGTGCCAAATCCTCAGTCCTGTTTGCACTGTTACATGTTAAGCTCATTCTGAATTGAGATAGTGAGGTTGCTGCTGCAAATCTGGGTGTTGTCCCAAATACAGGTTCTTCCACCCGGTGTGCAGAGAGGTGAAAAACACACAGAGCCGAGATATTTGCTTTTATTCCAACTCTGCACAGAGTTGAGTGCTAGGTGGTAGGCCCACTAGGCTAGCACGCCTCAGTGAACACACAGAAAATACTTATAGAGTTCGAGCAACAGTTATCAGTATTTTTTAAAAGTTGGCTTTGTTACCCTTGTTCCCATTGGTTCTCACAAGCCCCGTCTCCACTTAAAATCACAGCGTCCTTCTTTTTTTCTAGGCATGCTCAGTGAGGAAGGGGCTTTTATGAAGAGGGTGCTTTCCCTGCCCAGGGGCAGGTTTCTAATATGCCAAATATATGTTAATTAGATGTTAATTAGGACAGTTCACTCAAGGTTCAGTAGTTGTGTTTCTTTTGTGATTATCTTGTTCCTTCCCTCAAGGTTGCACCTTGTTAACTGCTCACAGAGATTAAACAATACCCCCAGCTTAATTCCTTGCATACCTTCAACATGGGGACATCTGTTTAGCAAGGAAAAAAAGCAGCTTTGTTATGTCTCAGGTGCTTACACAGAAATGAGCTATGGCTGTAACTGTGGTCTCTGTCAGCTGATCTATCAGCTACTCTATTATCAAAGTTGTAATTCAAGTCAGCTTTAGAAACTAAGCAATGATGATTTAAAAGCAGTGAGTCACAGATTACCCTATTCTTACTATAAAGAAATGTACAATTTTAAGCCAGAAAGGCTTAATATCTGTCGTATCAAACTGGTAAAGGGATTTGCCTCAGTTTGGCAACTCCCAGGAGAATTCATGTTCACACCTAAAATAGCACATATTTCTTCATTGCTATTCTGAAAGCTAGCTTAAAAAGGATTTCTTCGGTGAAGTTCAGCCTTCTTCATTTTAGTCTTTGACCCTGATGAGTTCATGATGAGTAATGTATTCTGACATAATTTGTTGTTCATGAAATAGCATAGTAAATAATAGTTTAGACAAACTGTATTAAAGTCACAGCTTTTGAGCCAGATCACTGCATAGAGCAGAGTGACGCTGCAATGTTGTAATCCTCTCTAAGGAGGAAAACAAACTCCTATCTGGAAGATACAGTACATGAATGAACCTTTGCAAGCCAGACATTTGCAGAACATTTCAGCGTTTGGATTGCAGGATGTCAATTCCATGTGCTCCTCTTGCATCCTGCATTGTCCTGTGCCCTCCATGGTGTATTCCCTGTATCTCTCTTTCTCTCTTGGATGGAGAAGTGGGAATTCGTGAGGTGGCTGACAGCATCTGAGACCTGGTGCAGACTCCTTAGTATATTAAGTACATCTTTTTCCACGCATCATCGCTGATGGTGATGGTTACTTAGGAGGTGCAGTGCATATAAGAAGTTGGGTACATATGCTTAAATTTTTGGATTAGGATTAGGATTTGCCTTTGCATACTCTTTTGATTTTTGTCTTGGCCTCTTGTAGACATGGTGTAGTGATGCCTTCAGAGAATACTTCCTCTCTCGAACCGGTGTTCCCCAAAAATGGGCTGAGTTTACAAATAAGTAATCATTAAAATATAGTTCAGGAGTGGTGGAAGGCAAAGCCCACTTCCTAGTAGAAGCTTCTGGATTGGTAAAATTCCAGTGCTACTAAATTTTTTATGTTTATAACATAGTACCTGGTATCAGGCTACATTTCCATTCTTGTCCTACATTTGCTTTATGTAGTAGTTTCTGTTGCTCATTGGAGATGGATATTAGGTATATAAACTACTGCTTACATCTACAGTTGCTCCTTATATTTACATTTTCTTGCTGTGTCTTTAGGAAATTAACAACAGTTTAGTAAGAGTTGTGCGTTTTACGGCTTTCAGTTAGGTTTATTCAACCATTTCTCATTTTCCAGACAGCTGTTGATGTGAAACCAAGGGTGGAGATCTGTAATTATTTCAAAGGACACCAGAATGTATTTATTATTTTCAGCCCAAGTGAGTAAATCTGTCGCAATGCTCATTATTTAGTGGCATGAGAGTAAACTACACTTTCTAATGTTGTCATTAAACCAGCAAGAGGTTTTTTGCCTCCCCACCTCCCCTTTCATTTCCTTCCTTATGTTTTGTAGTGCATTGTTTTCTTCTGGCTGAATTCTATACTGGAGATGCACAACAGCAGATCTGACCTGACTGGGTCTGTGTCTGTGTGAATAATTCTCTTGGCAGAAGACACATGATTAAAGGAATGTTGAGATACAGCCACAAACCTGTTGGAGAGATATTGAATGAAAAAAGCTTAGAAATATTCCACTGTATTTGTAGGCTCATAGCTGATTATAATACTAAAGTTTTCCTTTTAATGTGATGGTGAAACCTCAGAAGATAATCATCTTAAGGTTTGGATCCTTATTTGAAGTTCATCCAGACTGTTACACCCTTAAATTCTATAAAATCTGACTGCATATCACACAAGAATAGGATTCTTTTTTTTTGTGAAGTTGGTTGGTACTTCCTGCCTCCACCTCATCTGGAAATGCTGTAAGAAGAGCCTTTCTCATCGTATGATATTTATAATTATTATTATTTCAACATTTCTCATTCCAGACTCAGTGGAGTTTACAAGGATGATCATTCACTTTGAACTCTAATTTAATATATGACTATGTATAAAGAAATTTCTTGGTTGAACCACCTGAGGGGAAAAAAAAAGAGTTTTAAAACAACTTTATTAAAACAAACCACATAACTTGTAGTACCCTGGAACAGTGCCTCTAGATTCCTGTTGAGAATCATAGAAGGAGTGAGTGTCCCTGGAGTATCTATTTCCTGCTTTACATCAAGGCTCATTTATGCTGGGCAGAATTTTCCCTATATTTTCTGAATACTTCATGGACCCAAAAATTAACTCATAATGTGCATATCCTGCTGTGCCCTTCCATAATTATATCACTAATCATGAAGCTGATTTATGTGAAACAGGATGATGAAAGTGCGGTGATTATTTTGTTTTTTAATTCCTGACTCATCTCATTAAGCAATGCCGAAACATCCCTGACTGTATGTGTGCAGAGTGTTCCTGGGGTGGTCTATCCATGAGTGCTGGAGAGGTGGCAAAATCATCTTACTAGAACTGCAGGTGGGTCTACTGGCTTCAGTCAGTGAATGCCTTCAAAACTTTGTCTTCCGTAACATGATATATGGTGCTCCGCTTTTTGAGAATTGTTTGGGTTTTTTTGAAAGAACAATCTTTCTTTGGAAAGTGCTCATTTGTTGAAACTTAATGAAACAGTGTATTTGCTTTCTTTATCTCATGAAAATTTGGAGGAAGAAGTCTGGGTTTCTTGTGTTTGTAAACCAATCATCTGCAGTTTTTCTGCACAGGGATGTCTAGGAAGAAAGAGCAAGAATTCACCACATTCCTCCCTGGGGATGTGGGAAACTACGGATGAGATTCAGGCCCTCACTTAGACTGAGCAGCGCCCTGAGTGGTAGGCAGCTGGGTACCCTGAGACGGGTGAGATGTAATACATTCAGCTGTCTTTTTAAATAGGTTGAATTGGGCACTCCATGAAACTCTGTCCCATGTGTGCTAGCATTCCTGATAATAATTGCCTATTGTCCCATTTCTTGGTTATAGGTAAATATATATAAATACCTTTTCTCATGGGTAAAAATAATTCACAAAATAAAATTTTCCACAGTTTTTACAAAAACTAACCACTTGATTGCTATTATCTGTTTTACTGGAAACATTAAGTACAGGAGAAAAAATGTTTGTGCTCTGAAAATGAAATATTGTTCTAGAATATTGAAAATTGCCTTTCCAGACAAATGTGTTACAGCTCAGAGATTGCTCCAAAGAGGAATTCAGTGGTTTTTGTGTTCTCTGAAAGTATTTTCAATACTATGCAGTATGAACATCTAGTTGGTTCCTCAATAAAACTTAAAATGATTCTCCTGAGCTTATTGGGGGAAAGCATATCTGTATATGAATTTCAGTCCTCAGACTATGCTTAATTTTTGTTTTTCAGTACTGGCCTACTGAACTGAGTTGAAACTCACATATACATTAATTTTTCAGCCCACTGATCTCAAATCTTGTGAGCTGGTTCCCAGTGAATATAAATTTTCTGAGTATTAACTAACTAGGGTCCTTGTAGCTCACCTGAAAGACATGAAAATGTGACTCAGCACAGAAAATAATAACCTTCCCACACATCCTGATATCAGAGAGGTGAAGCAGCTTGTGCTACTGTACTGCTCTCCGATTACTTGTTCTGGGAATAAGTAGAAAATGTAATTTCTTGTACTTTCTTTTCATGAAGTGTGTAATTTTTATGCATTTGTTTTGAAGTACCTCCAGTCAGAGGCCACAGTGTCTTTGTGATAGTAATTTTATTATACAGAATGAAAAGTTTTCCTACTCTAGCCTTTACCATTTGAATAAAGAGAATTACTTAAGACATAAGAGAATTAAACATAGGAGAATCAAATTGGAATTAAGTATCCATTAACCCCTATGTCCCTCTTAAAAAAACCCAACACCTTGCAAATCAGTTGATCAACTACAAAATGCCCATGCTATGGTAATGAGGATTCAGTTGCTCCCTTCTGAGGCAGTTGGTACACAGTACCATGTAGAGGATTTTTTTTTTAAACATGTAATTTCTGTTGCAGTGCATAAACTCTGAATTACATAAATATTTCAGTTAATTGAGCTTCACTGGCAGATATGCAATTCTCAAATAGTTGAGATTTTTTTCTTATCTACATTCTCATAATCTTGTGCAAAAACTGTTATAGTGCAGGTAGTTGGTTTTTTTTTGAGAGGGAGGGTATTAAGGGAAAATTGTAAGGAATTCCAACTATTAAGATAACATTTTTATTCTACTTTGGCTCCTAGGGATTCAGTCTTTCAAATACAATATATTTTCCTAATTATTTTTATCTGGCCTTTTGGCAACATTTAATCATATTTTTCTAACTATGTTATACTTGGGAATTCAGTGGGAAATGTTTTTGTTTACACCACTAATATTTATGAAAAAAATCTACAGAATTCTTGGAAGAACAGTGAACTTTCTATAGGATTTTACACTTAGGGAAAAAGGAAAAAAAAAGAAGGTTTTATATCATTAGATCTTTCAGTTTAGGATCCTTTTATATGAAGTCTGTTCAGGTCACCAGGGTTTATTGTTGTTGTTGTTGTTGTTGTTATTCTGCATTAACAGATGGGCAAATTGAGGTGGCTGTGGCCGCAGGGAACTGAAGCAGCCATTGATGGGACAAGCTTGCTTACCAGAGCATGGCCAAGAGAAGGGCTGGAGCAGAGCCTGATGCTCTCTGGAGCCCTGCCTCATGTCTGTGCCAGACGGAGCACTGACCTGTCTGGGCAACTGGATACTAGCTCTTCCATATCTGCATTGTAGCCTGTCGAACCTTATAGGCATGCCTTTAGATGTATTATTCTTCAGGTCCTCTGGGACTGTCTCTCCCATATGGAATGGATGCTACTGGGTCACATGGAAGATGACACTATTAAAATAACAAACAGCTAATATTTGTATTTTATTTTTATCTAATTTCCTGTTCTTTCCCTGTGGCTACTGACGTCACAAAAGCTTCTTTTCTAGCTGCTTTGCTTAAAATATACATATATTGTGCATATATGCATCTGTGTGCCAGAGCGTCTGCGTGTGGACTTGTCAGATTGTCCAGTGTATTTGCTTATGAATAAAGTGGCATCAGCTCAAACTCCTTGAGAATGAGAACTGTGAGAAGGCTGCAGAAGGACCTTTTTGTAAGGCTTTTTTTTTTCTGTGAACACAGCCCTGAGAACAGATACGCTTTGCAGCCTATATTCTCAACCTATGTGCTTGAAGCATGGGCAGGCAGACATTTCCCTTGACAGACAGGCAGTAGACAGTAGACTTCAGTCTTGAATCAAACACTGAATGTCTCTCCTCCACTACTTCACAGCAAGGATTGAGTCAGTATTAGTCCCCAGTGGTACTTAATGTCAGAATGAGTGACTCATCAGGAGTTTCTGTATTTATACATACTGAAAGGGAGGGTAGGGCCTTCAGATAATAGTGCAGGATGCTACCCCTTTGAGGTGTCATGTAGTTTCTTGCTCTGTCCTTTCTATTTTCAGTTTCCCTTTGAAGTGAGTTTATTGAGTCGTGCAGGACCAAAAGAAATATTTAAAAATGCAACGGACAATAATTCAGCTTCCTTATTTCTTGCCTTATTCATGTACTGACCAGGCACTCTTCGTTGTCTTAATTTCCGATCTCCTTCCCCATACTCCATTCGCTTCCTGAATTTCTTTGGCTTATGACACCACCACAAAACCCATCTAATTACTCATTTAAGCTTATTGTTTCCTTTTTTTTCCTGAGGGGTAGCCGATTCTCATAAATATAAGTTATTCCTGGACATGTAAATTTCAGCACATGTTGTGTTGAAATCAAGTGTTAGGCATAACAAAGGGTTCCCAATATTTCATGAGCATTGCAAACATCTGTAATTAATTTTTTTTTTTTTTCCCTGCTGGGCATTTGCTGGAGTTGGGAAAAAGATAAAGGTTGTCCAAAGCTAATTTTCTGTATGTTTTTTTTTTTCTTTTACCTTCTTTTTTTCATTATCTTTTTACTACCTGAGGGTACAACAGAACTGAAATTCTTACACAGTAATGCATGTTGTGGCTCAGTCCCAACATCACATCATCTTTTTCACTACAACATTATGTCTAATGACAGATGAGGCACGAATTATCCATATTTTGCTCAAAATGTCCTGTTCTTGGCACATTTGTGTGTATGTTTTTTAAAGATACTGTAGAAGTCTTTAGGGAGGGGCTTCCAATTCTATTTAAGTAAGTGGAATTAGGATGTCCTGGCTGTCGTAGCAGCACCCAAAAGACAGGGTTTTCACCACTGTCCATCCCAGATCTCAGGATTTCACATGAAATCTCTCACTTATATGAGTACATGTGAGTCAATTCTCCTAGCTCACCGTATAGTATTTGGTACCCACAGCTTCCATTAAAGATCCTTCAGCAGAGTATCTACATGATAGACCCACTCTTGTAGATTCTATATGGCACCCTATTAGCTTTCTCTAAGTGTAATATGCATACATGTTCTATTTAGACTTCATTTTCTTCTTCTTTTAGGTATTACGACAACTTTACCCAGTGCACAGAACATGAAGCTAACAATGCAAGTTGCTTTTGGCCAAACCCCCTTGCAGAGGACTTTATCACTGGAATTCATAAACAATTCTTTTCAAACTGTACTTCAGAAAAGGTTCACTGGGAAGATCCACCAGATGAAATTCTCATAACTCTGATCTTGATCCCAGTCATGTTGACATGTGCCATGATTACACTGGTAGTATGGTGCAGCAAGAGAAGTGATACCCTGTTATAAGTTGTTCCTTTAGGCTTTCTTTTTCTCTTTTTCATTTCCTTCTTCCAAAAATACTGAGAAAGGAGGATGAAGAGAGAAACTTGACATAAAGATTTCAGATCTTCTGAAATGGAACCTGTGAGATACTGAGACAGAGACAGTGCTCCTGTGAACAAAGACTGCCTGCTGCTGCTGCCAAAAGTCACTGTTGCTGAGCTTGGCCATCGGTGTTGCTGGTGCAAAGCTATTTCCATCAGGCCTCATCATCATGGAACTGACAGTCAGCTCCCAGAAACAGGAGAGTCCCCAGGTAAATGGATCCCTTAGCTGCAAAACGGGTAAAGTTCTTTTCCCATGGGTTAAGCTCTTCAGTAAACTGAATTTTGCAAAACTGTATGTAACACATGGTGTAACATTGGCTGCGGAGATGATATCTCTTGAGTTTTTGTGCAGGACACTTGAGATTTTCATTTATGAACCTTGTGACAGAAGATCACTGCCAAAGGAACTGAACATGGATGTAACCCAGTGGCAGCTTTTCCTGGAAGATAGTAAAAAACAGCATTATCAAGAACTGGAAGTATTCTCCTGGCAAAGGAACAATTTATGTCCAGTGACTATCCTCATGGGGAAATTATCATGCCACATTATCAGATAGTTTATAAGATGCCTTTAAGCATGGCTGTTTGGGATTCTGTGGCTTACAGACAAACTCTGGGAAGATATACAGGTCTTATTTTACAGAGCTGGGAAATGTGAGAGGAAATTGGTTGATTATAAATACACTGAAGAGTAATGAAGAAACTTTCGTATGCCAGACTCTTTATTTTTCCTTTTTTATAATTATTATTCTTGATGACTTGTGTTCACTGTATACTCCCCGCTCTCACTTCAATTTGTGCAAGTGATATCCTACAAACAAATATCAAGGTGTCATGTTGATTGAGGTGCCTTTCAGAGTATAATTTTGCACATAAATAATTCTTCATCCCATGAAGGTTATGGGAACTAGAGTATGAACATCTAAGCTTGGAATGGACATAGGAGGAAAGAGAAAAGATTCTACTCAGAAATCTTATTCTATAAAGATATTGCTATGTAACAGTTCAAATAAAGATGTGCACAAAATAAAACTTGTGTTGTAAACCTTTCTTTTCTGTCATTCCATAAAATGCCTTTCAGTCAAATGTGCTTCTATTACAAGTGAGCAATATCTGTTACAAGTGACTCTTCATTTATCCATACCTTATGCACACAATAAAATACAGGTTGAATGACCAAGTAATGGCCATTCAAGTTTCATATCTCTGCTAGTTAGATTTTCTCCTTTAAGATTCTGGCCCAGTGTTTGATATACAGGTCTGTGTGTATGAAAAGCGTTTCCAGGCTTCAGTCATAGTAGAAGTGCCTCCTTTACTAGAATTGTTTATATGTAGATAGATAAAGCACACCTGCAGCTGTACTGGTTTGTTTTCACACCCTTTCACAAGGGTTGAAAGCACTGGATTGTTTTTTCATTACCCTAATATCAAAATGATTAATTTTCTAAGGTGTTTCCTGTGTGTTTTTCCAAAGATACTTTTTCACTCTCTAAATGCTAGCAGGAAATTGCTCTTTGTAAAAGAAGAAGTACATATGTACTAAGGATTTTGGTTTAGTTTTCCCCTTAACTATTATTTTCTGCAATGAAGTAAAAAAAAAAAACACAACGCATTCATTTGATCCAAAAGATTCATTAAGAATTTTGTGTGGATGAAACCAAATAATTTTATTTTCTGCATGGAGTTTCATTTTAATCCTTGTATTACTTTAAATTTCAACAAGATTTAAAACAAGTTTCAGAACTTTAGTTTGGAAACCACATAGCAAAAATTTTTACTTTTTGAAAAACATGTTTATTTCAATCTATTTGCCCTACTTGGTAAAAATTCTTTACCAGTTCTGGCTCATTTGAAACTGTATTCACCTGATAACAGATTATCTGTGAGATCAGACAGCCTAATTCAATATAAAACAAATTGGCCTGTTGGTACTAAATGGAGAAGAAACTCTCACCTTGGTGAGATCATACTGCTAGATGTGTATTGTGGTCTTTAGTCAAATGCCATGTTTAAATAGACTCTGTTTAATTTGAAAATGAAATCTAGTGTGAACTTTTCAAAGAGTCTAAGAAATGTAAGATTCAAAGAATAAAAGAGAGTGGATTTTCCTTCATGTGCTGGGGCGGAGAGGGAATGATTCTGTTGCTGCTCTGTGCTTTGGATGTGAAAATCTTTTTTGTGTGTCTTCCCATCCAAAGTGTTATCTTCCACCTTTTTTTATATGTTTGATAGAAGGGCAGAGAAGTTGAAACAGAGTGTGTGGAAACACTGCTAACTTAATGCAGCCTCAGTGGTTAAATCTCGAGAAACATTTATAGTGTTTCGAGGAAAAAAACAACTGCATTGTCTAGTTCTTAACAGCTGTGTACATTAATAGGGTATGGTATTACCAGAATGGTAACTGTTGGATCTTTTGACATAACTTGTACTATGTGTAGTGAGAGTTACTGGTTATTTCTACTGCATGGAGCTTGCCACCTTTCCCCCAATGCCTGTTTCAATTGCTAAGAAAATCACATCTGGGAACAAGAATCTGGCTCATTTTCTAACTGTGAATTAATTCTAAGTTACAACAGAGTCTCAGAGGAAAATAGGCAGTGATTCAAACAGAAAGAAAATAACCGGTCCAAAATCCTTCCTAGAATTGGAACAGTGGTTGATCCCAAGCAATGCTTAGGCCAGAAAAGAAGTGACAGGCTTGCTAAGCAGCTAGCTGACATTGCTTCATTGCTGTGAGTTTGGGCATTTTTTGTATTCAAGAACACCTGTGAAAGTGTGTATTTCCATGGAGCATAAAGCAAAGAGCTTTAGCAAAGAGTTGACAGAAGATGATGACTAGCAGGAGCAATACAAAGGCTGCCATCACTTTCAAGAAAGATATCAAGGATGAAGGCCAGTGGAGGAAAAGAGCTACTGAAGTTCAAGGAGAAAGATGGTCAAGAATACAAAACAATTCAGGACTTCTTTCCAAGAAGATGACCTCACCATAAGCAGGGGACTAGCAAATGTGCCTTGGTAAGGAATAGTGAGAAAATCCTGCATGCTCTCTATGTATCTGCAAAGTACATGCAGAGGGAACCAAAAGCCTGTCTTTCGTCTCTGGCATCCCCCACAGCCAAGTGAACGTATATGGTATAAACGCTCTTCTTTACATAGTCTGGATGTCCAGATGAATTTACAGGGATGTCCAGTAGCTGTGCCCAGTGCGTGGCCACCAATGGTGCTGACAGCCCCCTAGACGTCCCGGCCAGCACCCCAAAAGCCTTTCTCCAAAGGATGCTGGGCAGAGGGGTAGTGAGCAGAGCTGCACATGGGAGGCCCTGTCAGCCATGTCACAGTGCCATCACCTGGCAATGCAGCATTTTATCCCGGGGCAGGATAAAAGGAAGCATCCTCCTGTGTTCTGCTGCCAGAGCTGGCCCCGGGGTAAGCCCGAAGACATCTGAGAGGAAGTCCTTGAGGAACAGGTGGAATTATTTGGAGGGGACTGAGGGAGGAAGACTGGAGGAGGCTGGATGAGACTGCTGGAGACGAGAAGAACCACCACCACTTGGAGGTGTCTGAGTCTATCAGGACTTTTCAGCTGGAAAAGTGGCAAAACCAAGGGAATGCCTTCTTGTGGAGCACTGCAAGAGCTGGCTGTGCCCATCTCCTGCAGAGCCAGGGGCAGCAGCCGTAAGAAATGGTCTGCACAGATGTTGCCAGGTGTCTCAGTACTTTGGAGAAGCCACTGGTGTCCTTCAGGCATGGGAAGGATTCTTGCCCCTAAGGTCAGTCAGGCTGCGTGCTTTTTGCCACTCTCAGAATTCCCGGAGATAGCTCCAGGTTGAGCGATAATAGGGCTTGGGTATTTCCTGGGAGGCATGACATGCCTGTGGGGCGAGGAGGCAGGTCTTGCTCACATGCTCAGGGAATTGCTGATTGCCAGTGCTGGGATCAGGAAGGAATTTTCCCCCTGGGGCAGATTGGCACTGGTTCCTGGGGTTTTTTTGCCTTCCTCTGTAGCTTTCAAGCACGGCCACTTGTCAGGGCTCTTCTGGTCCACTTTGGCTAGGTTCTTACCTGCTGCTCTTGCACCTGCAAGGCACCACTTGTGCCCTGGCTCTCTCTGTCTCTCTTGCCCATTGCAAGTTGGGAGCAGGAGCAAGCTCTGCTCTTCGCTTGGCTTCATTTCCCCAGGGCTTCTAGCTTGTGCAAAACAGTCTGCGCTTGGAAGGGCTCCAGGCTGCTGCACCATCAGGAGCTGCCACTTTTCAGCTCTCTCTGCGTGTGATACAAACGCAGGGCAGGCATGAGAGTGCTTTTCATGCATCATTGGCCAAGAAGCACAGTGGAGCAAATTTTGGAAGGCAAAAAGTATGCTTGTCATAGGTATGATCCTTTTGAAAATACCCCACAATACCACACACCTCTTCTTGTTCTTCTGCCTTTGTGTGGTCCATACCAATGCTCATTCTTCAAATTCTCCCTCTTCAGGAAACGGGGACTGCTTGTCTTGTACTGCTGCTGCTATTTTCTGTGGCTCTGTGGTTTTCCTTTGCCAGACTGCAAGGGATGTTTTTTTCAAGCTAAACTGAAGAATGCATCAGCCTGCTCCTGGCTGCACATGTGCATTGTCTTAATGCTTGTGAGCACCGGCTCTGAAACAGATTCAGAAAAATAAAATACAGTCAAATCTTGTAGTCTTTCTGATTTGTGTCCTTCAAAGTGTTTTTAGAGCTGAAAGTCCCCTGGCATTTCAGGCAAATAATGGTCTTATCGGTATTTGACTCATGGTGAGCGCAGGAATAGAATAGCATAGAATAGCATAGCGTACCATAGGTTACCCTATGTTATGCATACAGTTCTGCATGACAAGCTCTGAGGGGTCCATCCAGGAGAGCAGCTTTCTGCAGTGCAGGTCCCAGGCCCATTCAGAAAACAGGGGGCAGAGATGGGCACATCGACAACATCGCTCAGGCAGGGACTGACGACCCCAGGCTGAGCTGACACCACATCACCTGGGGCCCTTGACAGGACACAGTGTGGGTGGGGGCCCCAGGGGAGGCCAGTATCAGCCATTGCGGCCTATGAGCACCCTCAGGACTCCGGCAGAGGTAGACCTGCACTGCTCATATGGTCTTTTTTAGACACTTCTGATTGGCCACTCTGCAGAAAAGAGTGTTTGGCCAGATGGACCTTTGCTCTGAGGAACTAATGTTGCTCTCAGGTCCTTGTGTTTTAGTATGTTGTTTGCAAGGTAAACAGCTCAGGTATTTCTAAAAATTAGTACAAGACAGAAAAAAAGTCCACAGGGAAATGAACAGGTATTGTTCACCTCAAAAAGATTTGCAACCATTTAGCTGAGGAGCTGCTTCAGAATGAGGGCTTGATCTTTGAGCCTCGCTAGTGTCAGGGATGTGGGGTTTTGCCATCCTGTGGAAACCCAGCTAAACTGGATGAACACAGCAGACTTCCAAAAACTGCACTTTACACTTGCTTTTTGCAAATTTGTTCAGATGGTCATATGATCCTGAGATGATCCACAGCCCTCAAACCCAGTACAAGGTGACAGTACATGCCTCCTTACCACATGTCAGAGTCAATGCCTAGGATGGGACATGATTGCCCACTCAATCCCTTCTGCTAGTGCTGGGCTGGGAAGAAATGTCATCAGAGATTTCCTTAGTATGTACTTTTAGGGAAAGAAGATAGTAGGAAGAAAAAGAGCAACTGGATCTGGTTGAAGATGTCCCTGCTCATTGCAGGGGGGTTGGACTAGATGACCTTTAAAGGTTCATTCCAACCAAAACTATTCTATGATTCTATAAAAAGAGGAGAGGAGAGGAGAGGAGAGGAGAGGAGAGGAGAGGAGAGGAGAGGAGAGGAGAGGAGAGGAGAGGAGAGGAGAGGAGAGGAGAGGAGAGGAGAGGAGAGGAGAGGAGAGGAGAGGAGAGGAGAGGAGAGGAGAGGAGAGGAGAGGAGAGGAGAGGAGAGGAGAGGAGAGGAGAGGAGAGGAGAGGAGAGGAGAGGAGAGGAGAGGAGAGGAGAGGAGAGGAGAGGAGAGGAGAGGAGAGGAGAGGAGAGGAGAGGAGAGGAGAGGAGAGGAGAGGAGAGGAGAGGAGAGGAGAGGAGAGGAGAGGAGAGGAGAGGAGAGGAGAGGAGAGGAGGAGTTCAGCTGGAAAGGACCTACAATGACTGAGTCCAACTGCCTGACCACTTTACCTCAGGTATGGTATTAAGGGTGTTGTCCAAATGACTCTTTAAACACCCTCTCAGTAAAGAAATGTTTCCTCATGTCAAGCCTGAATTTTGAGCCATTTCCATGCATCCTGTAACTGGATCCCAGCGAGAAGAGATCAGCACATCCCTCTTCACTTCCCCTCCTAAGGAAGCTGGAGAGAGCAGTGAGGCTGCTCCCTCAGCCTCCTTCTCTCCAAACAAGACAAACGCAGAGTCTTCAACAGCTCCTCAGAAGACATGGCTTCCAGCCCTTTCCCCAGCTTTGTTGCATGGTTCTGGATGCATTCAAGTACCGTAACATCCTTTTTAAAATGTGGGGCCCAATTAATGGGATTGCATTCCTGTACTGTGAGCCCCCACAGTACAGGAATGCAATTAGTACAGCTATAGTGAATTATTTCAGGATGTGCTATTTCTACATGCATTTGCCTTGTAGGGCCCTTTGCAAAGAGGAAAGAGAAGGGCAGGGTAATCAGTGGGATTTTCAGTGGGATAATCACCTCTTTGGATCGGGTGCTTATGCTGTGTTTAATGCACCCCAGGATGCAGTTTCCCCTCTTGACTGCCAGCCTACACTGCTGACTCACGTTGCGCCTCCTGTCAACCAGCACCCCTCAACCCTCCATCCATTTCTGCAGGGCTGCTTCTCCAGCCATTCTTCTCCCAATGTATACCTGTGCTTGGCATTACTCTGTCCCAGGTGCAAAATCCAGCAATGCTTGATTGAACCGGATTGAATCTGTAATCCTGGTAAGGCTAAGTGAAGATTTGAAAATAGGCCTTACTTAGTCTTTACAGAGCTTTTTGAATTGGGACGAATCTTTGTGTTTTGGGCTGGCTTAGTAACTGCTGCAGGTCTGTTGTGGCTGAGAACCCCTCTACCTGACAGATTGTCATTTGCTACCTTGGAGAATGAGACTTAGGATCATCCCATTCTTCGGCTGGTGTAGGTGGCGTCTCTGCCTATCTAAATGTCATCTGTGGATCCTGGTGGCAGGTGTCTATCTGCTCCAATATATTGTTTGTATCTTTTGGAACTTGATACAAAGTATGAATTTTGCAAAGCAGCAAGACAGTGTATAGGAAATGCTGCATGCTGGACATTATCCTTCTAAAGCCATAATTGTCAGAAGCATGAGGGTACTTCATTCCCAGAAGATGAAAGATCTGGACCTGAATTTGCAGTGTCTGAGTTCCAAAGGGAAAACAAAAGATTGTGTTTTTTTAACTCATGGGTGTGTTGTGAGGATAAGGGCAATTAATGACTGCCATTCCTTCTGAATACAAGAAGAATTAAGCTCTGTAGGTGCTTAGACAGAAATACTAAAGAGTATGTAGTGTTACCGTAATACTGAGAAGTACTTCAGGACATAGCACAAGTTACTTAATTTTAGCTAAAGAATCTGTGTTTCTGCTACTCTAACAGAACTTTGCAAGAATGAGCTGAGACCCCAAAATAGCTCTGCGAATTTAGTAAGAAAAGCAGTTTTTCTCCAAGATAGGAAATCTGAGGTACTGAGAGCTGGAAAGTACTAGAAGCTATTACCTTGTCTTTAGGTAAACTCTCAGTAGGACATCTGGAAAGGAAACAAATAGTAATGGTGCATAATGGGCATATTCTGTCAACACCAACTGGGCCAAGACACTCAGAGAACAGAGGCGGGAAAATGCCATGTTTCTGGATCCCGGGTGGTCACAGGCAGTATATAGGCACCAATCTGCTTAGAGCTCACTGTGAAAGCCAACTCTGCTCTAAAATGTCTGGAGCCACATTAATGTTATACTGTACTTGGCTTTGAGAGATGTGTCTTGTTGTATTGGCTTATGCACAGAGCCTTATTAATGCAATGACCTGACTGCTGGGCTGGAGGCAGCTTGAAACATGGGGCTGGAGAAGATGTGCGTTTGTTGACTTTCCTGAGAGTATGTATATACAGGCTACCAGGCAAATTACTAGCTTTTTGGGGAACCTGCGGGGCTGGCAGCAATGCAGCTGGAATTACTCCTTAAGATATGCCATTCTGTCTGAATCCTTCAAGGTGGGATATTTTTTTCTTTGTAAGTTTTTATATCTAGAGTGTAGGTATCTACATGACAGCAGGCTCTCTAATCTCATTTTCATTGCATTCTAAGGGAGACACCTGGTTTTGGTCAGATTAATGGTCAGAAATGCTCTCTAGGAACTATCAACTGGATCCTAGTGACAGTCTCACTGTAGCCTCAGCTACAAAGTAGATATCTAAATAATAGAGGATGTTAATCATGCTCCAAGCACCTTTGTCCTCTATTCTTCAGTGCCCTATCTGAAAATGTAATAATCTCAGAGGGGTATTATGAGGATGAAAACATGAATGATCACAAGTTACCCAAAGAATACTGATTATGTAGAACATTTTTACAACAATCTAGCAATTCAAAACAGTAGTGTTTAAAAAATCAATGGAGATTTGGAGAATTTTCAGGTTTCAGTCCACTTGGCTAATTGATTTTCTTTGTCATTTTTCTTTGCTTTGCAGTTATTCTTTTTAATTAATAAATGGACTAGAAGGGAGAAATAAAGAGCCTATGCTTGTTAAAGCAAAGCCCTATATATTTGAAAAATGCCATTCTATTTGCCCTCTCTGATGAACATTAACATGGGTCTTTTGTCATGCTCAGAGCAGCAGGAGAATGTAATTTTTGTCTGACAGTTTCAGTAGCATTAAAGATGCAGAATGGCAGCAGTGGAAGCTTTTTAGCACATAGCTGTTTAAAACTGAAATATGTTGACTGCCTTAGAAACCAATTGAGCTATTCTTAGAGGGTACATCAAGGGACTGCATGTGTGTACATACAGACAGTGTGTGGGAACACACAGATAATTCCACTGGCACAACTTCACTTTAAATCCTAGGAAATTGTGATACATTTAATTCCTCACCTCCTACAAACACCTCAGCTTAGTCATTCAGAATCAACTGAAGAAAGCCTAACTATCTCCATGCATGTAAGAGACTACCTTATTTCTCCCTTCTCTTTAACAGGACTATAACATAGCTGCAAGGGGATGTGCTGCTATTTTCCAGATGGACTAATAGTTTGTGTATACTTTATGGAGACTCCTGTCCATGACTGTCTGTGTAAAATTGTGTGTGAAAGGTATATCTGCTCAGTATTTGATGCAGAAAACACTCTGTAGAAAACAGTCAGGGTTATGTTTGCTTGTCACTGCAAAGAGGAAATCCCACCAGTTTATCTGTTACAAGCCATTGGAGGCATGTATACCGTTTCAGCATGTTTCAGCCACCAGCAAGAACAGAGAGCCAGGCATTGTTAGGACCAAAATACTTCAGGGATATCAACTGATACAAATCTTGAAGCATGCCTGTATCTGATCAGACTCCTATAACACCATTACCTACAGATCTTGTCAGATAGAGCTGGAGAGGGCTGTTAAATATTTTATATTTGGTCGACTGCTATAAAAGCAGAGATATGTACTTTGTCAGAACTGAACGAACAAGTGGTTTTGTTAGGAACCTGAATAAGGAACCAATATTGAAGGCAACGTCACATTCAATCATTCCTATTTGAACTGATTGGAAAGAGGCTTGGATTTGAATGAGCTGTAGGAATATAATTAAACTAAATATTAACTTCTAAATAAAATCATGCATGTGAAGTTACAGAATGATTTTTAAGTGGGTCTTCACTGCTTACATGAATTTTAAACTGAATAGAAGAACTGAATAGAACTGTAAAGAAGGAGAAATAGCAATGCCAAAATATTCTATGAAGTATTAATAATTTTATACATTTATTTAAATAAATAATTTATTTATTATTGCTTTGGTTTACTCTGCAATGTAGACTTTATGTAAAAGTATATTACTTTCTTTAAGGTCAAAGGCATGTGTACTTTTTCAAAGGCATGAAATTAACTCAGCCAACTTTGGAAACGTAAGTGCCTTTCTGTTTAGTAAAAGGTGAAATGTCACTGTTCTTTGCTGGTTAGTCTTTTGAGACACCTCTAGATGTTGGAGACAGTTGTGCTAGGGTCGTGATCTCTGAGCCAGCAGAACTGAAGGAACAGCTGGGTCAAATTTTAAAGAAAATCTTATTAGTCCTAATGGGGCACTGTAATAAGGATGCTTTGTTCAGCTTGGGGTTATCTGGAGTCAGTCTGCAGACTTAAAAGCCTCACTTGGGAAGACTTGACTTTGCTGGGTTTTGACAAACAGAATAATTTCTAACGATAACTATTAACAAATGAGATCACAGTTTATAGAAATTTTATAGGATCAGCATCTTAGAGACCTGTGTACATTTGCTGGGATTTTGAGTAAGTGGATTCCCATTAGCTTGAGCCTCTAAGGAGAGAGATTTGCTTAGAGTATAATATTTATGACATGGTTGCAATGAATTTTCCTGTCAGCAGTGAGTGAATCACAGCTCTTTTGGACAGCCTAATTTGTCCCAGATTATTTTAAAGAGAAAAGCTCTGCCATCAAATTTTACCCTTTTAAAGAATTAGTCTTGGCATTAAAACTACCTTTTAAATCCTTTGGAGAAACACCAATATTTGACAATCATGTTGGCAGAATATTTGCAGACTCCCCATTTTTTTCTGTCTTTCAACAATTTGATTTTGCTAGCAAAAATAGCATATTTTAAGAGTACTTTCTTTAGCAGAGTAGCAGAACTGGCAGTCCAAATTTAAAAATACCTTTCTAATAACTAAAGCTGTAATACTTAACACAAAATACTCTGATAAATCTACTGCATAAAATTTCTTTTCCTGAAATTAGTATAAGAAATTCAAACCAATAAGCATAATTTTAGTAGCTGTGGTGATTGATCATTGGATCCCCTCCATTTGCATACTGTATATAATCTGAAATAATTATGAAATAGGGTTGAATAATTTTTATTTAACTGCAAAAAGTGAGGGAAAATGGCTCTGGCTCTGGCTACATAGAGTGAACATGGCAGGTTATAATACTGAAAGATATAGTGCTTTTTGTAGCATGTAGTATTGTCTATTTAGGATGTAGGGTGACAGTTTAGAAATAGAAATAAAGGACAGTAATAGGCCACAAATATTTCTGACACTGTAAATGTATACTAATGAAACCGGAGATTTTTCCTGAAGAAAAAACAACTTATAATGTTTGCTTAAATACATCAAGGATACAGTATGATAGTTTATGCCAGCTGAGGTTTTTACTAAAAATAAATGAAAAACAAACCCTGGTAAAGAGCAAGAATACAGTTAGATGAAAGCTTGAAAGAGCAAAGACCTAGATCTGATCAGCTTCTGAATTCTCCTAAATACAAGCAGTATTTGATTTGAGTCTGTCAAATGTTTTTGCCATGCTGTGGATTACTACAATTAATAGTCCTGGTTTCCACAAGATTTAAGAACATTGAATTCAAGAGAGCAAACACAGCTAGTAAAATGGAATTTATAAAACAGAGTGCAGCGTAAGTAACGTGGAATCCAGAGACCATAATGCACTGAATTCTGCATTAAAAAACCCACATTGGTCATCCTGTGGGGTTCTTTTCTTTTTTTCACAAATATCCCTGCTCACATTCTCCTAATGCTATCTATTGTATTACAGTTTTAGCCTCTGAATGTCTATTGATTTGAAGAGAAAACTGAAAACCAGAGGATCTGACTTTATCCTGAGATCTGAGTCTTTAGATCAGTAACCACCATAATGGCAAAATTTACTTGGAAGGTCATGTATATGTAAATGTGATAATAATCTTAAATTATACTGCTGCTCAGTCTGTAAAAGTGCCAGTTAGATACACACTGAAAAAGGTTCAACATTAACCTAGTCTTTCAAATTCAATTATCTAAATCTGTCAGCAGCTATGGAAAGTACATTGGGGAATTACAATATCTCATTTATCAGTACTTAGCCATTAGGCTTTACTGTATTAAAAGTAGTAAATAAAAACATTATTATTATTGTTGTTGTTATTATTTTTTTCTCTGTAATGAACTTGTGCAATTAGACCAAAATATGTCAGTCATTATAATTTTGTGCTGACAGTAATTCTATTTTTAAAAATCTGTGTGAGCTGAAAGAAAAGACAGACGTGGGTAAAAAGTATCCAGGTGAATCTGAAGTTGTAGACACTGAGAACTTAGATAAAATATCTGACTGCTGTTAACTCAGCATGAAAAGATGATTATGGAAAGAACTTTTATGTCTCACTGAAAACACTTGAATCTTAGTAAACATGTACCAATAGCCTTTTAAAAATCTAATTTAAAATGCCTTATATTTCTCCAAGGAACTTGCAAATAAGGGTTTGGATCTTGCTTAGACAGTACACTGAGTAACGTTTCATGGATAGAGTGGAAAGTTTTAATAAAATCTACTGCAAGGTGTATGTAATACAACTGAATTTGAACAGTCATGGTAAAGAAAGAATACATTAAGACCTGCTTCTCCCAGCTTGACATGTTAAAAAAAATTGCTAACAGGTGACACTAAATGTGCTCACAGCATGTTGCATATAAATTAACATGTACAATAGGCATCCTGAGATCTATCCATAAATCCCTCCTGAGGTAGTGATTTGTATAGCTAATATATGAATTTCTGTGCAGTGATTGACTATATTCCATATTACCATTTGGACCATTGCTCCAAAACAATATACAATATTTGAAACCTGTCTTGATATGGAACTGTAATAAAACCCCCAAATCTTCCAGGGTATAAGAAGTGTGACATAAATCAATAAAGCTTAATGCTTCCATAGCTGTTTTTTGCATGCATCTTTATGTGATAGGCTGTGGTCCATCCTTCTGAAAATTCTTGAAAATTCTACCTAGTAAGACATTGCAGTAATACAATAAGTGAGGGGTGGGTTGGTTTTTTTAAACTGTTAATTTATCTTCTCAAAAACTCTCACAATAGTCAAAGCAATTTATCTGAATTCTAGGTCTGTCTTTCTTTACTGTGAAGTTTCTTTGTAACCCCATACTAAACAAGTTTGGTGGGGTTTTTTTTTTTGAAGTCTAGAGTAGTATGATTGAGAGATGATGCATTTTTGTGGCTGGAGTACATCATCATCTGCATAGGACTTTTTAAAAACAGACAGCTGAAACAGAGTTGGTTAAGAATTTCAGTTGCTCTGTACTTGAAAATCAAGTTACCTTTAACTTAGGTATCTCACTTTAAGCTCTCAAATGTGAAATTTTTTATTTCATTGGGTTTGAGTTGGGATCATTGGACAGGTTTGAACTGTGCTTTGCATTCTCTAAGCATAAGGTATATCTAGAGTGTTATGATTACACAGCTGTAACAAGTGTGGTGTCAAAAATAATATGATTAATGTAAGTACTCATTTAAATTTTCATTATATTAGTAAAATTAATTTATGTAAAAATAATTCTACACTGATGTTTTCCTTAGGTTTCCAAATTTCCTCAGTGTATTAAAGTAAATACTGTACAGAGGTTTTACTACACAAGTAGGGACAAGTAGGATGAATTTGTTGTACTCATATTCTGTTGTGCCCAGAGCTGTTATTAAAATCAAAGTGTTCAGAGGAAAGAAGCCAATGCACTAACCAACGGGACCACCCAGCTCACAGGCAAAAATAGAAGCAGCATTCTCTTTGTTGAATATATGCTGTTCTAGCTCATGGGGATACTTAACTGCAGGGAAAAGTGAGGTTGTTGATGTTCCAAATATTTCTTATAAATGGAATTTTTCACTTCTTTTTCCCCTTCTGTAGTGTACTATCCAGGAAAAAAGCCTTGGAGTAAAAAAACACAATTCATGGTGTCTCTTACAAAGCATTTTTTCAGTGTTTAACGATATAGCCAATGGAATAGATGCCTAACTGAGTTTGATGGAATTTAAAAATGGCCAGCCATACAGTACAGTGAGCAGGCTCTATTTTGCACTTATGCAATGCATTTTATTGACACTGAGAATGAATCTGTTAATTAAGGTAGATTGTTATCACTTGTGATTCAGGTACTAGGGTTTCCAAGTCATCTTTTTATGTATGACCACTGTGAATTGTTGGATTTCACTGATAGTCATCCAAGACAGTAAATAACCTTGATCAAAACTGAGTATGACATTAAGAATAAAAGTTTCTTTAGAAGGTCCTTCCAAATTTGTTTTGGTCCAGCCAGGAGGAAGACTCCTACCATCACAAGTGAGCTGCTTTTCATTTACCGCAACGTGGAGGAGACATGTGGACAGTGCAGAAACCCTGGGTCTGTGGTGGCACACGAGGTGTTGGCATGACCTTTCCCTCAGCGAAGCTGTGTTGTTTGACCGCTTACTCAGGGAAGCATGCAGGGTTTTGGGAGGCAGCCTTTTAAAGAGAAGATAGTGAAGTCAGCATACACAAACTACAAAAAAGCCTCCGTCAAGGAGGATATTGCTGCTACTGATGTAACCTGAAAATGAATAGCTGAGAGTGAATGATGTTGTTTCCCCTGCCTCCTGGGACTCTGTGACCTCGTCCCTCATGCCCTGAGGGACCTGGTGGCAGTGCCCAGACAGACTTGCTGGGGGCAGCCATGGAGTTGGGACAGGATGTCTTGGAAGGAGCTGTGTGGGCTGTCAGGAGTCACCCTGGGGCCTCCCTGCTTGCTCAGGGGCTGCTTTAATCTCAGCACACACCACATTGTGGCCACACTGTGCCTGGCAATGTCCTTCCTGACAGCATGGCTTCCTGGCCAGGCCTCATCCCAGGCTTGTCCCTATGGCCTGCTGGCTGCAGCTGGGTCCTGTGCCACCTCAGCTGCCTGGGAGCCGCAAGGCTGAAGGCCTGCTGCCTTGCTCCCTGACACTAGGGAAACACTGAATAATTTATTATACACAGCTTCACACCTCAAAAGAACATCACATACCATTATTATTTTCACAAGACTGTGATTACTGACAACCACAATGTGCTTCTGTCCCATTCCCATTACATTAAATAAACCACTGTAAATCAGCATGAAAGGATGCATTACAAATATGTAGCTTAAGAGCAATCTCTAGGGCAAATGTCACTTGATGTTTGTAAGTTAATAGCAGTAAGAGCAGTAAAGCTAAATCACCTGGTTAACCTGGGAATGTTTTAATCGAATTGAAGCCAGAGGGCAAACCTGAGTTAAAGTACACCTCTACCAAAATGCAATGTACCAGTCAGTACTCCTAGGGTGGCATGTAACCCTCTGACATGGGAACTTTGTTTATTTTGGCTCAAAATGTCAGTGTCTTCAATGAGTTCAGTTGCTTGTTGTATGAGCTTGTAAACTTGTACACTTCCGTGGTTCTTTCCTGACTTGTTCTTAAATGAATTAAGGAACTACTCACACACCAGTGAAGTCAATGGAAGTTTTGATCCAATGACTTGCCTTTGGCTGGATCATGCCAGAACCAGCTCTGAAACAGATGGAAGAGAAAGAGCAATGCCTAAATAAAGTTTGACTTTAACTGATGTTGTATTTTTGATTCAGCATTAATAACCTTAATTCGGACTTTTGAATCCTATCACAAATGAAGCCTCAAATACTGTGGGGAAATTTTGCCCTTTTTGGTAGCTGAAGGGCATTAAAAGGCAAGTGGATGTTGCCAGCTGCAGAACTTTCAAACCAGATAGTTGCTTCTTGTACCAGTCTTTGACATTGTGGAAATGATGAAAATGTGTGCTAGCAGTCATGAGCTAGACACTAACCTCTTGGAAAGTTTTGTTTTTGAAGAAGGAAATATGTGGGATTTAGAAGTCAAAGAAAATGGAGGGCTGAAAAAATTATCTGAAACTGAATCTCTGTTTACTGTTCCTTATAATATCTTATCTTACAGCTTTACAGATAGTAACAGAAAATACACCTGAAATCTCAGATACAGAAGTCTGTGTCAAGCATTTCTGGCACCTAGAATTATGAGCAAGTTTCCAAACCATCTTTTAATAGGCTTGAAGTTATTTATGTGTGATTGCAGTAGCACTGGTCAAGCCCTGAATCCAGGCTACAAAACTTTGAAAGTGCTTATTCTAATAGTCACCTATTTTCTATACTGTTTCTGCCAAGACCATCCCATAGGCCTTATCCAAAGTCTTTTCAGAGCTTTTGGAGCTCTTTGGGACCTCATCTTACCCTTAATGTTCTCAAAAGGAATTGGCTTTGACAGTGATGGAAATGTTACGAAACAGTGTGAATGAGATTAGGCCCCTAATAATAATAAGAAGGAATTTTACACATGAAGCAGTGCTGCTTGGTGTTTGGTACTCCTTAGCCTTTCCTAGGCTTTGACTCACTATTAATTGTGTCACTATGGAGGAAAAATAGTTGATGTTTGCTTGCTTGTTTTGCTCAGAAGGGATTGGTTGCCTCAGTACTCAGGACTATGTTGATACAGATGGCTGTACAAGAAAGACATGGACCTATTAGAGCTTGTTTGGAGGAGGGCCATGAAAATGATCAGAGGGCTGAAACACCTTTCCTATAAAGAAAGACTGAGACAGTTGGGGTTGTTCAGCCTAGAGAAGAGAAGAGGGGACACCTTATTGCAGCCCTTCGATATATAAAGGGGGATTATAAGAAAGACAGGGAAAGACTTTTTACCAGGTCAGGTAGTGACAGGACGAGGGGCAACAGTTTTAAACTGAAAGAAGGTAGGTTTAGACTGGCTATAAGGAAGAGATTTTTTATGATGACCCTGGAACAAGTTTCCCAGAAAAGTTGTGGATGCCCCGTCACTGGAATTATTCAAAGTCAGGTCAGATGGGGCTTTGAACCATGAGATCTAGTGCAAAATGTCCCTGCACATGGCAGAGGGATTGGACTAGATGATCTTTGATGTTCCCTTTCAATGCAAACCATTCTGTGATTCTATATTTCTATGACTTTTATGGCTTAATTTTTTTCAATTTAAAAAAATTACATATTTTTGTTGATCATAGGTTTTAATGATTTAATATTTATGTTACTGGACTGTGTTGGCTTAAAGAGACCCCCAAATTCCCCAAGATATTTATGCTCACATTTTGTTATGTGAAACAGTATTTAGAAAGGTAATATACTTACAATTTTACAAAAACTCAAACACTGTATGACTGTGGATCAGGTATTGACTTTCCTTTAAAGCTTTTACTTCACCATTTTCAAAATTCAGTAAGAGTTTTCTCAGTAAGACAACTGTGTTGGTTTTTTTTGTCATGGTTTCTGAGAATTGTTTCTTTATTGCCTAGTCACACACTTGCTTACATAACCTAATCTACATGATCCTCAGTTCCCATTAAATGTATACTTTCCTAAATTTCCTTGTGATCTTTCTTATAAGGCTATTCATGCATAAATCATAGGGAAACCAAGTTTGAAAAAATGCTACAGTGATTTTGTAAGCGGCTGCCATTTTACAGGCCACAAGTAACCTGAAATTTCCAGACACTAGGAGTTTGATTCATCATCAACTTACTCCAGTTTTATTCTGCTGTAATAATACAGATTCAACTGAGCAACTCTGAAAAAAAGCTTAGTGGTGGTGAATTATGCCTTTGGGTTTTTTTTTCTTTCTGAATGTAAAAGTAATATAGTAAATAATGTTTGCTCCTCACAGACTAGCTTATGAGGGGAAACGTATTTTTCCTGAATATTAAAGACGCAAACTTGGCAGCAGTTAAAAGAAAAGTATTAGAGTGTAGAGGGTTGGACTGGATAGCTCAGTGAGTTATTTGCTTTTGCAGTACTGCTGTTGATGATCTTGCTTCTCTCAGGACCCCTTTGGAAATAACTGAATATATCTCTTGGGAAAGGGGCACACGAAGCAGAGCTAGGGAAGTGATTATAATTAAATGAATTCAGAACTGTAACTTGGATATATTTTATTCTCATAAGCAAAGAGGGACCTTCCAGAATTAACCACTGTTACCTGTGATTTCCTATTATCTTAAATTGGCCTGCTTCTAAGAGTTTGGATACTCAGTGCTTCTAAAAACTAGGGTTCTTTAAGGCTACTGGTGGAATAAAGCCTCCTGAGCCTCACTCTGGTGCCCTGTTCCCAGAGACCACCTTCCGTCGAGTGTTACATTGCATATTCCAACTAATCCTTTAACTTTGCAAATTTTTCCCCTGTTCTACTACTTCCAATGCTTTCATTCCATCTTGAATACAGACATGTTTTTATGTTCTAATTCAGCTTCCTCTTGTTAATTAGTTTTTAATTTTGCAAATAAACTTCAGGCAATTTAATCTTGCTGACTTTATGTTTCTAATAACTGCTACACTCATTTGGTTTCTGCTCTGCTTACCCAAAGACCACACTCAGATTTTGTAGGCCTGTCTACTGAGGTGGTCCACCACATGAGAACAGTTGTATTTTTCTAGTTTGCTGTTTAGATTCAGATGGTTATGTAAGGAACATAAAACTTCCCTTGGACTGTTCACAATCAGTGATACAAACTTCATAATTGAAAAAAAAAAAGTAATATTTAAATGGGACCAAATGACAGATCGTTTTAAGGAAACATTCTCTTTTGTGCAATGTATGAAAAAGAACCCTGTCATATGTCTTACTTTGCCAATGTAGTCTTCCAGGAATCAGTAAATGTATGACAATTTCAGTCAACCTAATGGTGCTAGTTAACTAATGATGTGTTATGTACAGATGACAACAATTACAATGACTGTGATGGGCACTTTAATGGACATTTTTCACTGCTACAGATGGAACTGTTAATGTCCATATTTATGTTGCAAACTGTTACAGGGGAAAAATATTAGTCAATTCTGTCAAAAATTAAAGTGGAAATCTTACAGGGCATACATCTTATTTTTCCATTAGGCTTTAGGTTAAAATACGCCCCTTTCTGCTGCATGCTGGAGATTTTTATAGGTTTGTTCATGTGCCATTTCTTTACAGCATATTCGTTGCCCATTGAGAAATCCATCTTCAGTATTTTGTAGCTGTGTGTGGTCCAGAATTCTGGTATTTACAGTTCAGGATCTGCTCAGAACTTAACTATGTCTTTTGCCTGGGAGAAAGAGTTTCAGGATGCAGGTTTTTTCCTGACAAGTGCAAAGACATTGTCAGCTTCTACATCATGATAGACATATAATCCAAAATTTATTTGGACTTTGGAAAAATCTATTTTGCTTGACACAGACTATGACTTTTTCCTGCATCAGACAAATCCTGTGTAGGGGATTGTGAGCATGGTATGCCATTTACAGATGGGTAAGTCCGTGTTATAGTCCTCCATATACTCTCTTCCTCTTGCATCAAAACAAGGGCATGTTTTTTCTGTAATAAGGATGTGTCATGACTTACATAGCTATTGAGATGCATTCTTTACCTGTATCTGCCTGATCTTATTTTTTTTCCTTGGAAAAGTCATGAGTATATTTTTATTCCATAGCTAGGATGGTGCTTGATTTATAAACTTGATTAATTACATGGAAAAACATGTGCTTGCTCATGCTTGTTCATCCCCCAAAATGAATATGCACCCAGTACTCTCCTGTGCATATTTAGTCTGTAAGAAATTGCTGCAATAGACAAGAGAAGCTAAGTGATGAACAAAGATGGGGCAGTTAGTTTATCAACTTGTTGAAATGTTAATTTAGCAGAGATGTGAAAAGACCAATCAGTGGCTCATCTGATGAAAAACAGTGAGTAACCTTGGATTAGCCACTTAAATTTGCTAGGTCTGACTTGCTACATATTACAATAACCTTATGGCTTGAATGTTATCATTATTCATAAAAAATGAAGATTAAAGAAACAAATAAACAAATTTGTAGAAAGCAGATTCATCAAAGATTATTAAATACTCTAGTCTGATGCAAAACTTCTGATTGTCACCAAGACAGTGATTGCTGGAATCAGGGAGGAGCTTGTAGAACTATGTTCTACACTTACCTTATTTCTTCTACTTTCCTTAGGACTTTATGGGTCCTGTGAGGGATCAGCACATGGACCTTTGGCCTTATCACCAGTGTTTGTCTTATGTAATCACCGTGTACAGTTATTGACTTAGAGGGAAACAGAGTCCTATCCCATCCCCTAATGGGATGGCTTTTCCTATGCATATAGTAGGGAGATACATGCTGTTGGTGGCCTATGTAATGGGTTGATATTCAGCTCTTTTGACATGCTGTGTGTCGTAGGAGAGTGGATACAGTAGATGAGGGCATGGGGTTGGAGTTCTCGTTTGGAAAGCTTGGAGATGTAATACAAGGGTTGACTACTGAAACTGAGCTTCTGGTTTGAGAAAATAAAAAGTTGAAAAGTACAGTTGTGGAACATGAAGTTGTTGCTGCCACTGTTACCACACCAAAGTTAATTAGGGAATTCTCAATAGTAGGGGTTCTAGCATATGATTTGGCTGACTATTGTGAATGGATGTGCACAGTGACTTCTCCTATGACAAAAGATGATTTCTCTGAATCTGTGAAGACATTAATAGAGCGATCTTTGAAAAGATAAGTTCCATATCTGGATTTTGGTTCATTAAATGATTAACAAACATTTTATTTGGTATGTCCAGAGGGTATCATGTTAATAAAATTTCATTTCTTCTGCACAATAGCCATTAAAATATCCCTGTAAAGTAATAGTTGCTTGATGAATTGGCGCATGACTTTGAATGTGTGTGAGAGAAACACAGGAATGAACAGAAAAGCAATAAAATCTTTGTTACTGTTTTAGTTGCTCTTTTCATAAAAACCTTTCACTTGACGAATTAGATCACATCTCATTGAGACATTTACTTCTGCAAACTATAATTTCCTATGGGATTTGTAATGGAAAAGCTGGATCCAAATGTAACTTGACTCCATTTCACTGTTCTCAGGGAGTTTATAGTACCTTTGCTTTGGAACCCATTCTCTTTTGGAAAATGCTACAAAACAGTTGTCTTTTCAATTCAAAATTGAGTGGAGGTAGCTGTAAAGCTAAGCTTTAAATCCTGTAGTGCTTGGAGATCGCAAAACTGCAGTATAGATCAACTGTAATTCTGTCACGGAGTCTGCAAAGAACAACACATCTTTAAGTGTTATGTTCTGGAAAGCTTTTCAGTGACTGCTGAGTGTATGGGTTGAAGCACAATGTACAGCTTTGCATTCTCTTCATTTTAAGTGGAACTGAAGATCCTGAGTATACTCATTCTTAGTAATCACATGGGAAGAGGAAATGTTGCATTTTTATTTACAGATCGCATGCTCAGTTTCCAGAAATGGGAGAAAAAATATCTTTACTTGTGCACTGGGCTAATTTCGTTTTTGAATTCACAGTCAAAGGCCGAATGCAGGAATCATAGTATAAGTTTAAGGTAAGATCCATCTTAAAAATCAGTTCTGTGAAGTGATGAGTTATCTCACTTTCATCTGACTTTAGAATAACATTCTATTATTTGGCATCTATTAAAACACACTCAGCATTTTACAGGGTGAAACTTGGAAAAAGATGTAAAGCATTAGTAACTTCAAGTCATTGTAGGAATAAAAACATGTCTGATCGTATCAGTCATTAAAAATCACAGTGGTTTTTTTGGTTGAGTTATACTCAGATGTTCCAGAATAATGTCTTTTTTCTCTAGCTTTCTCACTGTATTACTATACCAACATCTAATCTACACGCCAGTTTTCAGAAATTATTACCTCCATGGTTCCCGGAGAATATGAGAGGAACAGGTAAGAATAGATGACAAGACCACAGGCCTATTTACCGTTATCATAAATTGCTGGTCAGATTAGAAGTAGAGCAATAAAAAGAGTCTGAGTTAAGATCACCAACAGAAATCCAGATCAAACCTGTTAGATTATAGAGGTAATAAACAATGTAGTACATGCCATTTCATTATGGAGTATGAGACCATATGGCAACAATGTAAAAGCAATGGAAAAAGATATTAAAGAAGAAGGGGGAAATACTGACATTTATAGATGCTTTCAATGTAAATGAAGTAACACCTTGGCTCAGTAGTTATCAGGAAAGCCTCATGATGACTGTGTGATCCTGAATGGGACAAATTCTGCTTTAGAGTCCCCTAACCTAACTGACAAAAGTATTTTTAGATGACTGAATAACTTGCTTGTATCAAAATTCTTAGTGTTTATTGCATTGTTAATATGTGGTTCTGGATATGTAGATGAAAAGGGATGATCTCTGATCCCTTGGGACTTGAGTCTACTTGAGTTGTTAATTTCTGTTCCAAAAAGGAAACATGCTCATCTATGTGTCCATTGTGAACCTTCCAGACTTTCCAAATGCACTTAACTCCAGCACATGCACAGTATCCCATAATTATTCAGTCACATTAGGGAAAGCGGGGATTGCATAACAAATGTTTATAGTTGTCCTATAAATCCCAGGAGGTTCAGAACAATAGCACCAAAGAATTCTTATGTGTAATGGTACAACAGGGCATTGCCACAATAAAATTTTCAGTGGGTTTAATTAAAATGAAAAAGACAGCTGTGTGGCTGTAAGGAAACATGTCAGAAAATAAAATCAGTACTTACAGAGGCTAACACAAACTTATTTGTTCTCTTTTATCACAAAATTAAAAAAGAAATAAGGCCACAATCTCAGTATGAAAATTAATTCTGAAGGAATTAAACCCCCAGTAAAATCAAATCAGCTTTATTCAGTGTCTTAACTATAGTTCTCCTACAGATAAGGATAGCAATATCCCATTTGACTGAATCCCTATTCTAAACACTTGGTTCTTCCGTAAGTCTGATAGTGTGGACTCCTCAAAAAGCCAGACTTGCACTTGGTATTGGGCTACCCACAGGTCCCTATGCTTGTTTACCAGAAGGGGGAAGTTTATGTCCTTAGTGTAGTTAGGGAAGTAAGGAAACAAAGCAACCATTATTTCAATGTATTATGTCCCTCATCAGATTCAAATAAAACTACTTTCTTTTTCTATTGCTCCCTGCAGTATAACCAAGCTTGACAGACAGTGCATTACCTCTAAGACCATTGCTCTCTTAAATAAATAATACTGCAAACATAAACATTTGCCGTGCTGTTATTCTGTTTCAACAATCATGTGAACAAGGACAAAGTCTTTTAAACTGAAACCATATTTAAATCATAGTCTGGGTGAGATAATTCTTAATCACACATCACCTGATATGGAATAATGAAATTACTATATTCCTGCTGTGATGTGTGAAAGTGAATGGTAATTATTGTTTTTACTGCTGGAAGCAAAGCAATGGCATGCAGATACGTATTCTATGTCTCTGTTTTTTTGTTTAAATACAGAGTGAAGCTCCTTGCAAAACAGAAGGTGAAATTGTGTTGGGAGAACTAGTGAAAGAAATTACTAACTGGAGGCAAGAGGGCTTTCCCTTTGTGTTGAATTTATTTTATAGGACATGACCAGCAAGGACAACTATGCAAAAGACCAAATTACATTCTGACAATTTTGCCCAGACCCTCAGAACAAGCTGATTCATTCTGGGTTATGTGAGGAGAGGACTGTATAAGAAGACATTCAATTCACTTTTTTTTACAGTAAAAGAGCATCTACTTTCTACATCTCTAGAGGTTTCCATTATGTTTCTTCCTAGGTGGCATGATTTCATATGACTGCTCTTGCAGTCTTTTTTCATTTCTGTGAAAAAAAACCAACTGTGACACCATAAAGTGATTACTTTGCTATAGGTGAGAAATGAATTTACACTAAACACGGATATTCCAGGATATAGTTGGAGTCTGTAGCAGCTCCAACCTGATACAGCTTTTGTGCTGTGGTAGAAACCTGATGCTCTGATTCTACTCCTCATTTCAAGTGTAAGCTCTCATTTAATTTTGCAGATGTACCCAAATCATGTAGGTATCGCAAAATTAGGTTTGTTTGGGAAAAATCTTGGATGAAATTAATTGGTTAATTTTATTTACCTTTCTTTCAGGCTTGGTTTATGGAGCTATACAAAAAGAAGTCTTTCCATGTAGGAAGGAAGGGTTATTAAAAAAAAAGAAAACAAATTATGTCATTTAAGAAATTGGAGTTTATATTCTAGCTATAACAAAGGAAACTATTTCAGATGTAGTGTGGACACATTATTCCTTAATCTACCTCTAAATTAGGTAGATGTCTGAGAATTTTCTTAGTTGCTTGACTCCTTTGTATTTTTCTAAAAATTAACTCCTCTGCTCTGGTAAGAGGTCTTCTCATCTAATACCTTCCTCCTGGGCATGTTGCTCAAGGCACAATTTAATGAATTTCAGAATTTCCATAAATTTCTATGAGCAGAAATGACTGGATTAGTATAGGAAGTGTTAGAACTAACTGAATTGTACTCTGCAATTGCACACAAACCCAGAATCAGTCTTATTAGAAAAACACAGTCAAATCATTAACATACTTTTAACATAGGTCTGAGAATTAAAACAATTGGATCTGTACTGCATATTTCACATTTGCAGTCCAGATTTAACTCCCTTTTTATGGTCTTGATCCAGTAAAATATTTTCATTTTAAAAAATTTTGTTCCAAATGTAATGTTGTGGTTATTTCCCCTTGAGAGTCTTTGACATCTGGCTCGGTTGAAATGCTTTAACTCGCCAAAGCTAAAACTTCAAAACATAAAAGCGAAACACTATTTCCATTTTGATGCTTTCAGGAGATATTCACAGTCAGTCAGATTCCTCATAAAATCCATTGGCAACAAGTCCTCAGGGAAAGGGAGATGTATTTCAAAGGCTGCAGCACCTGGCAGTCTATTGTCCCTGCATACATGTGCCAGCATAAGAAATCATTGCACCTACATGTTATAAATGATTTAGTCCCAAACAGGATTCCAATTCAAATTTACAATTTATTAAGCGAATAGAGGCAAGCAAACAGCGCTGGGTGCGCCGGGAGTCTCTGCTCCACCAAGACGCACGTGGTTCAGTTCCTGTTCCTGGTTTATATCCTGTCCGTTAATACATATTCATGAATAGGCATGTCTTCTTCGGCGCATGCCCTCTTCTCCTTCTAGAATCTTCTCGACTCTTCCTCAGCATGATCCTGTTCGCCAATGCATATTCATGAATAGGCATGTCTTCTAATACATATTAATGAACAGGCGTGTCTTCTTCAGCACATGCCCTCTTCTCCTGCTAGTGTCTTCTCGAATCTTCCTCGGCGTGCCCCCAGGATGACCCCAAACCTTATGCATGCACTTTCTTTACACAATACTATACGGTCAGTGGTCAAACTGGTTTGAGCTGATATACCAGCAAAGTAGTTTAACTTTCTCCTGTAAAATACCCCTTTTTATGGTGCAGGAGAAATCCATGAAAGTACAGAAGATTACACTTCATCACACGAATCAGATAAACATATTTCACAATCCCCCATCTTTTTCTTTATAGTATTGATTCGTGTTTTCATTTCCAATTGAGTATAACCGAGTAGATTAATCTAGTAATAATCCCCCACATATCCTCAATACAACTATCCCCATTTTAGCAAGCCGATCACCACCCATAAAATCTCCCCAAAATCCTATTCCATTCCAAGTTTGTCTCTCAGGAGGCCATTTGTTCTCCCTAATTTATGGGTAACAGGAAAAAACTAGGTTTTATTGTTGATTACAGTTATGCGCTGTACAATTAGAAAAGGTCCTCACTTTTTCCATTTTTCTGGGGTAAACCCCAGCTGGACTTGTTCCAATATTGACTACAGTTATTTGCCATAGTCAGAGTCCAAGGAACTCACCCCCAAGTAGAACTAGAAGAGGTCCGGTCAGGGCCATAGTGATCGGCGGTCACAGCCCGAAGGGGTTGCAGCCCTTGGCAGACCCTTTTTAAGCCGCAACATCAGTTCCCCTCCGGTCTTGCCCTCTTCTTTCCTTTAAGGGGGTGCTTTCTTAGTACCCAAATTAATTGAGCACTGCTTGTGAAGGCCAGAGCTTTACTAGATCAGTGGTTTGTCCAGACCTGAGCAGTTGCCCGAGCCTGGTAATCCTCTTTATTTGCAAGGCTTTATGGCTACAGAAAACTGCCAGTTAGCGTGCAACACTAATCTTACAAATACACACCACCTTCTACACAAAGGACAAATTCTAGTTCCAGCTCCTTTTTCCTGTTCTTTTGCCAACAACTCCTTCCGATTATACTCGTTTGGAGTACCCATTGTTGTTTCCTATTACCCTTTCCCATTGTTTTCCAAACTTGGGCATTACTTACATTTCTCTCCATAGCTTCCCATGGCCATCGTTCACCTTGAATTGTTCCACCACAAACGTAACAATTAGTTATATTCAATGACTTTACAAATAGATTTTTAGCAACTGTGGGAATTTCATGTTTCACTCCTGTTTCATTACAGGAGTAGCCGCAATAAAATTCCCACAGCAATTTAGTCAGATGTGACCTTCCACTCCTTCACTGGACCTTTCACTCGCGACACATGTGTCCATCCTTTTTCAGCAGTTCTCACAGTTGTTTCTGTAGTTAATAAAACAAGGAAAGGTCCTTCCCAGAGGGGAGATAAGTTTCCTTCTTTCCATGTTTTTATCAGAATTTTATCTCCTGGTTCTAACTGATGAATTGCAAATCCTAAAGGTGGTGTTTGGGCCACCATCCCAATCTCTCTTAATTCTTTTAATCTTCCTCAATTACATTGTTCCCCAGAGGCATTCCTTGAAAATAAGGCATGCCACATAACATTTCATATGGCGATAATCCAGTCTCACTGTATGGTTTCGTTCTTATGTTTAGAAGTGCCAATGGTAAACATTTCGTCCAGGGCTTTTGCGTCTCAATCATTAATTTAGCCAATTGTTGTTTTATTGTTTGATTCATTCTTTCTACCTTCCCGAGCTTTGTGGGTGCCACGGAGTGTGGTATTCCCACTGTATACCTAATGATTGACATAATAGTTTTATTATTTTAGAAGTAAAATATGTGCCCTGGTCAGAATCAATGTACTGGATTATCCCATATCTAGGTATCAAATGTTCCAATAAAATTTTTACCACCATCTGTGCCGTAGCTCGTGCTACAGGGTATTTTATCCTCCCTACCTTAGGCAATTCAGTGAAATCGACTTGTACTTTCTCAAAAGGTCTGTAAGCTGTTTTTCTCCCTCCCGTGGCTGTTTGTCGAAACACTGTCTTATTTACCTTTTGACAGGTTAAGCAACCTTGTGTAATTTGCTTTGCTATTTCAAAAATTCCAATACCACCAAATTGTTTAAGAAAATGATCACTTAACGCTTTTGTACCCCAATGTGTTTGCGCATGCAAACGTTCTAATATTCGCCTGGTGTAGGCTTTTGGCAACATTTCTTGCCCATCAGGCAGTGTCCATTTTCCTTGTTCTAATTTAGCTCCTATTTTCTCCAATTTTGTTTGTTTTTCTGGCGTAAACTTCTTCTCTCTTTCCTCTCGTTCTTCTTTGCTGGTGTCCTCCTTTGTTTGTATTACATTAATTTTGGCAACTTTAGCCCTCAAGGCTGCTTCCTGGGCCTCTTTATCTGCTAAGTTATTTCCTCTAGTTCGGTAATCTAATCCCTTTTGGTATCCCCTCACATGTATCACTGCTATCTCCTTTGGTTCTCTTAACGCCTTCAAAATCTTTACTATTAATTCTTGATGTATTAAATTCCTCCCTTGAGTATTAATCAAACCTCTTTCTTCCCAAATTTTTCCAAAAGTGTGGACCACCCCATATGCATATTTAGAATCTGTAAATATAGTCCCACTTCTTCCTTTTAATAATTCCAGGGCCCTACATAGGGCATACAGCTCACAAGCCTGAGCTGACCATGATGGACTCAGAGGTCCAGATTCCACAAGTACCAAGTCCTTATTAATTACTGCATAACCCGATTTTCTCTTCCCTTCTACCACTCTGGAGGAGCCATCTATAAACAGCGCTTCTCCATTTTTCAACTCAGCATCTCTTAAATCTGGTCTCACCTTTGTCTGGGCCTCAATTACCTCTAAACAGTTATGTTGTAATACCTCTGATGGTTCTTCAAATAAAAATTGTGCTGGACTCTGAGCAGAAGTCACTCTCAGTTCTAAGTCAGGGGAGTCTATTAGTATTGCTTCATACTTTAGGATTCGGCTGTCCGTTAACCATTTTTCCGCTTTTTGTTGTAAAACATTTCTGACATTGTGTGGGGTATACACTTTTAAAGGAGAACTAAAGGTAATCTTCCTAACTTCTTCTATTAATAATGCTGTAGCAACCAAAGCTTGGAGACAAGCAGGCCATCTTCTGCTTACTGGATCAAGTAACTTAGAACAATACCCCACGGGTTTTTTTGATTCCTGCCCAGTCTTGAGTAAGAACTCCATATGCTGTCTGGCTTGATGTATTCACAAAGAGATACTTTATCACTATAATTTTCAAGCCATGGTCTACAATATCCTAATAATCCCAGTATTTGCCTAATTTCCGTTTTAGTTTGTGGGGGTCTTAAGGATAGAATCCCAGATACCCTATCAGGATCTAACTTCTTCCTTCCCTTACTCAGCCAATGTCCTAAGTATTTTACTTCTTGTTCTACAAACTGTAGCTTTGATCGGGACACCTTTAATCCCTTTTCTCCTAGAAAATTTAACAATTTAATGGTGGCTTTTCGGATCCCCTCTTCAGTTTCTCCTGCTACTAATAAATCATCCACATATTGCAATAATTTTACCTCCTTAGGTATTGTGAAATCTTGTAGAATTTTTTCTAAAGTTTGTCCAAATAGATTTGGTGACTCTGTAAACCCTTGTGGTAACACAGTCCATCTTAATTGTTGTTTTCGTCCTGTTTCGGGGTCCTCCCACTCAAAGGCAAAATAATCTCTGGATCCCTCATCCAGAGGACAGGCCCAAAAAGCATCTTTCAAATCTGTTACACTATACCAAGTATGTTTGGGAGATATATGACTCAATAAAGTATAAGGATTTGCCACCACAGGGAATTTAGTGATTGTTCGCTGATTTACAGCTCTTAAGTCCTGCACCATCCTGTATGACCCATCCGTTTTTTTTTACGGGAAGAATGGGCGTGTTATGAGGTGACATACATGGTTCTAGGGTTCCTTTTTCCAAGTCTGTCAACTACAGGTTTTAATCCTTTTCGACCCTCCATAGGTATAGGGTATTGCTTGATTCTAATTGGGCAGTGCGGATCTATTATTTGAACCCTTATGGGGTCCATTTTTATCTTTCCAGTTTCCCCTTCCTTATACCACACTGAGGGGTTAATAGCTTCTTCATCCTCTTGTATTAAAGTGTATAATTTAATCTGCAATTTGTCCCCTTGACTCTGAATGCTCAAGTTTAACTTCAAAATCAAATCCCTTCCTAATAAATTGTATTCCGCTTCAGGGAGCAAAAGTAAATCATTAAGACAAATTTTCTTTTCTGTTTCTACTTCTACATCTTTCAATATATTTACTTTAAAAGGCTCTCCTTTTGCTCCTACTACTGACACGTAACTCTTCCCTTTTTCTATTCCTTTTGGAAGTTTTTGAATGGTTGACTTTTCGGCCCCTGTATCCACTAAAAATAAAACTTCCTCTTTATGGGGACCAATTAATAATTTTATCTGTTGATGTTGAAGTCCCCAGAAGATAGAGCCCCTGACACCCCTAGTCTTCCCCGGGGTGTCTGCTCTATTCTTTTTTCCCTTTTCTCTCCAGGAGTCGTCTTATTTTTCTGACTTTCCCTTACTGCTGCTACAAAAATTTTTCTTTTGCTTTTTGTTTTTCTTCGTCCCTCCTAACATAGACTTTCTGGGCTTCTCTAAGTAACTCCTCTAATCCTCTTTCTTGCCAATCTTCCAATTTTTCTAATTTCCTTCTTATATCCCCCCAGGATTTAGCTACAAATTGTGTTTTAAGGAGTGCGGTCCCAGCCACTGTATTCGGATCAATTCCAGAATACATTTGTAGGTTTTTCCTCAACCTCTCCAACCATTCTGTTGGAGATTCGTCTTTCCCTTGTTTATTAAATGCTTTAGTAATGTTTTGCCCTCGGGGAACCGCTTCCCTTATTCCCTGTATGATTAACGTTCTCAAATCCCTCATATTTTGTCTTATCTCCTGGGGGTCCTGCCTGATTCTGTCTTTCCCAAATTCTCATTCCAGCTTGTCTAATCATTCCCCTTTCCTCAACAGTGAATAGGATCCCTAAAATGGACTGTATTTCTTCCCAGGTATAAGTATTGGGGCCTAGGAATTGGTCCAATTTTTCAGCTACTCTGAGGGGATCATCTAATAGGGTCCCCATTTCTTTCTTGAAATTTCTTACATCTGTGGTATTTAATGGGACTGCCACAAACCCGATGCCTCCCTGATTGCCTCCGAGGGGTACTTCTCGTAAGGCATATAGAGAAGCTCCCTCAGATACAGCAGTCCTACTTCTCGTACATGCAGCCGGAGGTCGATCTAATTCCGGTGCTGTTGGTGGTGGAGATACTACGGCCACCGGAGGGGGAGCCGCCGCCGGAGATGGATTATTAGAATATGGAGGCGGTAGGTTATCCAGTGGCTCCCATTTATCATCTTTTTCCTTTTCACTTTTCCCCTCTTCTTCTTCCTCAAAGTTTTCATCTGTTTTTAATGTAAGTATTGAGGCTGGAAAAGAACGTAAAGTTCTGTCCCATAATCCTGCATAATCACTTTCCTCCTGACTAAAAGGTTCCTTTGAATTAACATATATATTTAAGGCCTGGCAGACCCAGTCTTCAAAAGATCCAAAAACAGGCCAAAAGACATGTGGTCTCAAAGGTTCTTTTGGCCATTCCACCATAAAATATTGAACTAATTTTAATTTACTTTTTCCTTTTCTGGGGCCCCTATCATTCCAATTTTCAATCATTATTCCTAATGGACTCCGGAGGTATTTCTAGCAATTCGCTCCCTTTCTTCTGGTCCTGGGTTCTCGATTTCGTCTGACCCATCTAGGAATTTTTACTGTGGCAATTCCTACAGCCCTTGGCTACCAGTAAGAGTGTCTTGCAGGGGGTTTAGGACCTATCACCCACCCACAAATCCTCTAAGAATCGCTTCAGTCCTTCACCGGCCAAGTCCCTCGCGGGAGATTGGAACCGCGGTTAGAAGACCTCCACAATCACTTCGGAACTAGGTTCCGTCTCAGTCATACTCTTACACACACAGGCAACCGAATCCTACCCAACCGAACGGTATACACCTTAAATACTTACGACTCCGTCGTCTTCGTTCGGATCTTCGCGCGCAGAATTATGGGCAAAATAAACTGCTGCAGCCGGCAAGGGAGCTCATAAAAAAATCAAATGCTTTGCTTGCCCCTATTCAGGTTCAGGATGGCGTTAGTCCCGACCCGACCCGATCAGGAGCCACCAAAAGGTGGGGCGCCCCTCCTAGATCAAGTCAGAATTCAGGAACCAAGACCATCCCGGACGAGCCCCCAATTGTTATAAATGATTTAGTCCCAAACAGGATTCCAATTCAAATTTACAATTTATTAAGCGAATAGAGGCAAGCAAACAGCGCTGGGTGCGCCGGGAGTCTCTGCTCCACCAAGACGCACGTGGTTCAGTTCCTGTTCCTGGTTTATATCCTGTCCGTTAATACATATTCATGAATAGGCATGTCTTCTTCGGCGCATGCCCTCTTCTCCTTCTAGAATCTTCTCGACTCTTCCTCAGCATGATCCTGTTCGCCAATGCATATTCATGAATAGGCATGTCTTCTAATACATATTAATGAACAGGCGTGTCTTCGTCAGCACATGCCCTCTTCTCCTGCTAGTGTCTTCTCGAATCTTCCTCGGCGTGCCCCCAGGATGACCCCAAACCTTATGCATGCACTTTCTTTACACAATACTATGCGGTCAGGGGTCAAACTGGTTTGAGCTGATATACCAGCAAAGTAGTTTAACTTTCTCCTGTAAAATACCCCTTTTTATGATGCAGGAGAAATCCATGAAAGTACAGAAGATTACACTTCATCACACGAATCAGATAAACATATTTCACATACAGATATTGAGATATGACAGCAAAAGTGGAGGAAATCTAATGAGTTGAAGGCTGCTCCAAATTTTTGCTCTGCAGTGCACACAAAACCAAATTTTTCTGAGTCAAGTATGACGGACTACAGTGCAGCTCTGGCATGGTTGTCCTTGTTATGGGAAGGAGAATGGCAGATCTAAAGGGAAACCTGGACAAAGTTCCTGAAGGACTAAACGTGGTGGGCTTGCTGCCATGGGGAGAAAATGTGGTGTGGAGGTAGTAACCACTGCTCTTGGAGTAGTGAGCACCAAAATCATAAGCACCTGTCCTCTTAAATATTCACGGTCTTTCTGAGTTTTGGAAATGGCAAAAATGTCAGAAGAGCCATGTTATGATGTTTCCTACAATATATAGAAGCTACCTGTCTCTCTAGTTGTGCTTAAGAGCAATTCAGCTGAAAATGAACCCTAGGGTAAATGCAGGACATGTTCATCAAATGAAACTTGTGCTCTAGCATTACAGATTGAAGTTTTATGTTTCTGTAACCTCAACAGAGGCCAGCATGTATTTTACATTAGCTGAAAAATGATCCATATTTTAAACAGAAACTGCTTGTAGAATTAACCTTTACATTATACAAAATGCGTAACATATAAAATGGTAGGTAGTGGTCAGAGCCATGGTGTGGTAAGCAATGAACCTGCAGAGTTTAAGTAATGGTTCCTGTCTTGAAGATGTTACAGTCTTAAGGAGACAAAAACAGTGAAAGACAAAGACAAATAAAGGACACAAAGAGCCAGAGAAGAAAAAAGAAATAAAAGCTCAAAATAAATAGTAATGATGAAAAGAGTAATAGCTTTTTTTGGCAATTTATTGCAGTCATAGCATCTCAAATTGCTTTACAAACATTAAGCAACTTAACATCAACATGAAGAGGATCTTGTCTCAGAAAGTATCCAGGTTTTATTTCTAACTCTTCAACCATCTCCCAGTGAAACCTTCAACACACATCTTGTTTGCAAATTCTCAGTTTTATAGTCATAAACTAGATATCATTTATTGCTAATAGTCCTGAGCATTGAAACTGTGAGTGACAAATGGCTTGACCAATTGATGTATCCAGGGCTACATCAAAAGAAGCGTGGCCAGCAGGTTGAGGGAGGTGATTCTGCCCCTCTACTCTGCTCTGGTGAGACCCCACCTGGAGCACTGCATCCAGCTCTGGAGCCCTCAGCACAGGAAACACATGGACCTTGGATAAGGTCCAGAGGAGGGTCACAAAAATGATCAGAGGGGTGGAACACCTGTCCCGTGAAGAAAGGCTGAGAGAGTTGGGGCTGTTCAGCCTGCATAAGAGAAAATGTCATGCATTCTCCTCCATCTTTTTCTCCTGGATGTCTGTTAAAATCATAGAGGATTAAAGTAGAAAAGTCAGCAGCTCAATGTGGAACACGTGTTATCTTAGTGTAGCATGACAGCTCAGGTGTTCGGTCTAAGGGAAATATTAGATATACCTCCATGTTCATCAGGTACATTCATTAACCATGATGTTCTATCTATTTAGGATATCAGATACTTGGTTCACTGCATTACTTGCTCTCAAATGATAAATACTGACTATCTATCTGCTACCTTTTGATTTTAGACCAGATTCCCAACTAAAAATTAGTGATAACCACAGTCCATTTTGGTCTTAATGTTGTATTAATTAAAATTCTTGCTTGAATTTGAATCATGAATGTTGGAAATTACCTTCTATCCCCCAGTAAATAAATATGTGGCATTCAAAAATAGAACTCTGTTGTCATGAAAAGACATATTCAAAGCTGACATTGGAAAAAACTCAAATCCCAAGACCATCACTGCAGCAATTAACACCTAGAGTTTTCAAAAGTTGCTAGTATCTCTGAGTATTGCATTTTTTTGGTGGATCCTGTTTAAGACTTCTTTAAAAGATTTTATCTTCTGTGGCTCAGTGCCAGGCAATTTAGAAGAAACCTGCAGTTGGAGATCCTAGCTCCACAAGTTATCTAAATGGCATGACTATTCATTTAATTTGCTACATATGATATCTTCATTCTTTTGCATCTATATTCTATATATATATTCCATTGATCTGTCTCAGAATGACATAAAGAAAAATGTCTGCCAGATTTCCTTTTGCTCCTCTAGTAAAAGGCTAATAAAAACTATCCGCAATATGGGGGAAAGGAGGTTGAAAAGGAGCTCCAGCTTCTGGCATAAAGATTCAGATGTTGTAGAATCTCTCATATCTCCTGGATGAAAGCATATCATGGATGTGAGGTATGACACATGTTGTATGAGGAATTTTTGAAAGATGAAAGACTGGTAGTTCAATTTCTCTGGGACGCTTGGAACAAGCAGGCAGAAACCTGTTTTCAACTATTTGGAATATACTTATATACAAGACAGAAAAGTACTGTTTGTACTTTTGTACATACTATTGTTCCTCATCCAGAGGCACTGAAGAGTTAATTCAGGTAACCTACTTTGAATCACTCCTTTGAAGTTAGTATTGCTTTAATGAAAATAGTTAAATAAAGCCAGAGGTCCTGGTATAAAGCTGATACTTCACCGTTGCTGTGCAAAGGTGTTAGTTAAAGTACTCCCTTGTCTTTGAATTGTTACTTCCCTTAATATTGTGGTGAGGGTATGCTGAGCATATCAGGTCTTTAGGCTTGTTACTGAAATGAAATATTCAAAGTAGTGGCTTTCCATATGTGTTTAGGATATAATGAAATAATTTGATCAAATGTTTTGAAGCCTGCATTCTGAATGTTTGAACTTGTAATGGTGACTTTGCCATGTCTAAGGGTTTGTTGCAAAATTTGTGTTTTCAAAATATGATATGCTTCTATTTTGTGGAAACCACCTTTTTTCTGGAGCTGACATGGATAGGTGCTACCTAGCTTTTTGCGCTGCAGTCAAATAATGGTCCCTTTTCAGATGGGAGGAAAAAGCAGTCATGTGATATTCCTGATAGGGAGAATTCCAGTATCAGGAAAACCTTGTTTCACTCTTACTGGTGTAGCTGGAGGTTTACCTCTGAGCAGAGGATCTACATAAAGTCTTAGGCCACTGCACATGAGAGCTCTTTTGGGGAGAGAAGCATCTCATTGTCCTAGATAAGTAAACTGTGCATTGATCCTATACATGCTTGAATGATGCCCTGAGTTAATGTATTGAGTGATCTAAACTACAGTGAAGTTCCTCATGAAGGGCTTAAATTGTGCCTTACCCACAGAAGTCTTGAAGTGTTGCGAAATTTTCAGAAATCTAGAATTTTGTCTTATCTCAGCATCTACATAGAACTACCCAGAAATTAAAGACAGGTAAAGCTGTTGTGGTTTCCAAATGATATAATGGAATGTCGCAAACAGATTTTGATTAAAAAGACTTATAAGTGATGCAAGTCAATTCAGTTTGTCAGCTTAAGGAGAATAAGAGTTTAACTAGATGTGGTAAAGCTGATAGAAAACATCTAGCATTCTCTAAAGGCAAGTGAACTGGGGCTAGGAAGCATAACTATAAACAGTTACTATTCGTATGGTGTCACTCAGGTAGTGAGGGAAGAAGCACCAGGGGAGGTTTAGACTGGATATTAGGAAAAATTTCTTTACTGAAAGAGTGGTCAAGCATTGGAACAGGCTGTCCAGGGAAGTGGTGGAGTCACATTCAGGTATTCAAAAAATGTGTAGATGTGGCACTTCAGGACATGGTTTAGTGGGCATGGTGGTGTTGGGTTGATGGTTGGACTTGACGATCTTAAAGGTCTTTTCCAATCTAATGATTCTATGATTCTATGATCTGTGGTACTCAGTGGCCTCATGTGACTAGTACTGTACCTATGTGAAGAAAAGGCTGTGGTGGGCAGGAAAGAGGGAAATCCACATCAATTCTGATTAGGTAGCTAAGGTCTGAAGGCTTTGACTTGCATTAGTTTTATTTTGCTACCAATCTGCTGGCTTGAATAGAGCTATTTCAAAATGTATGAAGATCATCTCAGTGTTTGTACTTATTGGAAAGAATGAACTTGCTGTGTTTTTAGATAGAAGTTACATGGCTAATCATAACGTTAGTGATCCAGTTTAGAAAACAATCATTCCCAGGCTGAAAAATAGTTTTCTAAAACAATAAGTGTTTACTTCTATTACCTGAAAATGAAACACTTAGAGTAAGCCTTAAGAATAACTACTTAACTGTGATTCTTTTTTTCTCTTTTTAAATGTTGAAGAATTTGGGGAAGAGAGCTAAAGTGGAGTTAAATGGTCTATTGCTATTGTCAATTGATGAAATTATTTGACTGTTATTTCTACTGTTTCTACAGATTTTAGTATTATGACCTTTTCACGTTCTTGATAACGAAACTCTGCCTTCTTGAAATTCAATGTTATCTAAAAGTAATGTAAAGTCGCTTCCAAACTTTTGATCCGTAAGTGAGCAAATTATAACTTAGTTTCTGACAAGTGATGACTGCATGTACCCCTTTAAATTGCATGCAGATACCACCACTAAAGGAATAACATCTGAGTCATCAACAAAAATAAAGCAAAGACTACAGATAAGCCAATCCTTCAATCTACGAAAGGCTCTTCTCGGATTTGACAACACAAGTTGAATGTTTCCATCATGTGTGGACCAGTCACAGTAGGAAACAAAACCACTGTAATATTTGTTGTTTCGTTGCCAGCCACATGAACTTCTTGTTTGTCTCTGGTTTCTGCGGGTACTGGGATAAGATGACAAGGTTGAGAACACTGATTTATCTTCTGAGGTAGTAAAGAACTGTGTCTGTTAATAATATGTCCCTCGTCATAGGGGAGGATACTCAACAATGACAGAAAAGGCTTCACCATTATTACTGCAATACCAAAGGGAGAGATACTTAAAAAGTAGAAAAGATCCTTTCCAGTATGGGCAGGGTTTTGAAAGAAGTGGTTGTACTCTCATTTTGTTTTGGGAACTGGAAACTGTGGGGGTTCCCATGAAATTAAGGAAACAAAGCCTCTTTTTCCTCAAATAGTTTTTGCTTTCATTGAGTGGAGGTGTATGTGTCCTGGTTTCAGCCAGGTTTTCTTCACAGAAGCTAGTGTGAGACTGTGTTTTGGATCTGGGATGAGAAACTGTTGATAATGTGCTGATGTTCTGGGTTGTTGCTGAGCAGTCAAGGACAGTCCAGCTTCTTGTGCTGGCCTGCCAGTGAGCAGGCTGGGGGTGCACGGGAAGCTGGGAGGGGACACAGCTGGGACAGCTGACCCAGACTGGCCAAAGAGGTATTCCCTACCATACAACGTCATGCCCAGTACATAAACTGGAGTTGGCCGGGGGGTGGAAATTGCTGCTCGGGGACGAGCTGTTGATCGCCAGGTGGTGAGCAATTGCTGTATTGGGCATCACTTGTTCTTGTACATTCCTTTGTTGGTATTATCATTGTTGTTTCCTTCTTTCTTTCTGTTCTATTAAACCATGTTTATCCCAACCCATGAGGTTTTTTTTTCCTAATTCTCTCCCCCGTCCCACTGTGGGAGGGGGAGTGAGTGAGCGGCTGCGTGGTGCTTAGCTGCCGGCTGGGGCTAAACCACGACAGTATGTCACAAAATCAACTGAACTACATAAAATAAAACACTGGAAGATAGTGACCTGAACAAAGAGATCTAAAACTGTTGTAAGCAACAGATAGGCTGTTATAAACTGATTTATGGTTCCCGAGTTCCCTAGGGAACTTTGTTCCCTGACTAATAATAGGGCAATTTTTATCAATAAACCGCAGAGCCTCAGTAATGATGAATTTTAAATGCAAAGAGTAATGGACTAGCACCTGTGAATCATCTTGGACCTTGACTTCCCAAGTAAGGTGTGTACACCATTATACCTGGGTGGCAATGTTTGGGCAGCACTAGCTAGTGGAACAGATGGGAGAATTGTCTAGTCTTTTTTCCTCTAGAAAGGTAGGAAAGTGAAAACATCTGAGTGGAAAACTAATTGCTGAACTTCCCCATCCTGCTCTCCTCCCAGCCTGTTCTAGAGGTATTTTGGAAGAAAAGCAAAAGTAGATGGAAGGAGATATTGAAATTTACCCAGGGAAAAGACATTTTTGAACTGGCTTTATCAGGTATATCAATACCTGCTTCACCTAACAACCATGCTAAGATTTAAGGTTTTCCTTTGTCAAAAGATGTTAGTTAATGCCTTTCAGAGTTAACCATTAAGCTTATTATTTCTCATAGTCTGAAAAAAATTATACTTTTGTCTCTAGAGAAGTTGCTAATTGGCAATTTAGGTGGAGTACACACAAGAACAGAACCAACACAGAGTAAGATAGAATTCAAAGTTTGTTAAGTGAGATGGGTATTGCAAGCAAACAGTAGTTTCTGTCCTATAACACCCTCAGTTGCAGAAATCAGGCCTCAATCTCTCTGGTCCAGTTCAGCCTGGCAGCATGGATCCTGAGGGACAGGACACTTACTCTAACCACTTGGTGGGGTGAAGTCCTGGCTGGCAGGCTGGCCCCTGTGCATAGCAGTTCTACTTTAGGCTCAGCCTTTCACATGATGTCAGGTACCTGTACTCCTCCTCCCAACCCTCCCCATAGGGATACTGTCTGCAATTTATTACTTTCTATACTGGACTGTTGACACAAACTACAAATTATCTCACTAACTACATAGTTCCAGGCAATGTTTTTTATTTTCTCCATATACAAGGCCAATCATTAGTGTCACTTGAGGTTTCTATCACCTTCTGGTCTTCCACTTCAAATGCATCAGGAAATTGTTATATATCTGTTGCTGACTTTGCAAATTTCATCTATTGCTTCTGTTTTCTAGCTGCTACTAGGTTCATCTAGTTAGAGCTGGGCAGATGCAGTCAAAGTCTCATTTACCTGAGCAGTTTTTTAAGGCTGGCTTCAACCCAGGACAGAAGTAAATTAAAGAAATATTTCCCTGTCAATCCTCAGCTTTGGTATATGTAACTAAAATCGTGCCTTATCAAACACACCTTTTACATGAAGCTACAAACAACTCACTGGTGCAGGTGTTGTTTTGGTGTCCTGCGGTGCTGGCAGGGTACCCTTGGTAGACCTGACTGTAGACATTAAGAAGTTACTGCCTCCTGGTAACATTCCTATTTCTCTTCCAGATGCTGTATCACATTTTCACCAGTGAAGTCTGAATGTATTAAAATGTTCAATGTTGTAGCAATAGAAGCCTTGGCATGATTGCCAGATGATATGGTTTGTAAAAGTAACTTTGTTTTGTCACAACAGTGCAGGTGGTAGAGGAAAAATCCAGTGGGGCTCATTAGTAATATTGCTTTTCTGGCAGATCTAAATATTGCTTCAAATAAATGTAGGAGGTTGCAGATAGTTGGAGCCTGTTCAAGGTTTCAGGTGAGATTATTATGCCCTCTGGGTCTAGAGCAAAAATCCGTTGCAGTAATAATAGTGCTTGAGACTATACTTTGGGGTCAGGAAAGATACCATAATGAAAACAACTAAGGATTACTTTAATTTTTTTTGGTAAAATCTTAGAGAAGAACTACATTAGGCAGCTGAACACTAAAGCAGGTATTTAACAAACTGTAAAGATGGACCAGGTGAGGCCTCTGATCTTTGTAATTGATTGTATCAAAAAAAGGTTTTAAATGACTTTGATACCTATATAGAGGGAATAGTGTCCTGCATATGGATGAGATACTTATAGATGAGATGGTAGAAGACACACACAGATGAAATGACCAAATACTTGATGCTGTTGGAAAAAAGTATGGGATCAAACCAGCCATCACTTCTGAATCATTCCAAATATCCATCTCTTTTGCATTTCTTGGTTTCATTCCCAAATGAAAGACTCTCATTGGGAGGACTCTGGTTATTCCACTACTACTAGGCCATTTCTGGAGCCAGAGGTTAGATGAATGATTTTGGACTTTGAACAAAGTGTGTGAACCTCTCAACCTCTCACACTTCTCAGACTCACTTGAGTTCTAATTGAAGTATATGTTTTGTTTAGGCTGAGTTTTTTAAAAGAACCTGAAGTCATAAATGGGATTTGAGCTGAAAAATTCATTGGGTTCATGAAAAATCCCAAACTCAGCCTGTAGTTCTGTAGGCAATTAAATAAGTAATTAAATCAATACATTTGAATTATTTTCTTGAATATCTGCATGTCCATGTAAAATTAAGAACACACAGTACGTATCTGAATGATCAGGGGTGTAATTTGCTAAGAATTTTTGCAGTCCAGATGGACATGTTTTTGTGAGTAACAAATATTGGCATATTTTTTCTTTCTTCAGGTCATTTCTTTCCTGTAGGCTTTCACCCTTAATTATGCTGCCATGGTATGGGCATCTTTCTTGTACTCAATTATTTGTTTCTTGTTTATTTTTCTTTGAGAAATTATCTCAGTTCTGTGCAGTCATTTTCTCTCAGGACAAAGGTATTGCTTTTCTGCTCATTATCAGTTTTTAATTGTTAGTGACAGTACGGGTGGTTCCATCCTATGTTCCAAAGAAGCCAGATGGTACATAACTCACTGTTTCCATAGAATCTGATAAGGGGTGAACTGGTTAGGTGGAGCTATGCAATGATCAAAATATTTCTGATGGACTATTTTTCTGCTCAGAACTATTCCTCTGTTCCTCTGAAATGTTTTCCATATCATCGTGACAACATTTTACATAGGGGAAAAAACAGTTTTCAACCATATCAAAAGATTTTTTTTTGTACTGAAAAAAGTACATTTCACACTTTCATTACAGATTACAACATTGTGTGAAAGAAGGAAAAATGAGAATGGAACAAAGCAATTATTTCAATCAATCTATATGAAGAACTTTTTAATTGAAATTTTCTTCACATATTTTCTTTGTTGCAGGTCAGAATGAAAATGAATTCCTAAACAGAATTTTCTATTTGAAATTAGCTCATATGTGTGATGACCTAATGGATTTTTATGTCATACCAGAACCTCAGAATGGTACACGGATACTTAAGGACTTTCAGAACTTATATTTTCTAAAAGTTCATAGTAACACTTTTGAGGTGTCTTTTTTTGATAACTGTGTAATTGGCTGAAAACAAGTTCTAACATTCATATGTGAATAATTACTTTTTTTTAACTAGACTGAGAATTTGTGAATAAATAATTTTACATATAGCAATCAATATTTGGGTAGGTAGGTATCTCCATCTGTAATTTTTAATTGAAAATTTCCACATTACACATTTTCCTTTTCTGGCTTGTTTGTTTTACCTGGAACAGTACAAAGCATGGCCATTAAAGAATTGCGTGCCCTAAATGATTATTCTGACACTATGTTCATGATCTCTGTTTGTTTTTTTCATTCTACTTAGAAAACCTTTATTTAATAGCAAAAAATTTTCATAAAGCAGTGAATATGACACAGCTGATCTATGTTTTCAAGTAGATCACTTACTACCTGTACAAAATTTCAATGCAAATATTTCTGCAGAGTACTGAACTACCTACTGAACTCTTCACATGGGCCTCATACTTCCTGGAATTTGTTTTATTTGGTCCTGCTTGAATTTCAAAGAGTATCTAGTGTTTTCTTCACTTTTATTTTCTTCTCTTATAGAGGCACTTACTTAGCTTTAAGAAAAGCAAATAGGCAAGCTTCATTTGGTTAAGGTGGCTCTGCACAGCCTGGATGTCTGGTAAGCAAGTCCAGCTCTCTGTGTCGCATGTTTTCTCACACTGTATTTATTTATGCTCCGCTAAGGTTGAATGTTTGATGTTATGTAGGAAGATGTCTATTTAGCACATGTAGAAGTCACAAAGGTATAAACTTGAACAAAATTTACCTATCAATCTCTGGTAGGATTTTCTGTCAGAGATGCAAATTCTGTGCCTACTACTATATCCTATGTTACTAAATTCAAACCACTATGGGCCTGACTGGACAACATTCATGTTGCCAACAGAGTTTCATACTGGCTTGTTTTTTGTTTTTTTTCAGGTTGATAACAATTTATGTGTAAGAACTTAAAACTCTTTTACCTGAGATGTCTTGTAAATCAACCTTCTTCATGCATGCTCCAGGTACCTTTTTCATGTTTTCTTTTACTTAATTTCTGTTTTTTTCTGTGAACTCATGGGGCTGACACTTCTATCAAACTGTTGCTGTCCTGATGGCTTCTAAGGGCTGAAACCCAGGTTATTCAGTCAAGCTAGATCATCTGATTGCTTACTCTCGCCTGCAAGATCAACTGCTGTTTCAGACTCTCAGTCTTACTGGGTAGCAAAGTCTGATTTAAGTTGTGTTTAACTGTTGGATTGACTACTTAGACTTAGTTGCAATTAATTCCTCATTGTCCTTGCTGTTTCCAGAAACTTCACCAGCTGTGCTAACAAATGCTATTATCTCAACTCTTACACTATATTACCTTTAGAAATATAATGCTGCAAACTGAACCCTGGTGAATCTTATCTCCTTCTCCTTCTTTGCACATGGATCTCTCATAAGGCTTTTCCAGCAGCTTTTTGCCCCTCCCAAAGTTCTAATCTTTATAGCCAGATGCTGTTTCTCAAAATCAAGTGTGACCACTCATTCCAGGAACAACGAATGATTATACAAAGGTCTGTCTTTGTATAATCATAAGCTTCCTCTACTCTATAACATAACTCCAACCTTCACTGAGCTATTTAGTTGTAACAGCAATACATGCATAAACAACCATTTTAAGACTGCCCATTTGTCCTTTCTATTTCTCTCTCTGAACTGCTTTCCTTTCCTTGGGATCGGGTCAGATTTTCACCACATGAAAAGAAAATAAACCCTTCCAGAAGAGATGTGCAATTCATCCTCCAAGAGCCAGAGATATATGCTTTTCTCCAGCCCAAGTGTAAAGATTGATCAGGTCTTGTTCTGCATCTGGCTGGTTTCACTAATGTGAAGAGATTAGTCAAGGACACAAGCATTTTAGCAAGAATTTCATCAGCTGGCTGAGCTGTCAGCAGTATATGGAAAGCTCTTTGCACACAGAAAGAGTGTTTGCAGTCCTGAGTCCCAGGTGACCCACAAGAAGCTCCTGAAAATATTCCTTTTTTCTTTCCTTCTATGGACAGCAAAGGTCAGTATGTGCCGTGTGTGGAAGTGAAATAATTAATGATGCTGGAAAGGAAAAAAACCATCCCAAGTAGGGCAGAGCAGACAGGGATAAAAGGGAGAAAGGACTGGAAAGGTACTGGGAATCAGCTTGGAAAGAAAGACTTAAGTATGAAAAGTTTTCCTTTTATAATTTTAAGGAATCTGTAAGATTGCTTTGTTTTATGAAAACTAGAGGAAAACGAGCACTGTAACACTGTGGTCTGTGAGGAGGGAATGTGATTCCTTGTGCATTCAAGCTGTCTAAATATAGCTAAGATAATGTTTTCCCTAGTATGATTAAAGTCATCAGTAAGAAGAAAAGGCAGAGTTCCCAGTTCTTGTTATTTTTCATACAGCCAAATTAATGATCTACTGATCCTACATGATCCTACATGAATATACGAGAACTTAGTAGTCCCTAGAAATAAGTTAAGGAATGAGTTAAGGAATGTTTCCCAAGTGAACCTGTGGGAATGACGTGGGAGAGACAAGGCAGAAAAGCAGCCAATGACTACATAAGACTCATGCAGGATTACACTTGCCTGCAGGCAGTCTGCTCCAGAGGCTGTGAGACCACCCAAAACCAAGGCATCACACAGCCACACAGCTCTGCATGGCCAGTGGGAATTCTGCAGGGATAAGTGTTTGTGGGAAGCAAATGAAATGGAGTGAGACAGGTGGGCAAGGAATGTAAAAGAGGGCTAGAATGAAAAGATACATGGGAAGTACTGGGGATAAAACTGCAAGGAGCAGCTAGCAGGACAAGGGAAATAAAAGCTATTCTAAGCAAAACTCTATGGTTTGGAAAGGCAAGATATGAGGGAGGTAAAGAGCAGTGCTGTTGAGCATGCTCTTCCCTTCTTTCCCAGTATGTCAGATCACTTTGAGTCCCTTCTTAAAAAGATGCCAGTTCCTCCCTTTGTGTTCTCCCCACACCTCCCCAGATTATCCTTACTTTTGCCTCCAGTTCATAGGCTGCTTTGGAACCTACGTCCTAGCCCATGTAGGAAGCAATGCGTTTTCCCAGTTTCTTCTGTGTTCTGGGAATATATCTGTCACCATCTTTAGTGAACATGCTTCCATGCACAGGAACTGATTCTCTTTCCACATGCAGGGAGGTATGTTATTTAGAAAAGCATGTTATTCACCCACGGACAAGGCAACAGACCAATTCCCAACACAACTATCAGTCCTTGTTCTGAAAAGGAGGAAAGACAGCATTGCCCATTTGAAGATGTCTCAGCTGACAGTATCAATTTACTTTTTACAAGAGTGTAAAATCTCTGACTCACATGGCATTGCCAACTGAAATTTTATTTCCTTCCTTGAGAAGTGAGGATGAGGCACTAATAATAATCACAGGCTTTGGAAGGAAACGGCTCTGTATCAAACTCTGGAGGATTTAAATATTTGATGTGGTTCATAACTGTTGAAATCTTGGGATTGAATAATGTTTGTACAATGTTCTGTTCTCTTTGAGTGACAATGTTCTGTTCTCTTTGAGTGAAAGGTACTGTAAAAGTGCTTTGCAATAGGCTGTTTGATACCAGGCACCTTGGGGAGGTGCGTATGATACGGTATAATTCTGTAATATCTTTCCAAAAGGGAGGTTGAGAACTAGTTCTGTGGGTAACTGAGTAGAACAGCATTAGTTTTTTGAAGATTAGAATACAGGCCAAAAAATGTTATTCATTCTGTATAAAATGTGTTGTTACTCATATATACATGGACCAAAAAGAGCAACAGGCAAAACAAAGTGAACTGGAAAGCCCATTGTTTTTGTTACTGCTTCTTGTGATGCTCCTGACAAATGGAGTGTTAAACAGCAAACAAAAGGCTCTGTTGTGCACTTCCCTTTCCATTTGCCTGGCTCCCTCAAAACTTCTGGTAATTAAAGCACCACATTTGTGGTTCCGTTCTTTAAATCAAAATGAGGAAAGACTAAAGACAGGGTGAAACTCTGACACTCTGCTGAGTGTCAGTTTGATAACATTTCCTGAATAGACTGACCTGTTTTCTTATTTGAGCATTTCCACTACGATTGTGTGAACCTAGTCATATTATAACACTTGAGCAGAGAAAACCTTTGTTTCCCAGAAGGAATCCTTAAAAAGGGTGTGGTGTATTTTTCTTACTGTTTGGATATGTCTCCACAGAGACTGACTTATTAGGTGGGTTAGAAATTAAATAATAAGCTACATGAATCATCTATATGTCAGTCCCACTGCAGACTAGTGAACATGTAATCAGACTTGCTATGTATCCAAAAAGTGTAACTCTGCATAGTACACCTAATCACTTGACAAAACCTACAGGCTTGAGGCTAGATCAGGTTTCAGAAGAAGAGTAGAGCATGGCCAGAACATAAAGCAGAAAAAATTAAGTAAGAGAGGGAGCATGAAGAAATAGGATCTTTGTTTAAATTACTGCTTTCAGGTGCCACTTCCAAATGTTCCTAACAATTGGCATGTAAAAAAAAGAAACAGGTGGTAAGCTTGTTGGTATTGTATAGATTTAATGCAACTGTATGAAAATATGTTGGAGCCTGCAATTTATCTGAGCTGCTTCCTTTCTAGGCACTTACTAAAAAAAATTCATGGAGGCGATGAGAGGAAAAAAATTTACAGCTGCTTGCAGCATGAATACTGTTATTCTATATTACTCTTTCAGTTGTGGGTAACTGGTCTTTGTATTGTAAGTGAGAAGAAGCATTTTAGCTATTACTAGGTGTACTATAAGAGCAAAACAACATACATGTCAGTGGTGACTTTTAATTAATACTCTGCAGAACTTAGTGTGGCTGCCCACTTGAGTATATCTGATCATACCCAGAGGAGCCCACATCTGTTCCTGGTTCTTGGAAGGTAAATGACTTCACTTACAAATGGAAGCACAACATTCACTGGTCTTACACATAACTAAATTGGAGTTTTTCACAAAAGTTTTCTTTTGAACAAGTTAATGTAGAAAGAGAGCAAAGTTGTAAAATTATTTTAGCAAATATGTGACATTGTTAATGTTTTTAGGTAGAATTACAGTTGTATTCTTAGTTGCATTAATGGTAGAGGTTATTCAGTTGTTTAGCAAACAAAGGTGGTTTCTCTGCAGTGACAATGAAATGAAATTTACTTACTTTGCATGTCTCCATTCCTGTCACTTCTGTGGGAGTTCATTTATTCCCCAAAGAAGTCCCTTCAGTATTGTGCAGCCTTTCCTTGACTGCATTGTTTTGTTTTCTTGCTTTAACAGATGGCTTTCAGCCTTCTGTCATGACACTTATACCAGCTATTTTATGCTTTGATTGCAAAATATGTTGCAATCAGTAGATTAGGAAAAACAAGAACGTAAATGACAGTGAGGAATAAGAACAGAGACTTGAAGTCCTAATCACCCATATATTTGGCTTACATCTTCTGATTGACGCTGGCAAAGCTGAGTGTTGCCACCATAAAGGTCAGGGGAGATTATATGTTGCAGTGATGGCAACATATTACTTCATCAGAAATGACTATCCCTGAGTGGCTCTGATTATTGAAATTAGTCACCCAGCCTCAGTGAAGAGGGTCGTGGTACTGATGCCTGAGATCCAGCTTGCAGCTTTCTCCAGCCTTGCCAAGATGTGTCATTACCTCTGAGATACCCTGTATATCCTTGCCTGGGGATCAGAGAGCAGCTGAGCTCTGGCTTCCGGCTGCCAGGGCAGTCCCATGCCTGCATACAGGCTATTTAGGAAAGATAGAATGGGAAGACAAAGAGGAGGAGTTTCCTTTTATGTGACAGAGCACCTGGAGTGCCATGGAGCTCTGCCTGGGGATGGATGATGAGCCAATGGAGAGCTTATTGATAAGCAAGAAAGAGCAGACCAGTACAGGTAACATTGTAGTTGGTGTCTGCTATGGGCTGCCTGACTAAGAAGAACAAGTGGATGAGGCCTTCTACAGACAGCTAGAAGCAGTTCCCCTCTCATGGGGGACTTCAAACACCCCAGTATCTGCTGGATAGACAACACAGCAGGCCATAAAGAATCCAAGAGGTTCCTGGAGAGCATTGATGACAAATTCCTGACCCAAGTGAAAGAGGGGCCAATGAGAAGAGGGTTGATGTCATACTCAGTAAAGAGGGTTTTGTTGAGGATGATAAGGTCAAAGGCTGAGATATAGAGAGATATAGAGAGACAGATACATATATATGAGATGGTGGGAGTTCAAGAGCCTGAGGGAAGGGACAAGGGTGAAAAGCAAGCTCACAGTGCTGGACTTCAGGAGAGCAGACTTTGACCTCATCAAAGATCTGCTTGGAAGAGTCCCATGGGATAAGGGCCTGTAAGGAAGGAAGCCCAAGAAAGCTGGTTAATATTCAAGAATAACCTCCTCCAAGCTCAAGAGAAGTCCACCTCAATGAGCAGGAAGTCAGGTGCAAACGCCAGGAGACCTGTGTAGATGAACAAGGAGCTCCTGGAGAAACTCAAACATAGAAAGAAAGCAGACAAAGGATAGAAGCTGGGACAGGTAATCTGGGAGGAATATAGAGATGCTGTCCAAGCATACAGAGATAAGGTTAGGAAAGCCAAAGCCCAACTGGGACTGAATCTGATGAGGAATGTCAAAGACAACTTCTGTAAGTACATAGGTAATAAAAGGAAGACTAGGGAAATCATGTGACCACTGCTGAATGAAGCCCATGAGAGTGTACTCTCAGCAAATTTGCTGATGACAGAAAAGTGGGAGGAGCGGCTGATACACCAGAGGGTCATGCTGCCATCCAGAGGCGCCTCAACAGGCTGGAGAAATAGGGTGATGGGAATCTCATATTCAATAAATTGAAGGGTGAAGTCCTGCACCTGGTAAAGAACAACCCTGTGCACCAGTATATGTTTGGGGCCACCCAGCTGGAAAGCAGCTTTGCAGAGAACGTCCTGGGGGTACTGGTGGATGTCAAATTGAACGTGTGCCAACAATGTGGCCTTACAGCAAAAAAGACCAATGGTATCATGGGCTGCATTTGGCAAAGTATTGCCAGCAGTTCAAGGGAGGTGATCCTTCCCCTCTACACAGCACTGGTGAGGCCACACCTGGAGTACTGTGTCCAGTTCTGGGCTCCCCAGTACAAGAGAGACATGGACATACTGGAGAGAGCCCAGTGAAAGGCCATTAAGATGATGAAGGAACTGGAGCATCTCTCCTATGAGGAAAGGCTGAGACAGCTGTGACTGTTCAGCCTGGAGAAGAGAAGGCTCAGGAAGCATCTTATCAATATATACAATCCTGAAAGGAGGATACAAAGTCAGTGAAGCCAGGCTTTTTTCAGTGGTGCCCAATGACAGGACAAGAGGCAATGGCAACACACTGAAATACAGGAGGCTCCCTCTGACCATCAGGAAACATTTTTTCACTGTGAGGGTGACTGAACAATGGCCCAGGTTTCCCAGAGAGATGGTGGAGTCTCTGTCTTTGGAGATATTCAAAAGTTGTCTGGACATGGTCCTAGGCAACCTGCTCTAGGTGGCCCTGTTTGATCAGGGGAATTGGAGTAGATGACCTCTGAGGTCCCTTCCAACCTCAGTCATTCTGTGATTCTGTGACCTCAGCTTTTATGCAGTAGTAGGATACTACTAATATGAAATATTATTATATTAATTTCTTTTTAATATGAAAAATGAGAACATAAACCAGTTTGCTACACATAAAGGAAAAAAAGAAAGTCAGATTTCCATCAACATGATTAAAGGCAGTGTTTTGGTGTATGCAAACACAAAAGAATGAAATGGTGTTTCTGTAGAATTCTAGCTCTCAATATTCATACTGCAGACTGCTTCAGTCAGTGAAATAAAATGGAAAAATATTATTAACAGGAATAAAATATATTCATACCTCCACAGTCCAATTAGTATTGTGAGTGCTCATCTGGTTGCTTTTGAGGTAAACAAGTCGATATTTAAAAAAAGGAAAAAAAAGCTCAGCTTTTATTAAATGAGGAAACTGGACAACTTCAGGAAAAAAAGGCACAAACACTTCAGAATCAATTACAGCTAGCCTTCAAGCTGGAAATGAAGCTGGAATGAATCTCTCTGACAAGCTATTGTAAATCAGAAGAGGAAAATGAAATTGAGTGATGAAACACAAAGAATCATGCGGTAGAAATCAGTTTTTAAAAAAGCTGAGACAATGAGGCAGAAGTTTTAAAATGAAGACAGCAAGAGAGCTCAGAGGCATAGTTGTCATGTTTCATAGATTTCACTAAACACTTGAGGTATGTTGTCTATGGTTCTGCTTTCTTCTATCTATTTTTGTTCAGTAATCCTATGGTCAGTATGAAAATGGTTCATCAACAAGTAGTTTGATGTTAATGAAACATGCAAATGACAGGTATTAGGCATAAAGGCTCAGAAATCTAACTGCAGCTTCACTGAGTTGGAGGTTTAGGATCTTTCAGTATTAATTTGTGCTCAATAAGGTGGGTGGCAATACAGAGCCCTGCTGACACAAAATCAGCTTTCTTTCATTAGCCTCAGAGTTTTAACTCTGAACATTTGGGACCATTCAGAACAAAGCCCTGGTAAGAAGTAGAGATATGTTGTGTGAAGGAGAATAGGATCCTTGTATAAGTCCCTCCAACCTCAGTGGGTGCACTTTCTGTAGATATATCCAGGGTACAATGAAAAAAAGGTCACTCAGCCCACAAATACATTCTCATTGCAAAAGAACAGGGTACTTTGTATTAAGGGGCTTGATGCAAGTGATTGCACTGAATTCTTGAATGGGAAATAATGTATTTTGGCCCTTGTTACAGAGGAGTTTGTATGACATGGTGGTGACAGCTCCTTTCAGCTATTAAATGCATTAATCTCTGATATTTATAGCAACAAGTTCTTAAAAACCACTTACTTTTAAATTATTTGTTTTCAAGCAGGAAATATCACTTGAGCTCAGCTGCTGTATAACTTGGTTTAAATCATTTGGCAGCTTTCCCTGAGCAAAAACTTATGGTCTTTGAAGAGTCACAAAATAATGAGTGAGGCTGTCCTGGTGGGTATTTTGAGGCTCCAACATATCCCTCTGTGCCTGTGTGTGTTTTGATCAGGATGATATTGTCAAGACCCTGGGAAAAAGCCAGCCAGGTTGTGGCAAAAGTCACAAATTCTCATTTGAACTTTTCAGTATTTGACTGTTATTGGTATTTTATACTGCAATTTCTAATGCTAGCTGAGAAGCTTCACTGCAAGATGTTCAGCAATTGGGAAAAAGACCCTCCTGAGTATATTGGGGACTTGCTTCAAAGGATATGGTTTCTGGTTTGAACCTCATGGGATTTTTAAGAAGGGAAAAAGTCAGGGTGTGTAGTTCCCATATTTTTATTTTGGTTTTAAATTTGCAGTTTGGGTTTTTTTTTTTTTTTCTTCAGATCTGCCTTTGGTTATAGGATTTACAGTGTTAATTCCTTCTTTTTTAGCCATGATGTGTATTTTAGGAAAAAAAGCCCCAGATTAATTTTAAAATGTTCAGTGATGGACAACACCAAAGTGATCATGGTAAATTGCTCTCCTAGTTAATTATGCCCTTGGCATGAAATAAAAATCATGAACTTGTCAAGCTTTCAGCCACAGGGCTTTTGTCAGTGCTTGGCTGCAGAGCTTCACACTAGTGAATTTATGCTCCCTTTGCTGGGATTTAGGTTGATCATACTGTTCCTCAACATGCTCTGCTGTTCAGTCAAAGTATTTCTGAGTCTTTCTCTAAGAGGCAGGTTTCCTTAACCTGTAAGCATTCTTGTCTCGCTTCAGAGCCACTTCCAGTTAATCAACATGAATTTGCAGTACTAATTGAGTTTTTTTAGAGGTAATAAAGGGATCAGAAGCTCTCTGTCCCTACTCAGTATTTCTCTCATGTGTATCAAATATCACATTTTGCTTTTTTAGCAACAATATGAACTAGTATTCATCTAATCAATAGTCATGGTCTCAAAATATCTTTTATGATTCATTGCTTCTATTTGATTAATTTCTGCTAACATAAAGTTCTTTTTTAAGTACAAATTTCCTTTATTCTTCCTATGCATATGTAACATTTCATGTAACCTTTTTTTTTAAAAAAAAATCTTTTTGCTTGCCAGAATCCACTAGAAGCAGGTAATTGTGGATCACATCACTCAACTGGACTGTCCATTCACTTAACTGGATCAGTTTTTCTAGTTTTTTACCTCCTCCATATGTTAGCATATTACTTCCTTGCTTGATGATCAAGATGTACTGAACATCAACAACAGTGATTCAGAGTACTCATCAGTATTTTAAAGTTCTTAGATGCAAGGTACTTGGACTTGTTAATTAAAGAAAGACAACTTTAAGTAGTCACTGTTGGAGTAGAAGTATTTCAATATCATTGTATGCTATGACTGGATCACAGAAGACTAATTTCATGTATACCTCCACCCTGTCTTTAATGTAATTCTTAATTTTGCCACTTAAATGTAGTAATGCATTATTAATTATGCAATTATTATTAACTATACAATAATTCCTCAATTTTTCTGAATATACTCAGGCAAACTTAAGTTTCTTAACTTGCATGGTCTACTTCTCACTTGCAGGCTCTTTGTGTAATTAGTGAAATGATTCTTAGTTCCCTGTCATTATTCACATTTTAAACTTTGAACTCTGATGATTGTTATGGCTCCTAGCTGTTCCCTGTGTTGTGCAGCTATCCCTTTTAAAACTTGAAGCATGTTTAAATACACGTTCACATATACAGTTCGTATGTGCTACTTTGGACTTTATTCTGTTTGCAATAATAAATCGGAGCAAGTTCTTAAAATACGGGAATGTATGATTCATGGAGCCAGATTAAACCAGTATGGCACATAGGCTGCATCAAAAGAAGTGTGGCCAGCAGGGCAAAGGAGGTGATTCTGCCCCTCTACTCCACCCTGGTGAGACCTCACCTGGAGTACTGCATCCAGTTCTGGAGCCCTCAGCACAGGAAAGACATGGACCTGTTGGAGATGGGCCGGAGGAGGGTCACAAAAATGATCAGAGGGGTTGAACACCTCTGCTGTGAAGAAAGGCTGAGAGAATTGGGGCTGTTCAGCCTGGAGAAGGGAATGCTCCAGGGACACCTTATTGCAGCCTTCCAGTGCTTAAAGAGGGCTTATAAGAAAAATGGGGACAGACTTTTTAGCAGGGCTTGTAGCAATAGGACAAGGGGTAATGGTTCTAAACTAAAAGAGGGTAGGTTTAGACTAGATAGAAGGAAGAAATTTTTCACAGTGAGGGTGGTGTGAGTCTGGAACAGGTTGCCCAGAGACTGGGTAGATGCCCCATCCCTGGAAACATTCCAGGCCAGGTTGGAGAAGGCTCTGAGCAACCTGGTCTGGTTGAAGATGTCCCTGCTTGTTGCAAGGGGTTTGGACTAGATGACCCTAAAAGGTCCCTTCCAACCCAAAGATTCTATGATTCTATCAGTTAATCCCATGCATCTGACAGTTTTTCAAAGTAAAGCTAACCACTGACTACCTCCTCCATGAGTCACTTATGCATGGACTCGTCTAGGTACTGACCCAGCTTTAAAATTTCAAGCAAGTAAAGCTAATGGGAAAACTGACATTTAAAAAAATACTTTAAAATAATCTCACTGAACAAGGGCTCAGGTCAGCTGTGTAGTGGCATGCAAGGAAGCATACTTCTTGACCAACCACTGAAATAGAGCTTGCCAAAACAGAAAAGAAAAACCAGGAAAGATGGGGACATGTCGTGCCTGGCAGGAATAATCAGGGCTACTCTCACATGAAAAGACGGAATGATGACAGGGAGCAAATTTACTGGAAACACACAGAGCAACATTGAATGAAGATGGTGTATGATGGTCTATCAGCACCATGAGGTGATGTCAGGCATTTTGTTTTCAATATCTTTTGCCATAAGGAATCATTCTACAGGAACGTGAAGAGAGAAAATGTCTTGCATGGCAAAACTTCTTGCTGCATTTCCAGGAGTCAGGGAGATGAGTTTTCTCCAGAACTTTAAACACATTTCAACAGCTTTATTTGACTCCTGTGATTACTTTTTACAGTCTTTGTATTTAGAGTGACAATGATTTTTGAGATTTGTTTTTGTTAGCTGTGTAAATAGAAGCTGGGCTGAATGTCTCTGAGGAAAGTTGCATCATATATATTGTGACAAATCCTATTTCAATTAATTTTGAGAGCATTTCACTTATCTGCCAAAATTATCAGCTCAGACTTCAAAATCCATTCAACACTAGTGGGAGCCACACTAACACTGTTTTCTGATGTCATTTCATGTCTGCTTCTCTACATCAGCATACCTCCAAGAAAGGAGGTAAAAGTTGACGTGAGACAGGCCTGGGTAAAGCTTTTTTTCATTTGGAACTGCTGATCTGTTGAACTCAATTTCCTGCAGGTAAAGGTTAGTTTCAACAACTATTTGTTTAATGGTCAAATACAGGAAAAGACCATGCAGGTAACTTTGAACCAAAGTTTTGATTTAAATATTCTAATTGATTTCTATTGTTTATTTTTGCAAAATAGAAGCATTTCAAGCCAATTAAGAGATATATCATCATTAGTATTTCTGCTGAGACTTTGGTTTCCCATTCCAAATTAGAATGGGAAAAATTTCACATTCCCGTGGGACAGAAGAACAGTTTTTTTCCCCCCATTCTAGTCTCATGCAATCACTGATGATCGGAGAGATTGTTTGATGAAGCATATTAAAAGGAATGAGTTTATACTGTTGGCTTAGTAATGATTAAGTAGAGATATAGAAGTTACCTGTAGGAAAGATAAAGCCACAAATAAATGACTGAGGGGACTTGTCATTAATAGCAATGGGATGGCATTAATAAACTAAAAAATTAATTTGATCATCATGTTAGTGTTCCTTATGGTGAGATTTATTAACTTTTTGAATAGTTTCACACGAAGTCTCTTGCCTGTCACAGATTGTAAACAACCAAAGAGAATGCTATAATAGGACTTTCACATTGCGAAATCTATTGAATACATTTTCCTAGCTCTTGTTCAGCCATTTTCATCTTTCAGGGCACTCTTGAAATGCAGCTGCCCTTTCATGGCTGCTAGCATGTTCTTTTTAAATTTAGCATGTTTCATTTAATCCTTCTGGATTGGGGTATTATGCATTGCCTTGCTGACAATTGCTGCAGCCCAATGTACTTGGAACGTCTTTCCAGAGACTTTATAAATTACTGATTCTGATGCATCTGTTGAACGATTAAAAAATTCTAGTAATGAAATGAACAGTTGGCACTTCGAGCTTAAAACTGCTTTCTTTTGGAAAATGCACTTAATTGGCCTGAAACTATTAGCAGAAATGCGCAGACTAGTTCACTTGAAAAGACCTCTCCAGCTGGAATGGCTGAGGAGTCATGACTGCTATAGTGAAGACGTGGAAAACAGCAGTCCCCTGCTCTGTGAATTGGGTAGAGGGATACTAAGCTGGAGCCTTTTACAGCTCCAGGGAATGCTCTGGCCACCTTAATGGTGCTTATTCATTTAAGATTTCTGAAAAAGACATGATATACATAAAGACAGTTATTTCAAATTTAAAAATATGGATCACCAACTCTTCTCTCAAGTGAACATGGAGATCAGACCTCAAATCTGTGTGCAGTGTCAGATAAAGTAATAACTTTCAACATCACTGCCTGAGAGTACTAAGGATTCAGATGTTCTGGCAAATGCAGCACAGAAAAGAGAAAATGAATGTGCAAAATAAGTTGCTGACCTCTGAGGGGTGAGGAAAAGATCTGATTATTTGATTATTGATCTAATTATCTGATTATTAGAAAACCTGCCAAAATGACCAAGAAGATCAAAAGCAATAAAAAATCCTTTTGTTTCTTCAATTTACTAAGCTCTGAATTAATGAACCATTTTCTGGCGCTGAAAATCTACATACTTTCTTGAATATACCAGTAAATAAAATAACTGAATAAATATATTAAAAGTGGAATGAAATATTGCTGTTAACTTGAAATGGAAATACTATAAGTCCCTGAGGATTCTAACATGCTCTAAGGCCCTGACCAGCCTCACCTGGGACTCCCACCAACATACTCTCCCCATGGGCCCAGGAGCCTCATTTCAGCTCACACATGTGCCCTTGGGCCTTACCTAAGCTCTTTGTTAAATCACTTTTTCTTGTGAAAGAGATGAAAGTACTTGCTAACTTAATTTATGATTTATGTAATCCCTCACAACCTCCCCCCAAATAGAGTAGTTCTTTTTCTGGAAAAAATGAGGTTTTTCATCTCTTAGAGAATTATAATGTAGGATAGCAGGCATTTTATACTATATTCTCTCATGGTTTTAAATTAAGATCAACAGATCCATGCATCTCTGGTAGTTGGTTATCTTCAGCCCTGAGCATCCAATAGATTGAACAGTAAGACAGGATCTATACAACATCACGGAAAAGGTGTTGCAGAGCATTACATAAAAATGTTATGCAATTTCCTAATATCTTCCTTGGCTTATGGAATGACTGGGAAATAAGACAAAGAAGCATTTACTTATTCCCTCAATTGTCTGGCTTTGATTTTTTCCAGTGGTCCAAGTGGCCTCTAGAAGCTTCTGTGCAAGGGGTTTTTCTGTCCAGCCTATCCCAGCTGGTAGGGAATCCCAAAGCTACTTAGATTGTGAGGCATGTAACTAGCTCCAATGGTAAACTAAATAAATGTTATGCAATAGATGGGGAGAGTGGAAACTCCTCTAGGAAACCTGTTAGGGAGCCCTCGGTATATCTGCTGTTGGCCCTACACAACTCAGTCTTCGGAGAGCTATTGTCACTGCAGAATAATTATGAAACTGTAACATGGACTTTTCTTGGGAGAAGCTTCTGCCTCTCAGAAAGAGCTTTGAGTATCATCTGAGCCTTTGCAAGCTATTCATTAGTTAGCTGTTACATAAACAGAAAACAACGGAAAACATATGAATAGACCCTCAAATAACTTCACACCATTTTGAGGGCAAGAGATTGCACTGGGAGTTTCACATCAGTCAGAAAGACTAATGCCTGTATCACCAATGGCTATTAAGGGCTAGCTAACTAGTGCTGTTTAGGTCCTGCCTCTCATGGGGGAAGGAGCATACTGCTCTCCTCTTTGAGATTCCTGATGTGGTTCCTTTGATGTGGTCTGCCCTTGCTGGGCTTTGGTATGTTGAGGGGGAACAGAAGCAGGGTTCCTAGCCCCTTCCTACCACCTATTCTTTTATATCTCTTAATTCCTTAATTCCAGCCAGTGCAGTGAAACAACAACAACAATAATAATAAAAACAAGTCACAAAGATAGAGTATGCATGGCACAGTAAATTGTTCATCATGTCTATTGCACTAGATAGAGCACTTTGTAGCTTCTTGTTGGTCCATTAAAAAAATTTCAGGCAGATCTGCAGACTCTTTCTTCTGCCTGCTCCATAAAAATACAGCCCTTGACCTACTGAATCAAACTAGTAATAATTTTGCATAGTGCCTCCCATCGAACTGTGCCAACAACCAGAGTGCTTTGGCACTTGGCAGAAACAGGCTGTCTTAGGTGTAAGTTTCTGCCAAATCCTAGGCAGATCTGTCTTTGTATCTTTTTTAAAAATATCCTTGAGGGTTCAGTTTTGGAAGAGCATTGGATGCAGGATCCATTTAAATATTTCTCAAAATCTGGTTGGATACTGGCTAGGCATCCCTAATCATTTAAATGGCTTTTGAAAATCCACCCATAAACAGTTTAGAAGCTTGCAAGAGCTTTGAAAATGCAGTAGTCCTAATTTTTGGTGGAATTTATGTATTTAGCCAGATTTTCCAAAGCATACATATGCCTGGGTAGGCTATGAAAATGTAAATCTATGTTGCTAAATTATATATGTTAATGGGACCATAGTCTTGATGGCGTTGTTTCTTACTTTACATCCTTCCAAAACTCTGAAAAAATCTCAGTTAATGTAACTCTAGATGTCCTCATCCATATGAATGGTTTTCAGATTTTAATTTTTAATTAAAAATGAGAAATTTTGGGTAATATTTGCACAGAAACACTTAACTTAAAAAGCTTTATGCATATCTTGTATTAGAATGGATGTAATAATTATTTTTATAACAATAAAATGTATTCATAGATACACAAATATTATATTGAATAACTAATAAAATATAACACAAATTAACGTTAAAGCTTTTCATAGCAACTTTCTCTCTGAGGAGTATTTCCTTCACTAAATGGCCAATGGACTAATAATACTAACTAGTTTAGTTAATTACTGAATTAAGTTAGACACAATGACATGAACAAAGTTCAGAAATTGGGTCAATACAAATATAAATATGCACACAAACATTTAGGTAGATGAAGCTTTAATCAAGTTGGTCATAAAATCAAATTAATCTTTCTTGACATGAACAGATGACATTGTGCTTGGAATTGTTATTGAAGACATGAAGGATTATATCCCATTGTCTATATTAATTTCATTTTCACATTTTCAAGTTTGAGCCAAGTGGGATGTTTACACAACTTGCTCATCTTTATGGTACGTATTTTGAAACCTCTGATTACAAAATAAATGAAGTACAAACAAGTCATTATTTTATCTGGAAAGGGACGAGACCCTTTGCATATGTAGGAAAAACACAATCAGGACAGCTGTGCTAATGCAAGTTCTGGCTCTCAATGACTGATGAATCCCTCCTTTCTTCCAAAATATCTCCCTAGAACCTGCCAGTGGTGCTTTTACCACACATTCAAAAAATAGTCACTGATTATTTTTTTGTTTGCTGCTTTGTTAATAATTTATTGGGAACAGGGCACTGATGTCAGTTTCCAGATGTTTTCTCCAAGGGAATATTTCAAATTACTTAAAGATTTGGGTATTTGTCTTTGAATGTTCCCAGCATCCCTTTGATCTCTGTCATATGCTGAGCTGTAAATCTGCACTGGATGCATGGCTCTCTGTGTCTTCCCAGAGAGCATGCAGATCCCCTGCAGAACAGCAGCGGTTGAATCCCCTGTCTCCGGGAGGTCTGAATGGGTCTAAATGCGTCTGAATGCAGCCAATGCTCAGCATTGACAAATCCTGCATGGTACACTGCAGCCCTGCTGGCATCTCATCTGTCTGAGCAGTGGTATTTTGGCTTTGTGTCTTGAGTTTCAGTCTTGGATTGATAGGGGTCTACAAGAAAAAATTTGGCATTCTGTACCTTTCTGTATCTCAGATGCTGGACTGGATGTGGAGCTCAGCCCCTAGGCACCCTGCTGTCTTGCTTGCCCTGAATGTCCTTCTGCTCTCCATTGGTGTTGGCTTCTCTTGCTCCTTCTGAGTGTCCTTCACCGCAGTGTGTCCCTGCACCACCATGTGGACAGGCCAGAGGGTGGATTGACAGGAACCTTGTGAAATTCAGCAGGGACAGATGGCAAGTCCTACCTCTGGCATGCACGAACCCCTTTCAATGCCACAGGCTGGAGATTGCCTGCTTGCGAAGCAACTCTGTAGAAAAGGCCCTGAAGGGTCTCCAGGATGGAAGGAGGGACCAGGACAGCCTGGTGGAGGCACAGCTTCAGGGGATATGACAGCAGGCCCCCCAGGGCCTATGGGGATGTCATGGAGTAGATGGGGCCAGGCTCTTCACAGTTGTGCAGGGCAGGAGAATGTGAGACAACAAGCATAAGTTAAAAGAAGAGAACTTCAGCGTGGATGAAACGTGGCTGAAACTCTTTTCCCCACAAGGAGAAACAGGCAATGGAGCAGGTTGCTCAGAGAGGCTGAATGGTCTCTGTCCTTGGACCTTTACAGTTGTGCCTGGACAGAGCCTGGAGCAACCCAGTCTGATCTCAGAGATGAGCCTGCTGTGAGCAGGAGGATGAACATGAGACCTTTCCAACCCAAAATACTCTGTGATCATATGACCACCTATTGTTGCCTTGTTTGGGGCAGTGGACCCCTGTAATCAGTGTTAGAGAGGATTGTCATGCCTCTAAATATTAAAAGCTAGGGAAGTATGACAACTTCAGAAAGGAGAAAGGAAAGACTAAATATTGAGGTGTTGAAAGGCAGTGATAAGGTTGGGGAATGAACAAGCAAGCAATGGACGAGGATAGGAACACATGGACAAGGAGAAAGTAAATAGAGGTGATAAGAAGTGGGATACGGAAATGAGTGGAGTGAGGTGGGAAGCAGATAGGTTCAACGAGACAGAAGTCTGTAGCTAATGAGAATATGCTAGGCGTTGTGAAACACTTCCTATTTCAGAGATGAGAACTTCATTATCAGTTTGTCTTGGAGCTTTTCTTTTTCCATACATACATGGTAAAAGTGCCCTATCAGTGTCACTTGCAAGATTCAAAATCTGTTAATTTTTAATTTTGTCTATTCTTATGGCAAAAAATAGCACTATTGTGTTCAGTTTTTTATTTCAGGACTATGGGAACCACCATCCCATCTACTAGTAATGGGTGGCAACAGGTCTGGCTCAGAAAGCCTGGTAGAGTTCCCAGCTTTGTTGTTATCACAGAGTTGCATTGTCTGGTAAAAGAACAAGACTGTACAATACATTATCTCTGAAAGCACAAAGTCTGGGAATGTGAAAAAAAGGAAAGTGGTTTTGTTTAATCTTTCAACATTAGAAGAAGGAAAAAAATATGTGCTATATATTTTAAATATCAATGTTTATATGAATATATTTACATTAATAAAATGGGACAGGATATTGCTTTGTAAAAGCATCTGATACTAACATTAGCTGGGGGATATTTGTGTGACTGGATAAGTGAACCTGGCACACAAATCTTGTGGGAAGCTACCTGTTGAAGGACCAGGTTTGGATTCTGTCACTCCTTCCTGATGGTGCTCATCCACATAATCAGTGAAATATAGTGCTGGCATAAAGTACCACTTTGTTTTGAACACCTGTGAAAAAATCTGGCCTCTACTTAAATTATATTGATTTCTACTTGAGATAGCAATCCCATTTCAAAGGTTGAGACTAAAATGAAAAAATATTTGGATTTTAAACTCTCCAGCTACTTTGCTTTTTTTTTTAATCAGGAATGCTATCATATCACTATTTTCAATGGTCTTGACATCTGCCATTCATATTATTTCATCATGATATACCATTATTGCTCAGGAAGTGCAACACTGACAATGAACAACAGATAAGGCCTTGTGTAAGAGCAACGGCCCCTGAAGTGGACAGAAGAAAACACTTAAGGGTGACCCAATATTTCTTTAAGAATTTTAAAAATATACCAAAACCTTTGATGGATGATACTGAAGATATCTTTCAGATGTTTAGGAGTAACTTCTTTGTGATAAATTGTTTGGTTTCTGTTCTATGGGGACGTGAGTTCTCTATTTTGTTCTTCACATGACTTCTACTAAGTTAAAATAGTCACAGACAAAGGCATTATTCTTTATTGAATATTTCTATTCTAACAATTTAACCTTGTTTCATGTGCTGAAATTTCCATCTGTAGGAGAGAAAGGCATCTTCTATCTTGAAAAAGACATCAACTACACATGTTGTACACATACAATCTTGTATTATCCTTCATAAATTTGAGGATTTGAAAAGGAATTTAAAACATGCCTTGTTTTTAAATTTTGTGTAAGGTAAAGCTCCTAGTATTAAGAATAGTTCTAGAAACACAAGGCAAATAATACTATAAGTTAAAGCAGCTTATTGTATATAATTTTCCCTGATTAAAGATCAAGTTCTACAAAAACATGCATTTGTGCCTCCTCTCACACAGCTGAGCAGGTATTTCTGTGGTGAGACACTGGACCTCTACATCATACTTCTCCCAACAGCTTGGTGTGTGCTCTCCTTGTAATTTGTCATCCTCCACCACAACAGAGCTGTTTTCCCACTCACAACTCGCAGTTAGGCTTTCTAGCTCAAGTGGTGGCACCATCCTCTTCTGCAGCCAGCGTAGGAAGTATGATGTGATGTATGCTACTGCACATTGTGCCAAATGGTACCCACCACACTATTACAGCAGTGTCACAATTCACATGATTTGCCTTTTTCCTCCCAGTGTAGCCCTGCTCCGTTGCCCACCGTTGTCCTACTGCATCCCTGCTCCAATGTTGGCATGAGGTCTCAATGACCTCTCTGCATCAGCGGTAGGAATTGACTTCCTCTCCCTCCACCCCATGCTCCTCTCTCTCTGCAGCAAAGTGGCAAAGCATGTTAAAAATTTTATTAAACCCTTATTAAATCTTCCTGCGAATGTTTCTGTTATAATTCTGGCCAAAGTAAAAAGTAAATTGAGGGATCTTTAAAATGACAGAGTTAACTTTTAGTCAGAATTCTGTATACTCACCTCATTAGCTTTATAACTGATAAAGAAAGCTTAAAAGTTTTTTGATGGAAATCTGTGCTTGGGCAGAAAAGAAAGAGACTCAAATGATCAATTCTTCTGAAAATTAGGGTACCAATGTAGGAGCTAAGGGATCTAGGGCATCTAAGTTGAAGAAAGCTTGAAAGGAAACTCAGCATTAATTCTTCTAAATAGCATTATTATTAAGAGATTTAATCTATTAATAAGATCTAATTCACTTTGATTGATGTGCAATTTTAAGTGTTGGTCATAATTTAGAGAAATGTCTTTGTTTTGGTATTTTTTAAAAATATTGATGTATTAAAGAGAATAGCATATGTGGAAGAAGAAAACTTCACGTGCCTTAGTTCTGTATGTACAAACCAAGAAACACTGAATTTCTCATTTCTCAGAAAGCTTGACAGAAATATATTCCCATTTCATACTGTCCTTTAGTTAAGTAATGGCATATTGAATGTGAAGCTGAAATACACTTCTCCGGGCAATTATCTCCTAGCACATAATTGTTGTTTCTCAAAGTTCTGTTACATAAACAACTAAATGTGGACTATGTGGGAATATCTGAGGATTTGAAAAGGACCAAATTGCATCATACTAGTTTTGCCAGGATCTGGTGAACTCTCCACATCTCTTTGATTCTGTCTCTAGGTTATGAAGGTGCTCTGTGCTTTCATGATGGCATAGACTCATCCTGAATGCCAGATAAAGGATTTAAAACAATTTACAGACATGTGTAATTATGCCTTTAAAACTTCAGCTTTGTCTCAGTTATGGCCTTTAGGGCTTGTTCAAAACCGTTCAAAAACAGTGTTTGAGGATACAGAGACAAACTAGGACTTCTGTCCTGAGCATGAGAATTTCCAGGTCATCCTTGCTTTATGTGAGGTCATTCAGGAAAATAGTTACTGACATTCTTTTTTATAGGCATTGACTTAAACTGCTTGCAAATAGCCCCTCCTCTCCCACAGCCTGCCTTGCTGTCCACCAAGCCTAGGCATTCCTGGGCACAGGATTCACAGAACCAGTGAAGGTTTATAAATAGCATTCTTTCTTCATCCACTGTGTGCCACTGTCTACTCCGGTTTTGCCCCTCTGCAGGTATGGAAGTGCTTGCTAAAAGCACCATTTGCATCCAACTGAATTCTTATTTTGCAACAGCACTAAAAGATCTACACTTTATTCCACAGACTGGATATATTTAAATATTTGCATATAGCTTAAATGCTGGAGCCATTACCTTCTCTGTTGCTGAGTTGTATAAGCTGCATGCATGATCTCCCATTTGTGGAGCTTTTCCACCACAACTCTTTAGTTTATTAAGTCTCCAGATCCCATCAAGTGTGTTCTGTCAAGCCAAGTAAGGCCTGATGGATTCCTTACAAGTTGTAATAACAGGACTGCTTAGGACCAAAGACCTATATCTGAAAACATCAGATGTTACTCCAGTGCATTGGAACTCATCTGGGACCAATAAATATAACTGACAAGAAGTTTCTAATTCAAGCCATTATTTTGAGAACTGACTCTGTAAGAAACATTCAGTTTTTAAAAAAATAACCACATAATTTCCCAAGATCTAGGCTTTCTCAGTTGACTATAAAATTTCCCATTTGTGTTGGAAATGGTCTTTGGGAAATGTCATGAACTATTCATAGCAATACAAAAACTCTTACGAAAAACCAACTTCCAGCTGCAAACTATAGTCTACTGAATTTTTAAGTATGTCATATTTGACACACTTCTCACAGCTATTGTTCCTTGAAAAGAAGTGTTCAGATAATCTGCATCATTGAACTGTGATTAGGCATTTGGTGATCACCCTGTTTAAGTTTTATCTGCTGCCCCTTCCTTCATTCTCTGTTCACATCACACCTGTCCCCTTCAGTAAGCTGAAATGGGTACTTGTGTGGCCGTACACAAAACATGAATAAACTGGAGATGGAACCAAAAAGGCAAATTTATTCTTCAATTAGATCAGCTGCCTGTACAACTGACCATGTAGCCACCCTAACAGCTCAGCCAGAATGATGAAGGGACTAGGGGAAGAGCAAGCAGACTCTGATAGGGAAGATGCAATTTATACAGGAACTCCTGTAAAAGAAATGCTCATGTGTCTTAGGCCTCAAATAATATGAACACCCCCATTTAAGACATTTGGCATATGCAACAAACTGTAAATGGATTCAGACATACAGTGGAACAAGCACACAGGTTTTCAAGGAGAGCTGGTGAGAAGAGTTTGAATCACAATAGTGCTTTGTGAGCTGTGGGCATTGAACTATGCCAAAGATTTTGGCTTTGCTGGACTATGTCATTCATTCCTGTTAATACAACAGTCAGTATTCACCTAACAGTAATAACTGCTTAACAGAAACAAAATGATATTTGCCCTTTGAACATGCAATTGCATCTGTGTAATATACTGTGTAGTTTCACTTGTTTATCAACAGTTAAGGATTAAAGTTATGTTTTGTTTTGACTTTTGCCATAGTTTTGTGTATGAATAATAATCAGACAAAATGTGAACTGAGTGATAATGACTCAAGCATTTAGTACAAGAGTTTATGGGAATCAAAACTGGGAAAAAAGCCACCAGAGGAACCCAGAGAAATGTCTTATTATGATAAAACTAGGGAAAAATTGCATATTTATTTTAAAAAATTAAATACATACATGTATATTTATGTATGTGTATGTGCGTGTGTGTGCATTTATGAAGAACATACAGGTTGCAAATGTGCAAAATATGCTACCTGTTGACATGTGTTCATTTCATAGGAAGTATACATCTTGCTTTTATAAGTCAAGACAATGAGATTTCTGTGGAGCAAAACGTACTCTCAAAAAATCTAGGTAACAAGAATGTACATTTCCATAATAAATCTATCACCTAAAATTGATAAGTAGAAACAATAAATCCACATTTTGGTGAGCCAAAGCAGATCGTATCCAAAGACTACCTATTCCCTGTCTGTATGATTGCAGGAGTTTGTTATGTTACTAGGTTTTTCCTTTTCATCTTGAAGAAACTACTTCAGAGCATCACTTGCTGTTCTCAAGGCATGAGAAACTGCCTTGGCACTTAACTGAATTCAGAAGAATTAGCTGAAGAATTAACTGAAGAATTATTTGAAGAATTAGAGAGATTGGGAAGGGAGAGCAGAAAGGGAGGTAGAAAATGAATATGTATTTAGAGGCTGATTGATTTGAAGGCATGACTTTGTGACAGATACTAGAAGAGCTGGGAAGGAGATGATGCTGTACTACAAAGAGATGATGGCTAAGAAGAAAGAAAAAAAATAGGAGCAATAGGGAAACACAAGAACTACTTCCTTACAGGTCATGGAATGGCTCCAAGGGCACTGCTTTAACTGTCTGACCTCTGCAAAACCTAGATGTGCCATTTAGCCCACAATAGAAGTTTTCCATGAGGCCCTCCCTTGTTTCCTCTTTTTTAAGTGCAACAGATTGGATTTCAAGTGCAATCACTATGTTTGCATGCAACTTTGGCAGTGGCTTATTAACATTTATTCAGCTTTAATGTCTATAAAGTATAAATTGCCCTTTTTCTCAGGATGTTTCCCTTTTTTACCTGAAGCTTTGCCAATTTTTAGAAGTGGAGAACTGTACTAACAGTTTGTAATAATCAAACTCAAGCAAACTCCAGCCAGTATGCAACACCTAATTAGCAAATATTTGAAGTTCTAACCTCCTCATTGACTGTGATAGCCAGAAAACCCTCCAGTGTTCTCTCCAGAGCCTCACTTGTCCATACAGTGTAATAGGCTCTGCAGTGACAGCCAGTGATCGGGGAATATGGAGTGATGTGACCCAAAGATAGGGTCTAGTTACCACAAAAGGGTTTAATATGGGGCTGGCTGCTCCCTCTTTTACATACACTGAGTGGATCAAAATCATTCCACTTAGTTTCAAGGGTGTAACTGGAGCACTTACATGAAGTGCATAATTTCCTTAAAGTGCTTAGTTTGGGACTTGGGATGTGTTGGGGTATAGAGGAGGGAAAAAATTTAGGTATTTCTGCACAGTGGAAAAACTGGAGAGGGTGATGATACTGCCACTATGAAGCAGAGATACTTGCAAGGCACAGAAAGGAGTTAACTTACAGGACTTGGTTAACCAACAGGACTTGGCTAAAGCGCAGTTGCCAAGACTCGTATCCAGAGGACCTGTTCTGTGACTGTGCTTTCTGGAAAGTCCTACTAGCTTCAGCAAAGCACCAGATTTAAGCTAACAAGCCTTCATTGAGAGCACAGCATGGTGGAGAGGTGCCGAGTAGCTGTGCTCACACAACACCCAGCTGCCAATGTACTAAAGACTGCTAGAAACAAACTTAGAGGAGCTGCTTCCATGGCAGCTCTCTGCCTCGTTACCTTCTTCCGAGAGTGGGATGCTAGGAATTTAGCTCAATTGCCCATCTGTTTCTGAAATTGAGATTAGACTAAAACAAACCTTATTTTGCTACGTGGAAAAGGATAATAATTCTGAGAATTCTAGTGCCTAAGTTATATGGAGCAGGAACTTAAACTTTGGCAGTAAGCTCCTATCATCCTGTTAAACATCTGTCCAGCTTGGCTAAAGTATATCTATCTTAGAAATACCAGTTTGCAAGTGCAGACTTATGCCTGTGTGCCATGCAAGTGTTCCAGCCTCCCCTGGTGCTCACATAGCATACCTGCTCTTCAACATAACAGCTGAACCTGCAGCTGGCCTGAGCTTTGGGGTCTGGGTAGTACTTTCCTCGCAAATGCTTCTTCCAGTTGTTGGGGACTTCCTGATGTGCTGGAACTGCTTCTCCATGCTATCTAGTTTACTCATGGATAGATAGAGGTGAGGACTATCAGAGGAGGTTAGAGGACCTCAGGCAGACATGGGAGAGTTTAAAAGTGAAAAAAAAACAACCTAAAAAAACACAGAAGAGGAACAGCAGAGGTGAAAGAGTTGGGGATAGAGAAGCTAAGAAGAACAAAAGATGGGGGCAGAGGACTTTAATCATAAGAGCAAGAGAGAGACTCTGACTGGAAAGTAAGGAGTAATTAGAGGAGGAGATCGAAGAATCTGGAAGAGAGTGGAGGTGTTTGAAATCACCACAGTTTTAGTACGTGGAAATGAAGAACTGCACATCCTAATAATTTCTTTGCTGTTTTTGCTGTGAGACTTCCTGAGAAATCAAATGCTTTATCCAATGCCAGGGGTCATCTACCCCATTTTACAAACAGATTGCAGAGAGAAAGCTAAAATATTAAGACAGATACGCCACTCTGAATGCCACACAGCACTCATATTTTTAGAGGAGAGCTTGTGTGGCACTGGCAGGTTTGAGGGCTCAGTGCTTCTGAAGACCAGAAATGTCAAATGGGGAACCTCAAGGATAAAGAGCTGTCATCCAGTAACCGAGAGAGTGTAGTGAAAGTGGCTAGCTTGGTGCTTGCTAGAAATCAGGGACACGCTTTCTGAACTGCTTTAAACATGAGACTGTTCTGAGTCCCATCACCCTGGTTTTAATGGCCCCGTCAAACACATCATCAGTTAGCAGAAACAGGTTAATCTACTCCATAGCCCAGACTTACTCCCAGGGTAAGAAACAGTCTGTCTTGTAGGAAACTCTGAATCTCGCAGTTTTTCACTTGAATTTGCAATATCTTTTGAGATATTTGTCATTGGACATAATGCTAAATATGTAATTACAGTAATGTATGTTTGTGCATTACAAACAGTGGTATGAATGAAGTATGAGTCTTTGGCAGGTATGCATATCATATCTTTCTTGCCATTTTCTAATTTGGGATCCAAATTTCCATGCAAGAAATTTTGTTGTAACTTTTAGTATTTAGTGTTATTTCTTCCTTTGTGGGTCATTAAAGTGAAATAGGAGAATGCGTGTGTAACTATGCTTTTGTATTTCTAGAATTAATGGTGTTGGAGAGGAAAATAGATATTTTACAAGCATGGAACTGTTCCAGAGAGAATATATTGCATTATGTGCTAAAAAACTACTATACATTACACACTGTGTGGATGAAATGATGTAGAGTAAAATGCTTTTGGGGAACTGAAATAGCTTCCCCTCATAGAGAAGACTGAATTTGATAGCAGTGATGGTGTTGGGTCTGGATGAAAAAAGTGTACTATGTCAATACTGTAGATAAATACATATTGATATTTTATATACATACAAACACACATGCAAAAATGTGGATATTTATAGATTCTCACCCTCATTTTGCAAAATCTCTGAAAGGTTTGAAGTATAGCAGCTTCTTCTTCGACAGGTAAAATCATAAAACAAAAGTGCTTGAAGTTGTTATTTCAATGATATATTTATTTTCTTTAGCTGAAAGACAGTTACAAAGTTTAAAAAAAGCATATTTTTATGTGCTGAGTAGCACTCTCCTCTGGAAGCCTTTAATAATTTGTATCATTTTAGTCAGAGAAAAAGCTGCCATGAAGGATGGGAAAGTTAATATATAACTTTCTGTTATATAGATATATATTATTAAAAATATATATTTGAAAATATATATAATATAAATGCTATATATTTTATATAAGATATATAAATATATATGATAAATATATTTTACATATAAGATATATATGACCTGACTCTATATTATATATAATATATAATATATATTATATATTATTGTTTGTTAGAAATATGTATTATAGATTATGTTTTGTATTACATATATTATAAATTATACATTATAATATACTGATATATATTAGAAATATATAATTATATATTATAAGATGTAATATAATATATTAGAATAATGTATATAATATATAATAATGTATAACTATATATTCTTATATAGTATTAGAAAGTTATCTATATTAATAGATAACTTTCTGTGATATATCACTGTCTGCAGGATAATGGATCATTATTATGATTATGATAATGGTATCATAATAATATCCTAAATTTAATAGTTTCTTTAAATCTTGTTAATGTTTCTTGACCTCATTGAGGAATATAAATTATCTAACAGTGGTTTGAGATATTTTAAGGAATCTCAGTCTGCCTACTAAACCCTTAAGTGGGCTGCAATCTATTCTCTGGTGAATGTATTGTTTTAAAAATAATTTAATTAGGAAAGGAATTATGCATTTGTGTTTAACATTTTATCTGTTTTTATGAAATTGTACTTGATTTTTTGAAAGAATTACGTAACTAAAAAAAGAAAAGGTCTGATCATTAAAAAATCAAGGAATCATAGGATTTTCCCCTTCCAGTAATAGGCTGGGTATTTCCCCCATCACTGTAACAAACAAAAAACATATTCAGGGATGTTGTGGTGGAAAATATTTCAATTTCCTTACTTTAAAAGCATTGTAGGACAGTCCAGCCTTTTAGCTCTTCAAACAAAAACTAGTCTGAAGTACCTTTTTCTCTGTCCTGCACACTGCAATCCTCCAACCAAAATAAATTGATAACATATAATAGAAAATAATAGTATGGCCCTGAGGAGGTATTATATGTGAACAGATTTATTGTTGGGATTTTCCTTTTTGAAAATAGGGGGTTTAAAACATTTACAGTAACTGAATAGAATTTGTGACAGTAGCATAACTATATTGTGAAGCAGATTAAAGTCACTCTGTGTTTATGAAGAATATAACAGGCTGTAAATATTTAAAAAAAAAACACTTAAGATAGAGTTCTCTTTGCTAAGTATACTTGTGGTGTTACCTTATAAGGATGTATACCTCCCCCCCCCTCCCTCCTCATTTACTCTCACCTAATTAGTAAAAGTGCTAGCTTTTGAAGTAGTATTTAGTTTCTGGAGGCAGGTGTGGATCTGACACTTTATTCAGATCAGAGTTAGAGGGTATTTGAAAGAGGACAATTAATGGAGACCCTATTGACTATCAAATGAGATTTCTTTCTGTTTCAAACATCTTCAGAAGAGCTGACTCTTTATTCTGTTTCCTTTCTAAAGGATGACATCTTTATATGTTTTGTAAGGATTGTGTACTTCCTTAGGGTGACGGTATGTATTACATATTCTTCCCTTTTTTCTTTGGGAAGGACTTTTCATTCTTGCGGAATGGGCTAGGGTCAGCGGTTTGAATCCCAAAATTCTCAGTTTGGACTTGGAAAGCTGTGACAGACACTTCAATGTCTTCCACTACCCTTGGTCCTGTGTTAGAGAGACTGTGACAGATATGGGGGTTACTTGGTGTCTGTACCCAGTGACTCTTTGCATTTGGGATGGAGTTACCAAAGAGACAGTGGATTAGTACTCACAGATCAAGATCACAGCTCCAGACCAGTCCTATTTACTTGGCTGCTGCTGCTGAGTGTTGGCTTTTCAGTAGGCAGAAGTTGCTGAGGAAAATTCATGTGCAGGTTATGGCAAGAGTTATCAAATGGAGCAGTCATCTGCTTTGTAGAGGAGACTGCAAAGGCATATACTAATGTAAATCAAATATACATTTACAAAATATGTGAATACTACATCAAATACATGCAGTGATTGTGTAATGATAAAACAAATTTTCTCCAGAAAGGCTAGATTCAGAACAGTCTCACATGTGAGAACACCAGGTTGCCCCTAGGTCAGACCAAGCTGAATGGAGGTGAAACTAAGAATGTGCCATTAGATTTAAAGCCTGTGCAGTTCTGGATTACATTTGAGTAAGCATTACTGATTTAAAAACATTTATAAAATACTCCCTCAGAAATACAAAAATGCAGTGTTCCTACCATGAAACAAGTGAACTACAAATATATTTTAAAAAAACAGTGTTTGAATAGCTGGTTTAAACAATACAACCAACACAGATATCAGGAACAGCCACTGACCTGGGATATACTGTAAGATGGATAAACAGTTCTCATCATTCTCCTAAGGCTCTGAATGACCTCCCTGAGCAAAACTGGGTACAGAATACAAATCTTATCAGATTGTTAGCAGGCTGAATGCATTTAAATAGACTCTCTTATCTATGCTGATTTACCTCCACAAAAATGCAGAATAAAAGAATATCAACATGGACAAAAATAGGCATACTTGAAATAATCAAAAGAGGAGATAGGGTGAATAAATGAAGATGTAGAATAGGAGAATCACATTTCATCAAGCAAGTGCTAAATCAGAATGGAATCCAGTTCTTCAGATCTTTAAGAGGTATTGTATCATGATGACAATGACTTAGGATATACTGTGAAAGCATATTCATAGAGCCAAATTCTGCTCTGTGCTGGAAGTTCATTCTTTCAGTTCAACAGAATGAATTTGGCCCATAATAAAAAGCCTCTAGACTGCTTTAATATCTTGCAGTACTCAGTAAGGCTTTCAGTCAATGAAAAGAGAAATGTATTTTTATGGCTGGTTTTTGAATGTGGCTATGAATTAAAGTCATGTTGAAATATATTTCCCTTTACTTTTATTCTAAGAAAGATTTATGGCAGAAGTCTTTGTTTCTTCTAATGAGAGTGGTTTATATACTTACTCTTATGACAAACTTACTAAAAAATGTCAATGGCAGAGTACACGGAAATTGTACCAGAAATGTTACCAATAATGGATTTCTTTAAAGTTGTTTCCCCTCCCCAGTTCCCAAGCCTTTAATGCTTGAAAGTGAAGAGCATACTTGGATTTCCAGGAATAAGAGCCCAAGACTTTAGGATGAATTATCTGTATCTCTTTGGCAAGCAGAGATGGATGGAAACTACTTAGCTGTCTCACAACTTTTATTCATTTACTGTCTTCTTTCAGTGAGCTTCACAGCACCCAGAGAAAACTCATACTTCTTCCTGACTCTTACCTCTTGTGCCTGCAGCATTGTTTCTAAGAAGGCTTAATGGTTGGATGAAGCTGTACTTGAGCAAGACAATTTTGCAACCAGAAAGCAGGCCTAGGAAGCTAAGATGCTACTCAGTGTAATCCCTTTTGGCTGGATGGACACCTTGCAATCTTTTATTTCAATAGCTTAGGGGCGCTCAGGAATTCCTTGTTTCTTGCACATCCATTTGCCCAAACAATAACTCTGTGGTAGATACAGAGACACCATCATCACCAGATGAACGACAGTCCTAGTTCCACATCAATTTACATTTACTGCAGAGCTTTTGAAATCACCTTCTAGCACAAAACAAGGCCATCTCCTAATCCTGATGAGTGACTGCAGCTACTGCCTCTCCTCTTAATTGCTTTGCAGCTGCACTAAATGGAGCTGAAGGCCTTGGAAAGGACTGTTAAATAGCAGCTAGCTTAGGGATTTTTTCAGAAGTAACAGGTTTGTAATATTTGTGGCATATTAAGAGGTCTCTGTCTCTCCTGCCATGTCTGATATTTTGTTTCTGTTCCAAGCTGGAGGTTTTCCACTCTCCTCACTTACAGCACAGCCATGCAAACAGTGTACTCTATGGGGATGGATGAGCTGAAGGGATTGAAACCTCTGGCAAGAAAGTGAGAGCAAGTGGCTGATGAAAGAGGCAGAATCTGATCTGCTGCTGATAGAAAAGAAATTTTCTCTGTTAGTAGTGTTATAAATGATTTAGTCCCAAACAGGATTCCAATTCAAATTTAACAATTTATTAAGCGAATAGAGGCAAGCAAACAGCGCTGGGTGTACCAGGAGTCTCTGCTCCACCAAGACGCACGCGGTACAGTTCCTGTTCCTGGTTTATATCCTGTCCATTAATACATATTCATGAATAGGTGTGTCTTCTTCAGCACATGCCCTCTTCTCCTTCTAGAATCTTCTCGACTCTTCCTCAGCGTGATCCTGTTCGCCAATACATATTCATGAATAGGCGTGTCTTCTAATACATATTAATGAACAGGCGTGTCTTCTTCAGCACATGCCCTCTTCTCCTGCTAGAGTCTTCTCGAATCTTCCTCGGCGTGCCCCCAGGATGACCCCAAACCTTATGCATGCACTTTCTTTACACAATACTATGCGGTCAGTGGTCAAACTGGTTTGAGCTGATATACCAGCAAAGTAGTTTAACTTTCTCCTGTAAAATACCCCTTTTTATGGTGCAGGAGAAATCCATGAAAGTACAGAAGATTACACTTCATCATACGAATCAGATAAACATATTTCACAGTAGCACATCTGTTTTATGAAGGTTACACCCCTCTGCTGAGCTGTGTTCTAAACCTACCAGCTATGTGGTCACAGAGACCACAGGAGGGAGACCATTGTGAGGGAGCAAGGAGAGAAAGTCCAACCAGACAGTATCTGGTTCACATGCCATTTTCCTTGAAATTATAAACATATCTGACAACAAAGCCAACAGAATCAGCTACACCCTCTGTCATTACTTTAAGGGCAATCACTTCTACTCCCTGTCCCTAAGGGGCAGTACAGTTACTTGAGAGTCTGCTGGCAGTGCAGTGGAAGGTATTGTGCAGTACACTTTGTAATAGTGAGGTGGCAGAGCAGTGTAAAATAAAAGTCTTTTGTTGGTCTTGCTGTGGCTACTGTGTGTCTGTCTGGGCGGGAATCTCTGGAGGAAGAAGGGGAACTCAGAAGCACAACACACAAGGGTGGTATTAGTTGGTAACATTTTATTTTACTGTGTTTCACCCAGAAGATCCTAGTACCCTGTCTTTTGAAGGGTTGTTATGTTCTAGTTTGGTATTTCTAGTCTGAGAAACTGAAATTCCTCTGAGCTCCTTGCAAGGTTCATTAATGGAAGAGGACAGGTAATCGCAAACCAAGCCTTTGGCTAACCTGCAGTTTTTTCACTCTTGGCTTTTAAATCTGTAGTAATTTTTTATTATTCTAGTAGAATTTGAGAATATCCTAGAGTGTAGGAGAGTATATATGAGACACTTTTTCTTGTTGTTGGGTCTTATTAAGCACTACTTGTTTCAACATGAAGGGGAGACTATGTTCGTGTAATCCAAAGACAGACATTCAGTAGGAAGTGGGAAAATTTCAGGAATAGCAGTGTTGTGCACAGTAATGAGGAAGTACTTTTTAAAATGGGACCCAGCGTGTCCTGAGGACTAATAGCCAAATTAGTATCCATGTTTGTTTGTGACAACGTTGAGCAGGAGTGGAGATGTGGACACTTAATAGATGCTTCCCATTTGACTGAAAGCACCTGCTGAAATGATGCTGTTTCTTAGTGCCCCAAGGGGTTGAATGTGAGTGGGAATGATGAGTGAGAATACCTAATGAAACAAAGAGGTTGGAAGGCATTAATTGCACTGTGTAATATTCATTTACTACTCCTTTCTGGAAAGCATTGCCACTTGTCTTGCTGTTATTGAAATTTGGATTTATAAATCCAGTGCAAATATCTCAAATAGGTGTGGTGCCAGAAGCTCTACTAGCTATGTCTTTTTCTCTTTGTTCCTCTTGTGAATCAAGGTTATCAGTTATCTGAGAGATGGGACTGCAGTATTTTACAGTATTAAGAAAAGTAAAAATATGACAACTCCATGAAATATTACAAAGATGGTTACTCCAGCACAACCTGCAAAAATGCTGTAAGAATGTAAACTCTTAAATTGTTTGAGTTACAAAATGATTGGGGAGAATAGGAAAGCATGAGGCAGCAAGAGCTGAAGAACAAATATTTGAGTGTCAGGAAAGCCAGAGGTAGTAGGTGAGACGTGCCCTGTGATCAGTGGAAAGTGCGGTTATCCTTTGAATCACTATCCAGGTGAGCAATGGGGGAATACAGATGGTGATGTTTGCAATATGTCTGAGGCCTCTATCTGCTAAAACATCCCATGAAGCCTTAATTTGAAGGCTGGGGTCAAGGGGCAAATTGATCTTCTTGGTAGTTGCATCAACCTTCAATACTTCTGGCCTGTATTAGGAACAGTGCATGAACTGAAGAGAGCATGATAATTCTACCTGACAAATGCCATATTGGAGCTCTGTGGGGAAATTAGAGCCAACATGTTTAGCAGTTCTGGTTTTAGATTTGTGACTAAACACATGATGTTAATTTCAGTGTATTTATAGAAAAAATAATATAACTTGTTGGCTGGCGGAAAAATATTTTGCTTTAGTGTCGTGGTTTAGCCCCAGCCGGCAACCGAGCACCACACAGCTGCTCGCTCACTCCCCCCTCCCCCAGTGGGATGGGGAAGAGAATTGGGAAAAAAACTCGTGGGCTGAGATAAAAACAGTTTAATAGGACAGCAAGAGAAAAGGAAACAACAATGATAACAACAATAATAATACCGACAAAGGAATGTACAAGAACAAGCGATGCCCAATACAGCAATTGCTCACCACCCAGTGATCGATAGCCCGTCCCCGAGCAGCAATTCCTTCCCTCAGACAACTCCAGTTTATGTACTTGGCATGACGTTGTATGGTAGGGAATATCCCTTTGGACAGCCTGGGTCAGTTGTCCTGGCTGTGTCCCCTCACAGCTTCCCATGCACCCCCAGCCTTCTCGCTAGCAGGCCAGCATGAGAAGCTGGACTGTCCTTGACTGCTTAGCAACAACCCAATACATCAGCACATTATCAACATTTTCTCATCCCAAATCCAAAACATATTCTCACGCTAGCTTCTGTGAAGAAAACCAGCTCTATCCTGGCTGAAACCATGACATTTAGTCACCAAGATATATATACCACAGGCAAGCATTCTTCAACACTTACAGAGATGTTTATACGGTCTTCAAAGAGAGCATGGACTGGTCTTGCTATGTCATAATGCCAGGCTGAATGAAATACTCTTTCTCTGTAGGTCTGCTCATGGAATTTGAGCAAAAGCTCCTCCTACGCAATGGCTTAAAAGAAAAAAACAAGGGTGAGGAGGAAGAGGTGAAGTTCATGAAATTTAAGATCATTGTGACATTTAAGTCCAGGTGACCCCTACTGCCAGGACCTCACTCAAGTTTCAGAGCAGTTTAATGGCTAGTTACTGATCTGTGCCATTTCAAAGCAAACTCTGTGGGGTTACATTTCAATATATAGGTAGAGAGAGACCAGGAGAGATTGACTTAGAGAGAATGACTGACAAATTGACTCTTATTTTTAAGACAAGACATGACTGTATTTTCTGAATTCCCTTCTGGCAGCTGAATGTGAAAACTTCATTATAATAAAAATCTGTCACATTTTCCTGCTGCAAATAGGATTTCTGGTCATTTCACTGACCACACCTGTGGAAATAGCAAAAAAATGGATTTATTGTTAGAAGTACAAACCAGAGAAAAATTATTATACTACCTATATGATCTGTGTAGTATTCAGCAAGGCTTTAAAAAATACTAACGTTGCATGCTGGGTTTCAGCTTGTTTAATAATTAATTATGTGATTTGTCCCAAAATGCTAAAATTGGAGGTCTAACCTTAGACTATTTTTTTGGATTAGGTATTCTTACCCAAGACGTACATAGTAAAATGTAATGCCACCTATGAAACATGCTGTTTAACTACTCTTTTGCTTATGTTTTCCAACTTGTAGACATACTCCATTTCATAGCCTTTTTTGTTGTTGTTATTTTGCAGTTTCTGTGAAGAGTGTAGTTTTTCCTATTACTATTTCAGGTTGATTTTCATAACTTTTCTAAAAGCCCAAGGAAGGAGATAATTTTTTCTAACTGCTTTGTAACGCATGCAATGCACTTGCTCTGATATGCAGACAGCAGTGAAGATTTCTCACTTCAGAATTCAGCTGATAATTTATTCTTATCACTTTGCTTTTTCACATGTGTTGGTTCCACTGTGCTGACAAAGGTTAACAACTAGAGAGGCAACAGTTGCAAAAATATTCTAGGAATATTTATTCCTATGTATAAATGAACTCACATTCATCATTTGTATAATTTTTGCATCTTCTGGTTATTTAAGTGCTTAGGTTTTGTTGACATGTCTGTTCCTGGGAATGGATTCCCAAGCACCAACCTACATAGCAATCAAGCTTAACTGTGCACGAGAAATTTCTTGTGTCAGATATGCTTAATGTTTCTTTCATTATAGTATCAGATAAGTACCAACCTTAAACTGAATATTTAAATATGATTATGGTCAAAGGCAAGTTTACCAATTCCAACAAATCAGTGAATGGACAGCTCAGTTAGTTGTAGGCTTTAGCATGTATGTTATATATAGTTAAGCATAGTGGCAATGGAGGGCAGTGGGCAAGGGTCTATGCAGTAAAACATTTTTCTAGTATGTTCTTATAGTATGTGATAATGGCTAGTAACACCAGAGGAGTTATTAGCCACTAGTCCTTTGTTCTAGTGGGAGTACAAAGGACCATGAGAATGAGGTAATTGAAAAACTTATGTTTACACTTTTTTGTTTCCCCACTTTTGTTCTTTGTTTGGTATTTACTGTGACTCCAAAGCACATCTGAAATGGCAGTTCAGACATTCTCTGATAACAGGAAAGTAACAAGGTGAAAAAAGAAACTCTGAAATAAAGTTATCTTCTTTCTTCTTTGGGTTTCTTTCTCATGGGGGGGAAGAGGAATAAACAAATGTGGCTTACTTTTAAGACTAAAACAAGAAATTAATATTTTCACTATTCAAAAGTAGACTTTTGAAAAGACATTTCAAATGCTTAATACTCAGAGGTGGAGAGGCATCTTTCTGCTTCTGAGAAGCCCATAAGTAGTGTTTCTGGAGAGGGACAAGTGAAAGAAGAATGCACCTGACACTGATTTTTTCAAGAGGGAGTAGCTGAAGACAAGTAACCATAAAAATTCCCTAAATATTTTGATTCTCAGATTGTTTGGCTAGGGACTCTCCATATGGGCATCTTGCTCTACACAGGTGCCTAGAGAGAAGGCAGACATCTCCCTGATGTTCACCTCACTGAATATAGGAGGGCTTGGATCTGAAATCATGGACCAGAAAACATTCACATTGACCTCCTTCATGTTTTTTTTTTCTATTTTGAAAATATGCGTGAGAGGTTAGACCTGAGAAATGATGTTGTCTTGTTTCCTTGTGGCTGTGCTAGATGGGAGATGGGGTTGCTGTGAGACTTCACGATCACCACAAAAGCAACATTCCCACCTAGGAATGATGTCTTTGCATCTCAGTTCTGAAAGGATCATGGCAGCTACTGCACATTATAGCTGAAGAAAAGAGGGTCAGTATGTTTGTGTTAGGACTAAGGAGATGCACAGTCTGAAGTAAAAATTAAAGCCTTTCAGCTGTCATTCAGTAACAGGTTTTGCCCCTGCAGAATATGTTCAGAAGAAAAAAGAGCTACAAAATTCAACATACCTAGTTCAGATTTTACTGCTATATAAAAAGGTGATGATAAAGAATTATTAATAATAAAGAAATTAATTTTCATTCTAAAATGTTGTGCTTCAAAAAATAACATTGATATTATTGATGCAGAAGTCAGAGAAAAGTATTTACTGATGAGTGAATGAACATTAACAAGATTTGCAATTTAATTTGGACAATACTTGGAAATGTGTTATAAAACGAAAAGTACTTTAGCATATTAGGGTGATCATTGGAGCATCACCTGAGGGAATTACAATCTTGAACCATTTTAGTGAAATGCTTTAGACTGCCATGAAGTGAAATTTATTTGTTTATAAGAAGAGGGTCTAGCCAACAATAATGTGAAAGATTTACCTTCCTGATTACTTTGCAGAGCTTCATGAGAGGAACAAATTACTTTTTCTGTAAAATAAAATTATGGGAATAGGTCTTGATTCCTGGTTTCTGACGATAAACGGAAGCCAGAAATATACATATACCATGAGAAAAGATGAAATATTCTATAGGCAAGAAAGCACAATGTAAGAAGAGATTGCACCTCTTTTTCCAGCATTAAGCAGAACTCATTGAAGCTTTTGGAATACCTTTGTTTCACTTGTTTGCCAGAAAGCCAAGTTGGATGTGCATAAAAGGAACTCTCTTAGCACTCAATGGTGAGTAGAATAAGCTGTATATATATTTCTGTTCCCAACCTCTTTTGAGTAGGGTGGGGGGAGGACATTGTAGCTGAAACACTACACTAATCTGCAGTAATCCACAGTGGGATGCAAGTTAGAGCCCTTGCAAGACTGCCTGTCAGGCTTGATGTTAGAAAGTATCTTTTTCTCAACCTGACTTATCTTGTGCAGCTCAGCTTGACCTGGAGAGTACGTACAGCTACAGCTTTTGCTTAATGGCTTCTTAACTGTTTCTAAACTGTTGTATTTGTTTGCCATGTTTGATCAATAGCCTAGACAAACATTTTCCAGACATGTTTGTTGTATTCATTCCAGCTACTCCATGTTATCTTGATCAGTCACATAACTCACAGCACTATTTCTGTTCTTTGATAGTATGACCAAAATATGTAAATCAGAAAAAAAACTCCAATATGTAAATAAAAATGAGCATCTTATTTATTCAGATAATCACTGTTTTGCTAAATGTTTAGGATTTACTCATATGCGTGTAATAAAAAAATAATTCCTGATCATCATTTCGTTTGTAAGGTTGTAAATTTACCACCATTTTCTTTACTTCTAGAGCAAATCAATGTTATGATAGATTTGGCTTTGCTTCTGTTGGAAGTGAAACATTTGCTTTGGTTTTGTTGGAAACAAAACTAAACATGAGATTGTTTAACTATTTTTTTTTAAGAAAAGCAGTTAAATATCTGGGAAAATTATAAAGATAAGCTTAAAGTGGACTCTTTTATCTTTCATTGGTGTGAAGCAAAAACAAAACTGGCCACAAAATCTGTGCTCTGCTAAATAATTTAGTTGGTACTGATGCTAAAATATCTACTTCTTCATGCTCAATGGAGTTGGCATTTAATGTTACACTTTAAAACATTTTCCTTTGAGTAAGTCATTGGATTGTTATCCCACATAATGAGTCAAAGTCATTGTTAATGGAATTTCTTATTAGTTCACTAGGAGTTCAGAAAAAATTTGGCCCTACTACTACTTTCAAATTGAAGTTTAAATGAACGAAAGGGAAGAAGAGTAAATCACTTGATTTTTATGCTACTTGGGTTTTCAATTATTCCCATTTTAACCGTGACTGGTGAGGGAGCTACCTTAATTTATTTTGCTCTTTATGGAATTGTATATGTGCTTTCAATGACAACCTATTTCTAACGGCGCAGGTAACACAGAGATAGATGCTTTGGGGAGACAAAGTAGAAGCTAGTGGAAAGAAAACATGAAATAACCCCTAGGACAAAGGAATCTGGCATTCCAGTTGAGAAAATGAATGGCTCCTTCCTCTGGAAAAGTTTGTCTGCAGATGAGACTTTTCATTAATAAAGGTTTCCCTGGTCACCAATGCTGAGTTATGGCAGTCCTGAAGGTCAAGTAATAGGGTGTGCACAGACCTGTGGTGTCTAGCAAGGCTGGACAGCTGTTTATCCCTATAGTTGATTTTAATAATGTTTGTCTTTTAATTGTCGTGGTAAAGTCACTGGGAGCAGATTGTTCCCCATCTCTTGGCAAGATGAAGCAGGATTAAAATCCCATGACTAGAGGTAAACACAGCCAGATTTTGGGTGGTATGGTGAATAGACCTCAGATGCCATACCCAATCTTCTACCCAGTTTCAGGTGTGTAGAGATGGTGAGAAGTGATAATAGCAATAGCTGGACAAGTGGAAAGATGTGGGCAAGCTGCAGACTTGGTGAGGGACCTGAAACAGCCATGCTGTCTCTGTCAATTAACTTTTTACACAGAGATTAAATTCACAACTTCTACTACCTCCTAACCTTTCTAAAATGGCCTAAGATCCTCCAGTGAATCTGCCTATGTAATATCATTATTTAGATATGATGCAGAAGGAACCTATGCACATGTATAAATGGATAGAGGAAGCAGGGAAATCTTTCATCTACCTTCTTCCAAAAGTCTGGAATAGTTTTGTTATATTACAGAAAAAACAGTATTTATTGTTATGACGCATCCGTGGTGAATGCCTCTTCATGGTATTTAAATTCAAAGAAAACAACTAGGGTCTGGAATTTTTTCATGGTAAACTTGGAGATCCTGAGACATCTTCTTCAGCTGTTTTAATTACTACATGATACTACATTATTCGTTTCATGCTGAAAGAGAATCAGGCAAATATGTGCATTGTGAGACACTGGCCATTACAGAGGTTTTAAAGAAAGAGGTCCATTACATGGACGAAATGCACTTTCAATAAAAAAGACTTAATTTTCCACTGTGAGGGACAGTTTTCATTACTGTTTGACAGCATTGATGAGCAAGCTGGGAGCCACTAACATTTTAACTCAGTTTTGAGCATCTGATCTCTGTCAGGACACAATTGTTCCTGATATACATTGACAGCAGTGCAATCACAGTCAGGGCCTGGAAAAAGAAGAATGTATCAGTGTTAACTTCCTTGCTAACTGTTTTTATCCTCCAAGTCTCACCTGCAAAGGAGTAATTTTTTCTACTTTCCTTCCTGAAAATAGAGACAGTGTCTGCTTCTCTTCAGCCCACCACCTCCAGGTTACGTTGCCAGATGATGACTGAGTATGCAATCTGTCACTGAGCCATGATCTATTTCTGGGAAGTCTCATGGCACTTTCTAGTGGTCAAAAAGTACAGCAGAGACACCAACAGAAATAGTACTACTATCCAGGAAACTTTATTCCTTTGTTTTTTTTGAACTCTGACTGTGGGAAGCCATTTACTTTGTACTTGACTATGGTCACAAGGGACTTGCATTTTGGCATGTGTTTGTACAGTTCCCACAGTGATATGACTTCCTGGCGTGCTACGTAGACCAGCCTGAAATTTACATCTTTACATAATGATATTTAACATCTTCTAAATCAAGAAATGAAAAAAATTACAGCAGAGTGAGCAAAAATAATTTTCACGGAGTATAACAAGCAGACATATTTTAGGGTTACCATTTATTCTGGAGGGCCAATAAGGGTAATTTTGGATGTGTAGGTTCTCAAAAAGAAATATATAGCACATAGAGAAACTGCATCACTCTAATTTTTTAGTGTCTTTGGATGAAATCTTTCACTGATTTTTGCCTTTGTGATTACACACCACTTAATATATACGGAAAATATATACACATATTTTGCAGGCCACAGGAGACTCAAGTCTAGAGGATGAAATACCAACCTAAGCACTTTTTATTCAAAGCTCCAGTAATACAGAAAACAATTAACCAATTGAAAAGGCCAGAAAACTTGGATAGGGTGATAGTGAATTTGAGTTGGCTTAGCTCCATTGGTTTGGGTCTCTCCTGACATTTCAAAGTATTTTGCTCATAAAACCGGTAATATTCAAGCTTAGTTATCTGCTCACAGTAAACCACATTGACACCTTGCGGGGTAGAAAATGTGTCATCTGCTAAGTTTCAAGCTTTGCTGCTCAGAGTTCTTACAACAACTTTGTACCACTGATGTTTCACTGAAGTTTTGAAGGTGTTGTTGGATGAGTTCATCCATCAGGGAAAGGTTATTGTCCCCATCAGGAAGGGAAAGGTGTGAATAACCTTTAAAGCTTGTCAGTCTTTGCTCAGGGAATCTGGAGCATTAAGAGTCTAGCCAATAGCCACTGTCCTCCTCTGTACCTTCACTGAGTAATAGGCTAGAAAAACTGTGGCAACTTCTGGGTGTCTAAAATGCCTGAATCTCTTCCACTCTGGTTCGTACAGGTGTCAGCTGATTGAAAATCTGGATTTTCAGAGGTGTGAGAAAAGGCAATTCTAACCATTTAGTGTTTTTCCTTGTCTTTGGGGAAGTGGGTAATAAAGGACAATGCCAGCTTTTGTGGTTTGGAATAAAAATTTGGCTCCTATGCTGTCTCAAGTACAGCAGGCAAATGCTTTTTCACTGAAATGTGAAGTGTTAACTTTCACATGAGCATTTGTGGATAGTTTTGCATCATAAAAGGTCAATTCGCTTCCTGTGTTTCCCTTATTTCCTATAAGGGAAATCTATAGGGATTATTCTGAGCTGGAAATGTATGTATCATGAAGCACAGCCACCTCTTTCCCTGAGAGGACTCAAGGCTTAGCATTTGCCCTGTTGTGATTCAGAGCAGCTTGTGGTGTACAACACTGGACTACATGATAAAGCCCCCAGCCCACATTATTTGCTTTTTTGGTGACTGGAAGCATAGAGAAAAGTATGCAAGCTCAAAAAAAAAGGTTTGTTTAAGTATTCCTTGTTTTCTGCATAGGCTCACTCTGTAAATACTGGTATGGTTGTTTAGCATATATATATGTTAAACAAAGACAGGAGTTTATATGGACACACTTTTGTTCTCAAAATCAAAGCATATTAACAGGACACTTTAAATGTAGTTTCTGTCAAGGCAGATACAGAGTATGTTTATGTTGGGTCAGTAATAATAACTTTGTGGAGGGCAAACACTGTGAGGACAATTTATTGGGCTGTGCTCTGATACCCTTTATTTAGTATAACCTTTAGTAGCTCCCTTTATATTTTGGATGTCAGGAGTTGTTCGGAAGAACCAAGGACTCAGAGTTTGGCCCAACAATTTGAATCATGTATTCCTTAAAACATTAGAACTTGCATTTAAGATGCTAAATAAAAAGGCTTATGAACAACAGAAATATGAAACAAGTAGCTTGGCAAATAGCTTCCTTATATGAGACTGTTTTAGTAAGTGCCATATGCTTGATTTATGAACACGTTTGGAAATAAAAATAATTGGATCTATTAATAAATGTTATATTAGGAAACACAAGAGCTAATTGTACAGATGTATCCTCATCTCAGTCACTTTGACCTTGACATGCAGTGCAACAATTTCACAGATATTCTTGTTGCTGTTAAGATGACGAAATATTAAAAAAAATGCTGAGAAGAAAAGAGGGCCAGAGAAATGGATTTTCTGTCAAGATAAATCTTTTAACCTCTTATAAGCGCCCTGTCAGGACCCTGTGTTTATTCTACTGTCATGATGGTGCAAAGATCAAGAATTGTGTTAGAAAAGGGCAAGCATCAATTAAGTATGAACACAGACCAAAATTGAAGTAACCAGAAAAACAGATGAGCCAATGTGAAGGTACATTTTGGGTGAGAACCTGAAGATAAACAAGGTGAGCATAAAGGTAAAACAGAAGGGGTTGTGAAGCACAGGAGTGGAGGCATAAAAATGGAGAGAGAACAAGAGAAAGGAGCAATAGGTAGAAAACTCTCGGGAAGCCATTGATCACACTGTGCATTTATATACATAGATCAGAACAATCAGCTACCTCAGGCTCAGCTCCAAGGGAATCATGGATATCAGTTTTAATGCAGCAGAAACACACTTGAGGGAGAATCAAAGAAAAGACTTTGAAATTCAGAAGTAGTCAGGAAATTTCTGGGAGTGGGGGAGAGAGTGCAAGAGTGTTATCTATTTTGTTGTTAGAGATCATCTAACATCACATAAGCATCTTTAGCGTTTGAAATGTTGTATGCCGTAACTCCATAAAAATGCTGGGTGTATGTGCAACATGAAAGAAAATACATTCAGAGAAGACAAGCGGTTGGAGTTCTTACAGCCTGGTCCACAGCCAGCATCCCTCCTTGTCACTGAAAAAGTGTAATGAGAAAAATCTGACCTCTGTGAATTGTGTAAAAGGAACATCTGTTCCAAGGGGTGCTGTTGAGTAGGCAGCTTGCTTATGCCACTAAGTTATTAGTGCTGTCTGCAATTGGTTCCCCTCTCCATTTGTGAACCTTGATCTCAATATATCTGTTTGCTTCTATAAAATTATTCTTGCCTTTGGCACAGGAGTCATAAATGAAAATTCACTGAAGTTCTTGGGAACACAGGTTTAGTAATTGCATTAAGTAAATTAAGAGTATAGTAACCAAAACACCTCTGTGTTTTTCTTGAAGCATATGAATGGTGAGAACAAGGAGGGTAACTAGTGCCAAATATATAAATCTCTTAAATGGGGTTCTTAAGTTAAAACAAAACAACAACAACAAAAAATTAACACAGCTTGCAACTAGAATGAAATCAACTTTCAGCATTTTCCATAAATCTTGATTAGAGAGCCTTGGCCAGTGTTTGTTCCTCTGAGAGTAATGTGAGTTGTTCCTTTCATGCAAGGGCAGACGTGCTGCCTTCCTAAATCCGCCTCAGAAGTGAGAGAACAAGTGGCAGATGAGAGCACAGCCCTCTCTTCAGCAAACCTCTGGCCAACTCAAACATGCTGTTATTTCCTCTTTGCACTAATCTTATGTCCTGCCCGTAAAGTATCCTTCTGCAATAAAAGGATCAATTGGAGCAGCAGTTTATATTCCCAACCACTGCCTGCTGGGAACAACAACTCCTTTGCACAGTCTTTGCTTTATTCCCCCCAACCACACAGCATGGTCTCTCCTCCTCTCAAGCTAACATGAAGGTATAGGAGATCCATCTTCCCATCCCAAGTCCCTCCCACTAGCTGCACAATCTGTGAGAGAAATATGGAATTCATCACCTGGGCTGGGGAGATACTTACTCTCCCATGCACCCACACAGGTAATCACATAGACTTTTGAACAAGGTATAAATAACTGTGCAACATGTAAATGCAATGAAGAAACCTCTGAAATGTTGATTCTCTTGTTGGAAGAGGTAAGCAGGTGTGCTCTGTTTGGCAATACATGACATTCCGCACGCATGCTCATTTTGGCAGTGCACAAAAGGTTGTGCACGTGCATATTGAAGAGTCAAATCAAACCCCATGGCTTTAATTCTGGAGCAAGGGGTTTTGTACTGCTAACAAAGCTTATGGGCATTTAATTGCATTTTATTGTTTTGTAAGAAATTACAGCATTGTAATACTTGACAGATTTGTTAGAAAAAAAATGAAATGGTAAAAAAGGCAATTTAGGGATGATTCAAGTTCCCTTTTATTTTCAAATTTGAAAACAGTTCAGCTTTTCTTTATAGTTCTCCAAGTCGCCCACTTTCAGAAATGTGATCTAAATGCAGCTGTGAAGCAGGGAGGTATCTTCTGCTGATTTATCCAAGAATGTCACAGTCCTTTTCAGCACAGGAAAATTAATTAGGGAGGCAAATTATAATAATGATAATATGCAAAATAAAAGGAACAATCTAATTTAGAGATTTCAGGTTTATACAAGGAAGAATGACAGCTGGAGAAGGGCATGAATGAAGCATGAGGAAATCTCATTCCCATCTTCAGCATTGGGAGCCCTCTGCAGCTGAAATGGCAATGGCAGTAAGTGGTGGGTGCTTAGGGGGCTAAGTTCCTCCTCATAAGACTTAGTTGAAGCTGGGACAGCACCAGGCTTTTGATTCAATTCAGCTTCACAAAACCATGTCAGCTCTTTTGGGGTGTCAGCCCTCCTCCATTGCTGTTCCCACTGCTCTCGCCCTCCTCACTCGCTTCATCTCTTGCCTGTCCCTGCTTAGGCACAGGCAATTTCTCTAACACTTTGCCAGCTGTTTCAGCAGAGGGGTACAGAGAGAAGATTTCAAGGAGATGAGTAAAAGGGACATGGCCCCACTCCTTGGCCCCTGGGATTTGTTAAGCATTTCAGCAGTGGTCTCTCAAACTCTTCTGTTGTCTGACACTGAGCATGTTCAAAGTCTGTTCAGTTGCCAGATGGCTAATGGAGGCAATGAAAAGAGTTTCCATTCCTCTCTGGATGTTCCCCTTTTGGCTCCTTCAGCTAATAAATCACCATTTCTCTTACTGTATAAGATTTTCAATTAATATGTGCATAGTTTCCAACATTTGCCTGGGTTCCTCAGTAAGGGGCTGTTAGGTCTAAATACTTATTGGCTGAAAGAGGAGTAGAGCTTAGATTCAAGATTCTCCCAGTATTTTATTCACAGTATACTCTCAAGTCTGTTAAATTTGACATGGTAGAAAATACGATCAAAGCAATCTAGTAGGTTCAGCACAGATACTCCCAGCTTGAGAATTTAGCTAAATCAGTAATTTCCCACCAGCTCTTGGCTTCAGTTTTGCTCTTGGCAGAGCGTATAAGGTGGTGTTTAAAGGTAATTGTCAGTTTTAGGAAGGCTGCCTGCCAGCACAGAGCACTATTTTGAGTGGCTGTGTAGGACTTAAGCTTGTGGTATGGATGTTTTAGACGCCAGTATTGCCACCTCTGTGGCACTGGTTAAGTCAGGCTCTGATTTTTGAAGATGTGTATGTGCTGCCCTGTTGCTCATATCTCTGGGAAATCAATTCCTACCCAGATTCAAAGGTATGGTTCTGGATGCCTTGTCTGTCCAAGGTATGCCCAATAGATCAGGGATGTCTATTTGCATCTGGTGTATGGAAGCTGTAAGATTTTCAAAATAATTTATCTATCTGTCCACAAAATAGAAGGGTACAATACACCTGATTTTGGTTGGGTTTTTTTTTTTTTGCTTGGTTTTGTGGTTTTTTTTCAGAGAAGTCTAATTTGAAAAGGAAGATTATATACACGTTAGTTAAAAGCTTGATTGTGGGTAAAAAAAGACTTTAATGGTTTTCTATTCAAATCATGACCTTACACATTTGTGGGTACATTCTGCAAAATACTGAAAGCAAATGTTTTAGTACAAGAGATAATATATGGAAATACTACAGCATTTTTCAGTCATAATTGTATTTTCCTAAATTTATAAAAAAAATTTAATTATTTCAATGTAGACTTTGGAACACCTTTCTATTTCTAATGTGTAGGGATATTTCAGAAAGTAGAAAGGAAATAACAAATTTTAGTTAATGTTTTGAAAGCTGGTCAACTAGCTTTTAATCTCTATATAGAATTGTGACAGTAATGAGGACTAGGAATGCATATGGTGTTCCTATGCAAACTATATCTGATATTCTCCAGCTATAAACCAGTTTATGGCAATGATAGGAAAGGGGCAGTTTTACTTCCAGTGTGTGTATGGATAAAAATGATCCATTTTTATCTCTGACCTATGTAGATATCCTCTTTCTTATGTGCAGGATGTAGGTGTCATTAAAAATAAACCATTCTAAATAGAGGAAGCTTATAAAGTTCAGCTTTCTCTCCCCATCTGTAAAACTACAACTCACCAAGGATGGACAAATTTCAGTAGTTACTGGAACAAGAAGAAAGCACAGAATAAGTTAGATCCCCAGAAAAACTTCATGTATCTTGGGCCAAAGTGCTGGCTTGTCTGTGCAGGGAAGTGCCATTGTCTTGCAGGAGAAAATTAAAATACTAGTTTTCAAGGATTCTGTGCAGCTGAAATCACATAAGTTTATAAAAGTTGGTATCTCCTATATCATGCTGGACTGTGTATTAGAGAATGCATAGTCACAGCTAAAAGATAGACTTGGGTTTTGCCTACAATAGTAAAAAATCTATCATCTCTGGCAATTTTCTGTCACCAATACAAGTCAGTGCTTAATATACTCCAGCCTTGCGTTCTGCAAGTTCTGTGCTGTTTGCATCTTCAGCCAGATAAAAGGAAAGCAAAAGTCAGCTGTGCCACAGGATGTCTAACACCTACACTCATACGGTTATCTACCATCTTAACAATAAAATGAGTGTAGAGGCCAGGTATCTCATCGTCAGAATCACATGAATCTAGTGAACCCTATTCTCTAACATAATATGGAGGAAAGCATGATAATTGAATTGTTACAATTGTAGGATATTCTATATGAGTGACTCCAAATTAAGCCTAGTCTCGGCCTACTTCAGTCTGAGCTTCAAGGCTCCATAAGTTTCCTTTCATTCCTTTTGTTCCTGTGTCAGAACTGTGTATACTGATCCATTTTTATCTCCAATATCTACAGTGACTGACCTGTGCACACATCCTCCTAGCTCATGTGCAGGATGTACGTGTCATAAAAATAAACCATTCTAAATACAGAAGGTCTACAAACTATGCAGTGGGAACAATTCCTTTTCAATTAATTTATGGACTTTTTCTTGAGTTGTTGGATGAAGTTTCAGCAATAGAAAAAAAATACAATTTATTAACACTTTGTTGTAGAACTGAATCCTGAAGCTGCTTGTACAGCAATGTTGCTTTAATTGATGTCATTCTCTGCTAGAGATCAAGCTCTTGTCACAAATAGCCTCTTTGTTTATACTACTTTCAAAGATAAATATGCAAAAGTTTGCTTCAGGCTGGGATTTCTTGCAGTGAAGAAAGGTTCTGCTTTATCCCACGTAATAATTCTGACTGGAAAGGAAGGATTTTTTTTGGTCATGTTGGAAAGCCTGTAAGGAATGTGATTTATCTTCTCCATTCTGTTGCCTGCACAAATGGGAAGCTAAGGAAAACAGGTTAGGGCTAGGATTAGGGTTAGGGTTAGGGTTCGGGGTTATGGTTAGGGTTAGGCTTAGGGGTTAGGGTTACGGTTAGGAATTAGGGTTAGGGTTAGGGATTAGGGGTTAGGGGTTAGAGTTAGGGGTTAGAGTTAGGGCTATGGTTAGGGTTAGGTATTAGGGTTAAGGTTCAGGGTTAGGGTTAGTGTTAGGGTTAGGGGTTAGGGTTAGAGGTTAGGTTTTAGGGTTAGGGATTAAGGTTCATATTCGGGTTAGGGGTTAGTTTTAGGTTTAGGATTGGAGTTAGGTTTAGGATTGGGGTTAGGGTTAGGGGTAGGGTTAGGGGTTAGAGTTAGGGGTTAGGTTTAGTCTTAGGGTTAGGGTTAGATTATAGGTTAAGTAACTTTCTTACTGGTTGATAAGGTATTTCCAAAACACAGATATCTCTCTTTTCTGATGAAGCCATGTGCCAGCTGCTATTGCAGATAAACTAAACTCCAAAAAAGGATCACAACATGTTTTGTGAAGTTATCAATAAATTTGAGAACAAGATCTTAATCTACAATGAACTGCTGAGTCAGATGTTCCTTAATCTGAGTAAAAGGAAAAATGTTGTGGTAAATAATGGCCAGACTGAAAAAATGCAATTAGTCTTGTCAGGCCTAAGGTAATCTGTTATACAAAGTACACATGACACATTATTGGTAAATTAAAAAAAATTAACATTATGGCCTCATGCATGATTCCCCTCCAGGGCACCTGCGGAATGGACCTGCTCTCTCAAAACACAGTGCATTCTGTGATGGACAGCTATGCTGTGTCCCACAGCATGACTTTGTGTAGGGGCCAAAGTCCTACAGATTTCCTTTTCCACTATTGCTGCCTTCATTGCTAGTGGTACTAAACAAGAATAACCCTTTTATGCCAAAAACTGCAGTTGTCCCAGTAATGTTACTGGATATTAACCATGAGATTACATTATACAATCAAAATATTTCATAGATTAGCTGTTGTCATGGATCCTTTTGCAAAACAGTTGACATTCTTAGCAACAAAAACCCAATTTGATTAAAGGAAAATGTCAGGCAAAGATGGAACATCGAGTTGATGTCTGTTGTGGTTTAGCCCCAGCTGGCAACTAAGCACCACACAGCTGCTCACTCACTCCCCTACAGTGGGATGGGGGAGAGAATCAAAAGAGTAAAAAGTAAGGAAACTCGTGGTTTGAGATTAAGACAGTTCAGTAAGTAGAGCAAAAATCACACACGCAAGCAGAGCAAAACAAGGAATTCATTCACTACTCCCCATGGTTAGGCAGGTGTTCAGCCACCTCCAGGGAAGCAGGGCTCCATCATGCATAATGGTTTCTTGGGAAGACAGACATCATCACTCCGAACATCCCTCCACCCCTTCCTTCTTCTTCGTCCCAGCTTTATATAGTGAGCATATGGTATGGAATATCTCTTTGGTCAGCCTGGGTCAGCTGTCCCAGCTGTGTCCCCTCCCAGCTTCCTGTGCACCCTCAGCTTTCTTGATAGCAGGCCAGAACGAGAAGCGGGACTGTCCTTGACTACTTAGCAACAACTCAAAACATCAGCACGTTATCAATATTTTCTCATCCCAAATCCAAAACACAGCCTCACACTAGCTTCTATGAAGAAAATTAACTCTACCCTGGCTGAAACCAGGACCAAGTACAACAAAAAATGCTTAAATCCCCAGGCTTTCAAGAAGTCTGCAGCCCCATTCGAACTTTATTGTTGGAACCAATCTCTAGCTTAAACATTTTGCCTTTTTTATAGTTTTGCTACGTAAAGGCTCAGGAGACAAATCCACCAAAGTTAAATATATTATTTTTCATTTTAATTACTTTACTTCAGTAGTCAAACAAAACGTGTAGACACTCAGAACTTAAAATAAGCCAATTAAGCAACTCTAGCAATACATTCAATGGTTAATCACTTTTTCCTGTAGCTGTAGAATGCTGCACTAATATCTTAATCTATTCCAAAACAATATAATAGTGATTAAATAAATATTAAATCCATTCCTCCGCCATTTTACCAAAAGGCATGCCTTGTGTGCCAAGATCTCCAGAAGGTATGGAGTCTTTTGTCATCCATATTGCAAGTCTTCTGTTGGCCACAGAAGATGATGGCCAGAAGGTGCGAATCAGTGAAATACCACTGAAGTAAAGAGAATGATAATTATTTCCTCCAGCTGAGAATTAACCTCGGGTTTTTATGTTGCATTTCTTCATGTGTATTGTAGGAAGAATATTTCGTTTATCTGCCTTATCTATAGAAATTCCAAACTATAGAGGGCAGCTAATAAGTATTCCTAAGTGTTTATACAACACCCAGTATAGTAAAATCTTTACCTTCATAATTTTATCATAATAAGACTAGTAGAAATTGCAGCTAGGAAGATATTCCCATTCATAGGAAAAATATGAAATTTCAGGTATCTGTTTGTTCCATAAATCAGTCAAATACAATTTTATTTTCCCTAGGAACATGAACTGCAATTTCAAAATACATTTAATCTTGGTTTTTTTTCAAACATATATTTAAATGAGATGTCTGGAAATGGGGCAACTTTGTGCAGAGGAGGATACACACCTCAGGAACACTGCCTTGGGCACTTAGAAACTCCGCAGCTGCTTCTGTGTAGAGATTCCCTGAGATTATCAACCTGAATAAGGATGAAGACACCGAGGCGAAGGGTTTCGGAGCAGAGGATCACTCCAGAGGACACTTCCTAAAGCGGCAAAACAGCGAAGGCGGCAGCACAGAGAAAGAGAGGGTGGCCCAGCCCCTCCATCCCGAGCCGGCAGAGCGGGGTCCTGATGAGCGGCGGCTCTGACTCAGCGTGGGCGGGCACTAGAGCGGCGGCGGCCAAACCCCTCACGTACGGGAGCAGTTCCAGGGAGCGTGAGCGACCTGGAGTGCGGCGAACAGGGCGGGCAAACAGGACGTGGCGCGTCACTTTGCGCAGCAGATTCGTGCAGGGCAGGCGTGCGGGCAGCGCGCTGTCACACCCCAGCACTAGAGACTCTCTCGCCGAGTGGTCATCGGCCTCCCAGAAGAGGCCCAGCCATGGTCTCCACTCGGCTGAAAACCGTGGCCAGAAGGAATGTGGCGACCTGGACTGAACTCTCCATAAAGCACACAGCTGTCCAGGTGTCCGGCTGCAAAGAGTGCCTGAGCTTGTCACTCGTGCCAGAGACCAGGGGAGACACCACCTGCGTGCAGTGTGACCAGGTGAGTGACCTGCTCAGCCTGGTGGCAGAGCTGAAAGAGGAGGTGGAGAGGCTGAGGAGCATCAGAGAGTGTGAGAGGGAGATGGATCGGTGGAGCCACACCCTGCCATCCCTGAGGCAGAGGCAGCAGGTGAAGGCTCCACAATCAGCAGGGGATCCCCTGCCCTCTTGCTGCTGGGATCAAGGAGAGAACCTAAGAGATGAGGGAGAATGGAAACGTGTCGGGGACCCTCCACTAGATCAGGTTGCTTAAAGCCCCATCGAATCTGTCCTTGAACAGGGAGGAGGCATCCACAATTTCTCTGGGCAACCTGTTCTAGTGTTTCACCACCCTCAGAGTAAAGAATTTCTTCCTAATATCTCATCTGAATCTACCGTCTTTCAGTTTAAAGCCATTACCCGTTGTCCTACCACTACATGCCCTTGTAAAAAAGTAAAAAGTCCCTCTCCAGCTTTCTTAGATACCCCCTTCAGGTACTGGAAGGCTGCTATAAGGTCTCCCTGGAGCCTTCTCTTCTCCAGGCTGAACAACCCCACCTCTCTTAAGCCTGTCTTCATAGGAAAGGTTCTCCAGCCCTGTGATCATCTTTGTGGCCCTCCTCTAATTGCATAAGAGAATGGTAGAAAGGGACCAACTGAATTTCAAATGTGAAATGTTAAGAACACACTGACCAATGTGGCATTGAACAAGGAGAGAAAAAAAATGAATTGTGGTAACAGGAGTCTGAGTAATAGGCAGAAAAAAGTATCACTGATGATAAATACTAAGTGGCATCATTGAAAATGTAAAAGATTATCTACATAATGAGAATGCTAAAAATCATTAGCTGCAAATTATGAGGGAATGGATAAAAGAAATGAAAAAGGAATCACTCTGAATTTCATATATCACTACTTTAGAGATAGCAGTCCCTCAGACATTCACTGAATACAGTTGAAAGTGCTAATAACAAAGGGCACCAGGAGAAAGGTGCCTGTAATACATGGAAATCATTGTATTATCATGGGAAAGCTCAATTTAGCAGGTAGACTCAGGAAGTCTTGCCAAGTCAGAGATAAAATGTCCAAGTTGCCCCCCAAAAATAGATATTTTCCGTAACGTTAATGGTATATTATGCAACACAAGGCACTTATTTTAGATTTTTAACAGAAATAAGTTGACTAGTGGCCTGAATATGTTTATTATGTGAAGCTAGTGATCATGACCTCATGTTCAATATGAGGAAAATTGAAGAAAAGTCTTTATATCAGCAGCATTTGGGAACCATGATTCTAAAAGCTGGTAATCCCAAAGCACAGGCAACATAGTAGTGAAACAGATGATGAGGAAAAATTTTGACAGAGATCTGTTACAGATAATCAGGAATCCTTTAAGAACAGCCCAGCAGTTGTGAGTCTATGTACAACTCAAGCAAGAAGCTCATATTAGTTAAGAAATGAGACAACACTAACAGGCCCTTTTGTGCTCATCCTCATATTAAGACGGATAGGCAGCAGCTATTGGTACTGTTATCATCTGTTACCAACAGATGATCTGTATTAACACAATTCCATACTAGTTATCAGGCCTGAGAGAGTTCATTCTGTTTAAAAAACAAAAGAAAAAACCTATTTAATATTAGTTAAGGTCTTTGCTGTCTTGATCTAGAATCTGGAACTTTGTCCTGGTTTCAGCTGGGATAGAGTTAATTTTCTTCCTGATAGCTGGTATAGTGCTGTGTTTTGCATTCAGGATGAAAAAATGTTGATAACATACTAAAGTTTTTAGTTGTTGCTAAGCAGTCAAGGACTTTTCAGCTTCCCATGCCTGCCATGGGAAGGTGGGGGGATGCATGGGTAGCTGGGGGGGGGGGCACAGCCAGAACACCTGACCCAAAGTAGCCAAAGAGATATTCCATACCATACAATGTCATGCTCAGTTTAAGCTGGGGAGTTGGCTGGGGAGGAACTGTGGGTTGGGAATTAACTGGCCATCTGTCAACAGGTGGTGAGCAATTGTGCTATGCATCATTTGTTTTGTATATTCTTTTATCATTATTATTATCATTATTATTATTCTTTTTTTTTCCCCTATCCTATTAAACTGTCTTTATCTTAACCCACAAGTTCTACCCTTTTTCTTTTCCAATTCTCTCCCCCATCCCACTGTGGGAGGTGGGGAGGGTAAGTGAACAGCTATGTGGTTGCTGCCAGGTTAAAACACAACAAACCTGCAACAGGGCAGGAAATAACATTGTATTTCCTAGGTGCTTGATATTATCACCCAACTGAAAATGGTATTCAAATATTCCTTTAATTGTCTCTGAATATTCCTTCCAATTATAAATCAGAAGTCTGCATTGGAGGTTGTAACTCCAGTGGTAGGAGTAAGTTGTTAGTAAGTTAACAAGTACTAGAGGAAAAAGCTTCCAGATAAAGGAAAAGGAGGCCAACCTTTCTGTCAGGCTGCTAAAGTTAACAGTAACTAATGTTTATCAGAGGTCTTCATCGGAACACAAATTCACATTTGGGAAGCAGAGAAATCGTGATAAGCATCCAAAAGAACAGCCCAGAAGGAAAAGAATAATTACAGCTTTAGTCAATTGTGTAAATACTGTTCAGTGTGTAAACTCAAGCTTCATATGCCAGATTGCAAAAAAAAAAACAAACCAACTCCAAAAACTAGAAAGTGCATCACCACAGAGCCAACTTCTTTCCAGTGTGACCATTGACACCGGTGAACGGGGAGGGATCCCATGGAAAAGAAATGTTAATCTTCCAGTTGCCTTAACAATTGGATACAGTAGCAAACAATTTACAGCTACTTACTGCTTATTTGAAAATTCAGAATTCCTCTCAAAACATGAGAATAGGAAAAGGTCAGCACAAGAAAATTGTTTAGAATACAGCAAAAAAACCCCACCCAGCTAAAAGCCCATTTGGTATCTCCAGATCTTCCCAACTTTGAGATCTCTTTCCCCTCACAGGACACTATAAGGCTGGATTGCCAAGAACAACCTCCTCAAAGCACAAGAACATCCATTGTGATGTGCATTGAGTTCAGCGAGTGTAGCTGAAGGACAATGTGGATTTCCAGGGAGCAAACACCTGACTGAGCTCAAATGAAAAAGGAAGTATGCAGAAGCAGAAGCTGGGACAGACTACCCAGGAGGAATACAGAAACACTGCCCAAGCTTGCAGTGCTGGAGTTAGGAAAGCCAAAGCTCAGCTGGAGCTGAGTCCCTCTTTGAGCTTTGAGGATGTGCAAGGCAGGAAGAAAGGTTTCAGTAAGTCCATTGGTGGCAAAAGGAAGGAAGAAGAAAATGCAGTAGAGAAATGTAGTCCACGCTCACATGTATCTCCATTCATGAAAGTCTGTGGATAAACATACCAAAAGCATGTACTTTTTGCCTATTTTTCTTGGAAACGTGACACTGAAGTCCTGTTATCCCCACTTTTAAGATGTTAAAGGTGAAAGTCCAGAGAGAAATATAATACAAAATTTGAATATTATTATGGTATTTGTCGTGGCCTGAAAAGGAGTTGTTTAGGATGACCTCCTTCCCCATGAGACCAACAACCAAGTTCGTGATCCCCCTGGACTGAATTAAGGTGAAACGACACCAGCCAACCAATTTAACAATTTAATAATACAAAATGAAAGGCATGAGGTTACATAAATGACTCAATGGCAACTACTCTAACTAAATAATTCAACTAAACAAAAAAGTCCCCTCCAGCACATCTTTTACAGCTGGATAGAAACAGGTCCCTAACACCAGGACACCAGCTGGGATGCACCTGAAAGTGCTGAGGGAGCTGCATGGCCACTCTCTATCATCTTTGAAATGTCATGGTGACCAGGGGAGTTTTGTGGGGGACTGAAAAAAGGCAAACAATTTCAAGATGTTCAAGAGAGTATCCTGAGGACTACATGCTAGCCAGTCTTCCCTCTGTTCCTGGGAAGGTAATGAAGGAAATCCCCCTGGTGGATGGAGTCACACAAAGGATAAAAAAGAAAAGCAAAAAAGGTGATAAGGAACTGCCAGCATTAATTTACCAAGCACAAACCATGCCTGACACACTTTATTGTGTCTCATAACAACTGGCTTGGTAGAAGTGTAGTGGATGTTATTTACCTTGATATTAGCAAGACTTTTGACCTACTTGCCTACAGGAATTTTATAGTGAACTGGTGGAATATGGATTGGAAAAGTAGGGTCCAGTGGGTGAAAAACTGGCTGCACTGCCAAGCTCAGAATGTTGTCGTCAACAGTGCAAGGGACTCAATCACAGAATGGCTGAGGTTGGAAACAACTTCTGGAGCTCACCTGGTCCAACCCCTCTGCTCCAGCAGGACCAGCTAGAGCTGGTTTCCCAGGAACATGTCCAGACAGCTTTTGAATAATTCCAGGGATGGAGACTCCACAGCCTCGCTGGGAAACCTGTGACAGTGCTTGGTCACCCTCACAGTGAAAAAGTGTTTGCTGATTTTCAGAGCGAATCTCCTGTATTTCACTGTATTTCAGTTTGTGCCCATTGCCTCTTGTCCTGTCACTGAGCACCACTGAAAAGACCCTGACTCCCACTTCTTTATGCTGTCCTTCCAGGTACTTACACACATTGATAAAATCCAATCTCCCAAGCCTTCTGTTCTCCAGGCTGAATGGTCCCAGCTGTCTCAGCCTTTCCTCATAGGTGAGATGCTTCAGTCCCTTCATCATCTTTGTGGTCTTTTGCTGGGCTCTCTCTGATATGTCCATGTCTCTCTTGTACTGGGGGGTGCAGAACTGGACACAGTACTCCAGATGTGGCCTCACTAGTGCTGAATAGAGGGGAAGGGTCACCTCCCTTGGCCTGATGGCAATACCTTACCAAACACAGACCAGGATACCATTGCTCTTTGCTGTAAGGGCACGTTGTTCATTCATAGTCAACTTGGTGTCCACCAGGACCCCCGTGTCCTTCTCTGCAAAGCTGTGGTGGATTTTCTCTCCAGTGCATAAAAAAAAAAGCAGTGAACTGGGTTTCAAGACAAGAGAGGATGTCCCAACATTGCGGTTTGCATGGAGGCACAACAGCCAACATGGCAGGCAGAGAATGTGGTTTTGCCTTCTCTCTATTGACTGCATAGGAGGGCAGGTCTGGCAGCTCAGGGGGAATAAGCAATAAGGATTACCCATCATTCTCTTGATAGCAGAAATCAGTAATGGTCTATCTGCCTGCAGAAACAGAGTAAATTGAACATGGTCCTGCAACTTAACTAATCAGGAAAAAATGGCATCTTTTAAATATTTGAGGATTAGGAACATTTCCAAGTGATGTGGTGCTACAGTGTGTTTAAGTGTTATTGCAAGTTCAGTTGGGACTTTAGAATTTCAAAACTGAACTTCTGTTAGGAGTTACATAGTATGAAATATCCCTTCTGCTGCAGAAACACTTAAGAAGGCAAAGACAAGTCTGTGGGAAACAGCAAAAAACACTGTCTGTTTGATAAGCCTTAAATGAGCCAGATATGTTGAATATCTATACTGAAATATAACCACATTTCTATTGTACAGTTAAAAAGAAGAAAAGGAAAGACATAATTGGGGTTACTAGTTTGTTTTCACCTTGGCTACAGTTTCTAGATCCATAACCTTAAATCTAAAGTAAAAAGCAAAGCATGTCTATTTGGGTGTATGGAGCAAAGGGAAGTATCTAAGAACAGATGCGAAATCTTGACTTATCCATGGATAAAGCTGTTTCTACTCTGATTTGTACTATATCCAGGCTTGCATGTAATCTTGCATTTAATCACTGTCACCCTAATTACTGGGTGATAGTGATTTTTTTCAGGAACTTTCAAGAAGCCTTTTAAGCATCTGACAGAATAAAGTATTTGTGGTTGTTTATGGTCTCCACAATTAACAGTACATAAATTTTTTATCCTCTCACTCTCTGCTTCTGAGAAAGCCGTATGCCCCTTCCCTTCTCTTTCTCCTTTCTATATGTAAGAAAATAGTTTTTCTTAGACACAGCTCCTGAAATTTGGAGGTGGTGATAGATTTTAAACACATGAAGCTACAAAAATTTCCCTTGTGTTGGTATGAAATAAATGCAAAAGAAAAAGCATGTTTTGTTCTTATAACTCCATCCAGCTACAAGGATCTATACAATTTAATGCTCCACTTAGTCAGAACAGTCACAATTATAAATATTAGTTGTGCAGTAGACCAGACTTTGCACATACGATTTGCCAGAGACTAGTTTCACTTTCCACCCACCTAAAGGGAAGAATGGATTATACATGCTTGCAAATGCTTTCTAGGACAGAGTGTATTTTATAGGTGTATATAAGTATATTTTCTAGAAACATTTTTGATGTCAAGGTGGTAAGGAACAGCATGTCTGTGCATGGAAAACAACATTTCTCAATTTTTTTACTAATTGGATTAGAAGTCTGACTCCATCACTCTAAGGTTGTTATCAGAGACATCCAAAACCCAGAACTTCTACTGAAAAGAGGACTTTGTTTTAAAGTTTGTCTTTTTGCCTAAAAGCACAAATGCATTCATGGAAGATATAAACAGAACCTGAAATCTATTCCTGTCTTTCAGAAAGTTCCTGTGTTATAATGTTGTTAACACAGGTCTTCCTTTCCAAATACCTTTTCTTTTTGCAAGTAATTAGTGAGCTATGCAAGCTTGATGGAAAAATACCGCAGAAATATGTATAAATATGACATGTATAATAATGGTCTCATGATGTGTCACTGAGTCAACAAGTAGGTGACGTACTTGGTCTTTTCTTTTAAAGTGACTGGAAGGTGCTGACAAAGGATTATGTAACACAGAAATAATTAATTATTGAATAGAAATTAGTAAATAAAATATGCTAAACAAAGGAAAGCACAGGATATAATACTCTGGAAATTACACACACCAAGAAAAAAAAAAAGTGCTTTGATCTTTAAAGACTGACTAATGGCTTTGCAAACTCTAAAACTTCTAAGGTTTACGGTTCTCATAATTAAAATCACTGTTACCTGCAGCACTCCTCAGGGTGTTGAGGCCATCAGAATGACTACAAGTAAATTTAGAAGACAGAGCCAACACATAAAAAACTGGGGAATTTCAGTCATGCACACATTTTCGAAGCTCTTATCTTAAAAATATTCATGTACCGGGTGCCGCTTCCCAGATATCTGCAGGGTGGTGTGCTGCCTGTGGGGGAAGAGAGGGAGAGAAGTTGGCCCACCCCATGCTGGACACAGCCGGTTCCAGCCGGCCCCAGCAGTCCCACCGGCACAGCCCAGTCCCTCAGCCTCGGGTGGGTGCCTCCTGGAAAGTGCAGCTGAGACAGGGCAACTGCTGCCTGGCGTGAGGGGTGAGGGGAGAGGTGTGAGAAACAGCCCTGCCAGCCCCGAGGAAGAGTGGGAGGAGGGGCTCCAGTTGCCTCCACAGAGATTCCCCTGAAGACCCCATGCCAGAACAGGTGGATATCTTTTGAGGGAGCTGCAGCCTGTGGAGACCCCACACTGGAGCATGGGAACTGCATGAGAAGTCAGGAGCTGATATGGGCTCATCACAACCCCCCAATTCCCCATCCCCCCTGCACCCCTCAGGGCAGAGAGGGTCAAGCAGAGGAGTTGGGAATGAAGGCATGAAGGTGAGCCTGGGAGGAAAGATGGAAGATGTCGTTTTAATTTTGCATTTGTTTCCTGCCATTAACTCTATGATCAGCTGACAAAAAATGAAATTAATTTTTTCCCAGTGTTGTCTGTTTTGCTCTTGACAGTAATTGCCAAGTCTTTATCCTGACCCACGAGCTTTCCCATCGTATTTTCTCCCCTTGTCCTATTGGGGAGGAGGAGTGAGAGAGTGACTGGGGCAGACAACTAGCAGCTGGCCAAGATCAACCCACTGCAAGCCAAAATACAGTAGAGAAATGTAGTCCACGCTCACATGTATCTCCATTCATGAAAGTCTGTGGATAAACATACCAAAAGCATGTACTTTTTGCCTATTTTTCTTGGAAACGTGACACTGAAGTCCTGTTATCCCCACTTTAAGATGTTAAAGGTGAAAGTCCAGAGAGAAATATAATACAAAATTTGAATATTATTATGGTATTTGTCGTGGCCTGAAAAGGAGTCGTTTAGGATGACCTCCTTCCCCATGAGACCAACAACCAAGTTCGTGATCCCCCTGGACTGAATTAAGGTGAAACGACACCAGCCAACCAATTTAACAATTTAATAATACAAAATGCAAGGCATGAGGTTACATAAATGACTCAATGGCAACTACTCTAACTAAATAATTCAACTAAACAAAAAAGTCCCCTCCAGCACATCTTTTACACTTCGACAAAGAGAGGAAAGAAAAAGAGAAATGGGGGGGGGGGGCGTGGAGAGAGAGAGAGAGAACAAAGAAGATATCACCACCTGTGGATCCAACGGCGTCCCGTTGGTCCTCTTGATGCTCCTTGGTGGTGGGGGTCTGTTGGGATCACCCTGCATGGCTCGACCTTAAGGAGAAGGAGCTGTGGCACTGAGAAGCTGGTAAACAGCTGGATATCTGCACGGCTCGGCCTTGAGGAGAAGGAGCTGTGGTAAACAACTAAGAAGCAGCGAGGAAAACAGGAACACCTGCAAGCAGCGAATCCTGACCGTGAGAGAGGCGCATGGACAGCGCGTGATATTTTGTATATAGCCAATTGCAATAGTGTGTGTAACAAGTTGTAACCAACCATGAGTGTGTGCGCAGTGACTAAGCGAAAATTATGATATATATTGGAGTCAGACAAGACAATAAACGGCTTCGGAATATAACTCTCATAGAGTTGTGAAGTCCATCCTTCTCCCGCAACTGTTGACCCCGATGTGATACGATCTCTGGGATCTCATCGTTGAACACCGGTCGAGCGCAGAGGATGCTGTGGGAGAAGCCCAGTTGGAAGAATTGCAGTCAGTGGGACTGACGCAAGGAAAAAGAAAAGGGAATATGTTGCAACGGAGAAGCACCCAGCGAGGTGAGGTGAGCAACCGGGGCGACATGGGGCAGAACACATCGCATGAAGAAGGGGCGATAGTCAGACTCCTGCTGCATATGCTCTCTAAGAGAGGACTGAAATATGATGAATATACACTTAGAAGGCTCCTAATTTGGTGCCGAAAGAAAGGGTACCTCCCCTATCCGTCTGTGGCGTTTAAGGCAGAGACATGGGAGGAGATAGGAAAAATGTTATGGGAGCATATTGAGAATGGACATAAAACTGCCGCAGAGTTAGTGACGGCATGGGAATTGATATTAATCACATTAAAAACCTTGAAGGCAGAGAGAAAAGCTGCAGCTGGTACGGAGGAGGCTGTTAAACCGCCTTCAACCAATCCCTTCTTAACTGAGTCAGAGGGTCCAGGACCTTCAGCGACTCCGACTGCACCTCCTGAGGGTGAACTGGCTGCATCAGATAAGTCAGAGAATGATATATGTGAGGGCAAGACGGGACAAAGTTGCCCAGAACAATGTACTCAATGTTACCCTGTGTGCTCGTGTGAAAGATTGATGGGGCGGGCTTTACCACCCCCGAAACACCCAGACTTAACCGATCGAAAGCTGTAGTTTTGAAGCCCTCAGCTGAGCCCCTGCCACCTTTACGGCCCCCATTGCCTGATAGCAGCGAGGAAGGAGAAGAGCCTGTTGTAGAGACTATAGGGAGGCAAGAGCCTACAATGAAAGGCGACCCTAGAGAGTGGTGGAAAGACGTTTTTTTAGGAGCGATGAAAGACGAGGAAACAGAGTTATCAATGGCATTCCCCGTTAGTGTACAGCCTCACGGGCCCAATCGCTGGGACCCATTTCATTGGGACTTGATTAAGGAAGTGCGGAAGGCAGTACAAAATTATGGCTTGCAATCACCTTTCACGCAAGCTCTATTAGATAACATATTCACGGGAATGGTTCTTACACCATGGGATTGTCGGCAGATGATAGATATGTTGTTGACACCAACCCAAAGGTTATTGTGGGCGGACAGATGGTATAAACTCTGTATGCAAGAAGCCCTGAAAAACCTGGAACGTCAAGATGGCGATCCGCTTCAGAACATTACTATGGAACAAATGACAGGCCAGGGACCGTTTGTGGCTGTTAGATTGCAAGCTCAGCTGCCTTTAGAAGCCTTGCAATTAGTTGGGCGACTAGCGTTGAATGCATTGTGAACAGTCCCTGAGGAGGGAAAGAGGCAACCATCTTACACTCAAATTAGACAAGGGAGAGATGAACCATATATGTCTTTTGTTGATCGTCTGAGAGAAGCTTTGAATAAAGTGTATACCAATGAAGACGAAAAACTAGCAGTGTTGTTGAATTTAGCGGTAGAAAATGCCAATGTATATTGTAAAAGAATTTTGTTAGCTTTGCCAAAAGAAGCAACATTAGTACAAATGGTAGAAGCCTGCAACAGAGTAGGCTCTGCCACATATCAGGCAGAAACACTCGCAAGTGCATTTGCAGCAGCAATTAAGCCATTTATAAATGGAAAAGGGGAGAAAAAATGTTTTAATTGTGGAAAAAGCCATTTTAGAGCTCAGTGCAAGGCCACAAGGAAAGGACCTAGGCAGATTGAGACAGGTCATAAATCCTTCCAACAAGGACCCTTTCAGCAAGGAATAGGCCCAGCAGGAGCACCATGTAGTCGATGTCAAAAATTTGGTCATCAAGCCTCAGAATGCTGTTCAAAGTATCATCGAGATGGTATGAAATTGGTAAACGGGCGACCAAGCACGAAGGCACCCCGCACGATGACACAAATGGGGAAGCATCACCAGGCTGCTTGGCAAGCCTTAGCACCCGAACCAGAGGGAGCGCCGGAGTGGACGTGGAAACAACAGTAGAAGTTACCTTATGGGACGCATCAGTTTATGATGTCCCAACTAATGCGAATGGACCATTAGGATATGGATTGAGTGCTTTGTTATTAGGACGATCTTCAGCAACAAAGCAGAGACTTTTTGTTCTCCCCGGAGTCATTGACGTTGATTATACAGGAACCATCAAAGTAATGTTGTGGACTCCATCTCCTCCTGTTGCGGTTCCTGCAGGCACACGTATTGCACAATTGGTGCCTTTTACTGCTTCTGTACCTCAGGCAGCGCAATCAGGGAGGGGGAATGGAGGGTTTGGCTCAACAGGAAGACCACAAATCTTTCTAGCATTAGATATCAGCAGAAGAAAACCGACTTTGAAAATGAAATTTAGGCATCTTGACCCCACCGTGCAACCGCGACAATGGATCATCGATATGTTAGTGGATACAGGAGCTGATGTGACCATAATCAGTCATCAAGAGTGGCCACCAGGCTGGCTGGCTCTGTCTCCAGCTCACGGACTTGTAGGAGTCGGTGGGTTTTCTGCAACACAACAGAGCGTAGCAACCCTAACCTGTGAAAATCCAGACGGGCTAGTGTGTTCAGTACGACCCTATGTAGCCGCATTACCATTAAGTTTGCTTGGGCAGGATGTACTGAGTCAAATGAATGTATCACTCTCTAGCGATCCACAGGGTTTTCGGTAGCAGCCATTGAAACGCGACCTGTGCTCAAACTGGAATGGAAAACCGATGATCCAGTGTGGGTAAATCAATGGCCGCTGACCGCAGAAAAGGTTGCCCACCTGGAAGATTTGGTAAAAGAACAGCTAGAAAAAGGCCATATTGTGCCAACCACTAGTCCTTGGAACACACCTGTTTTTGTGATTCCAAAGAAAGGTGGAAAATGGAGATTATTGCATGACTTGCGAGAAGTCAATAAGGTTATAGTGGACATGGGAGCCTTGCAACCAGGGATACCATCTCCCTGTATGATACTGAAGTATTGGAAGCTTTTGATTATAGATCTCAAAGATTGCTTTTTTACAATCCCTCTGCATAAAGACGATGCCAAACATTTTGCATTCTCAGTTCCAAGTACAAACAAGGCGCAACCCATGCAAAGATATCATTGGACAGTATTGCCACAAGGCATGAAAAATTCGCCCACGATGTGTCAAATTTATGTAAATTGGGCTTTACAGCCAATCAGAAAAAGGGGCCTCAATATTTCATCTATCATTATATGGATGACGTATTGTTGGCCAGTGATCAATTAAATCCGGAAGAAATGATCGGGGAGCTCGTTGAGCTTTTGAGGCAAAGTGGGCTGCAAGTGGCACTGGAAAAGATACAAACTGAAGCGCCTTGGAGGTACTTGGGGTGGATGATCACTGAAATGTCGGCGACCCCCCAAAAGGTTAAATTAAGAATTCAGATTAAAACATTAAATGATGTACAAAAATTGGTAGGAGATGTTAACTGGATTCGACCTATTTGTGGGATCACAAACCAAGATATGGAGCCTTTGGTTCAGCTCTTGCGAGGGGATAGCAGGTTAAACTCTCCTCGACAATTGACCAAGGAAGCCCGGGAAGCAGTAGCAAACATTTCTGAAAAGGTAACTCAAGCATTTAGTTCTAGGATAGACCCCTCTATAGGGATCACTTTGGCAGTAATCAATCACGAGCGACGTCCCTATGCGCTTATAATACAGTGGATAACAAAGCCAGAATCAAAAGCAGACCCATTGAGAATTTTAGAGTGGGTCTTTTTGCCTCAGCAGCAGAGAAAAACCATCACCACGAAAGTAGAGTGTTTTGCAAATTTGATTATGAAAGGGCGCAACAGAATTATTGATATATTGGCAAAGGACCTGAAAACGATTTTAATACCATTACAACAAGAATATTTGACTTGGGCTTTGCAGCACTCTGTTCCCTTCCAAACTGCATTAGCAGGATTTGAAGGTGGCATTCAGATTAATTATCCATCACACAAAATGTTTACCTTTTTTAAAAACCATGAAGTAGAAGAAAAATCAAAGTGTAGTCAATATCCAGTTCAAGATGCTACAGTATTTACGGATGGTGGTGGGAAGACAGGCAAGGCAGCAATAGTATGGCGAGAGCACGGAGAATGGAAAGAACGGGTACTTGTCGTGCCAGGATCAGTTCAAAAGGTAGAACTACAGGCAGTAATTGAAGCCTTTAAATTATGGTCTGAAGAACCTGTGAATATAATTACTGATTCTTTATATGTAGTTGGAGTACTCCAAAGATTGGAAGGTTCAATCCTCAGACAGGTACAGCAGGAACAGCTATATCAACAATTTAGAACATTTTCGTTTTTATTGCAGAAAAGACGACATCCTTATTACGTTATGTATATACGCAGCCATACCAACCTTCCAGGGGAATTGGTGGAAGGAAATGCAAGAGCCGATCGGCTGACTGCCGCAGTATGGGCTGGACCTGTCCCAGACCGTTTAGGTCAAGCACAAGCCTCTCATGCCTTTTTCCATGAATCTGCCAAAGTTTTAGTGAGACAATTTAATCTAAGTGCAGGTGACGCTAGAGCTATCATACAGACTTGTGCTGATTGTCAACAAATAGGCCCAGGTATCGCGATTACAGTAAACCCCTGAGGATTGCATTCGCTACAACTATGGCAGATGGATGTGACACATGTTGCTGACTTTGGAAGATTTAAATATGTTCATGTTTCAATTGATTTCTATTCTGCAATAGTTTGGGCCACTGCACAAACAGGAGAAACTAGTAGGCATGTACAAAAGCATTTGCTAGCTGCATTCACAGCCCATGGTATACCCCTACAAATTAAAACCGATAATGGTCCTTGTTATGTAGCCCAGTCAACCCAAAGATTTTTTGCTCAATGAGGAGTGACGCATGTTTACTGGAATACTGCATTCCCCAACTGGACAAGCTATTGTTGAACAAATGAATCATTTCCTGAAGTGTTTATTGCAAAAACAAAAAGGGGGAGAGGCTACCACACCACCCCAAGAACGTTTGAATAAAGCCTTATATGTGTTAAATTATTTGCGTCTAGCAGAAGGAAAAGCAGTGCCTCTCATAATAAAACATGTAAAAGGAATGACAGGAAGCCTATGTGAGTTACACAAAATGTGCAAGTAAAAGTTAAAAATTTGGAAAAGAATATGTGGGAAGGACCTTTTCAACTGCTAACCTGGGGACGAGGTTATGCTTGTATCATTACAGATTGTGGAACTCGTCGGGTGCCCGCAAAATGGGTAAAAACATGGGTGGAACAGTCACCATTGTCATCATCGGACACATCTTGACACTGTCAGGTGTCATCGCAATCTGGATGCCACCTCAGCCAAAAGAAGATGTATGGGTAACATTAGCAAATCAAACAGGACAGGACACCTTTTGTCTGTCTCTTTCCTCCCCGGGCAATCCCTTTTCAATCTGCCAGAAGGGTTGTGGTGGCTGTGTGGAGATCAATTGGCTGGGAAACAGCTACCCGGGAACTGGTCCGGGGACTGTACCATGGGCATCCTAGTTCCTAATTTGCAAATAATTAATCACACTGAAATTAGCAGTATCATTAGACAAACATGGAAAGCTTTTAAGGCAAAGTGCTCTATAACTACAAATCCTTTGGTAAGATATAATATTGGTTTTCATAGCTTTATACAAGCACTTTTTCCATCACAAGAAGTAGCTTCTATCGCGAGGAGTAGTACAGCTAGAATTGTTTGTCTTGTAACATTTTGCTATTAATTTAAGCATCGTTGATATGTGACTGCTGGATTATGGTAAGATGCGTGTGAAAAAAGCCTACGAACCAATAGATGGGGTGGATGTGGCGCGTGCAGCACGTCTGGCCAACGGGCACATACACCATAGGCTCCCTGTGTTGAGAGGTGGCAACTGAGGCATTTTCTGACACTCGCTGGCCACGTGTGTCGTAACTCGTTCCTTGGCAAATGTATAAATACCGGGATTTCCCGAAGAGCAGGGGGATCAGTGTACGGCAAGGCCATCGTTGCCTCCGTGGGGACGCCCACGTAAAGCTGGCACCTACCGACTGCTGGTCTGAGTTCGTGGCACAGGACGATACAAGAATGTACAGATGGTCCATCTTCCTCACAGTCCTTAGGTTGCAAGTGATCCATCAGGTTTTGTTTATAGATAAACAAAAAGGGGGAGATGTTGGGATCACTCTGCATGGCTCAACCTTAAGGAGAAGGAGCTGTGGCACTGAGAAGCTGGTAAACAGCTGGATATCTGCACGGCTCGGCCTTGAGGAGAAGGAGCTGTGGTAAACAACTAAGAAGCAGCGAGGAGAACAGGAACACCTGCAAGCAGCGAATCCTGACCGTGAGAGAGGCGCATGGACAGCGCGTGATATTTTGTATATAGCCAATTGCAATAGTGTGTGTAACAAGTTGTAACCAACCATGAGTGTGTGCGCAGTGACTAAGCGAAAATTATGATATATATTGGAGTCAGACAAGACAATAAACGGCTTCGGAATATAACTCTCATAGAGTTGTGAAGTCCATCCTTCTTCCGCAGGGGTCCCCCCCTTTCTTGCTTCTGATGGTGTCCTTTTTATACAGTCCCAGTCCCACAATCTCCGTCTGCATGCATATGCAACAGGCTGGTTCAATCAGGCAATGGCACCTCTGCAGGTCTTGGTGTCTCCTCCCAGTCATTGTACAGGCTGATTCAATCAGGCAATGGCACCTCTTGGTGTCTCCTCCCGGTATTCAACCAGGCAAAGGCACCTTATCTCGGTCTTTTCTGGGGTCCACCGCATATTGAGGCATGTTCAAGCTTTTGTACCAAGAAAAAGGTGTGAGTGCCTTTATGTTTAAGACAGAAACCGCATATTGGTCCGCCACACCACCCCGTGGCTTAAATATTGATCGAAAGTCTCGTCCACGGGTGTGATATGAAGTTTAGAAAGGAGAGAAAAAGGAAAAAGAAAAGGTAGAAGTGACAATGCATGCACACGGTAACTACAACTATTTTTAACTGGTTCACAACATCTCCTTATAAGTATAATATATCTAAATCTAACAGATTCTACGTAACAGAAACATGTCCCATGTCGAGTTTAAGAACTTGTTTACGGCTCGGAGCGATTAGAAGCAGGAGGTGATTGTCTACAATGATAATCACAAGGTAAACACACATATATCAAAAGAACAATTACAGCAATAGTTAACAAAATTAACACCACAAAATAAAGTGTAACTGTAACCAAGGTGGTAGGGAATTAAAATAAAATAGGGTTAGAAAATAGGTTTGTGAATTTGTAGAAAGTTGTAACTATAAGAACATTATGCACCAGCAATGCTGCTCGAGAACCCACCTAACCCTTCCTATCTTGATTTAATTATCAAGGAGTTAAGTGTAACATTGTGATCATGATATTATGTTTTGTTCTAATAACAAGTAGTCAGAAAGAAGGAACACCTTGGTCAGTTCGACGGTCCAGTGGGTAGGTAATTATTCATTCTATAGTCTTGTCTTAAAACAAAGGACTGTGGGGTGAATGATTGCATGTTGGACCGACAGCCCGTGAAGGTCTATTTAGTGTTGCCAAGCTTAAGTGAACTTTGTAGGAAAGGTAATTCCGGCAGGGGGAGATCGCGACCACCGACTCAGAGACCACCCACTCAAGAAACCCTCCGACTCAAAAGATTAAGGAAGTAAAATCTCAAGAAATTATAGTGAGCATGCGTGGTCATTTACATGGTAGGCGAGGAATATTTAACGAATCATTGTATGGAAACTTGATGAATATGTATTAATCTTGCCTATAAATATTTGATTTTTGAACTGATGGAGCGAACACGATTTAGGAGGAGCTATCCCCCGTGTTCCCGGCGCCGTGAATAAAGAATGCCTGCCTTTTAACACTACATTGGTGTTATGAGGTTTATTCCCGATTTCAGTGACACTACCATAAATGGTAACCTCCTTAATGGGAAATAACTGAAGAGGAGATGTATTTGCCTATATTGGTTAGCCAAAGGTAAGTATGAGCTACCAGAATAACATAGTCATGAGACAGATAAATACAATGCTAGAATGTATCAGGTGAAGTCTTACTGGTAGAGGTAGGGGTGTATTCATACCCACAAGTAAGGTTGTTCAGAGTTTCTGAAAGTTGAGTTCATATCATTATGGCAGATACTTTCCAAAGGATTTCAGTATACAATAAACAAAAGGAAATATTCCTCATCTTTCCTCTTCTCCAGGTGAAAAGGACACAATTCACTGTGACTTTATAAAAATACACAAATAGAACTAACATATATTTAATGTCCTCCTTCAGCTCTTGAAAAACAGGAAAAAGTTACTGCCCTGTGTCAGAGGGAGCAGTGACATGCTTGAGGTCAAGCAAAAAGCCACAGGCACAGTTTTGCAGACACATTTATCTTATCTGCCCTCCTCTAACCTTTTAGTTATGCTCTGCCTCAGTAAGTTAGTTGCTAGTCACAGTGTAAATAAAATACACAGATGCTACAGATCTATGAGAGCCCTGCTTTGTGACGTGAATGAAGAACTTCTGAAACAAAGATATGTAATGACACATGACACAGTTCAGAGACACATTACAAGTTTTACCCTGAGTAAACATTTTTCAGCCATGTAATTTCAGTCTAAAAGTCATATTTAGAGCGCCATGTTTCAAGCAGTTTCAAAGGCTACTTACCACCTTTAAACCATGACAGGGGCTTAGCTAGAAATGTTCTTTCTTCTCTTGTTACACAAAAGCCATTTTCTCCATTCAGACTCAGACACTGCCTGTCCCCAACCCCCAAGTCTTACAAACTTTATAAACAAGGATGCCCTCCACTCCATAAAAACCACAGCTAATTTCAGATCATAACTGGTAAACATCTGGGTTAAAATTATATGGTCCCACTTAACATTATTAAATGTTGCACATAATGTGATATTGCCATGGAGACAGCATGTCTGAAATACCATCTTTCTCTAATATTTACATGCTGCACTGCAATCCTAAATTCAGCACATGCTTAATGACAGCTGAGGACTTTGACACAATTTGATTTACAAGGGTCATGGTACAGCTTAAAGCAGCAATTTGCAAAACTGCTCAATAGTGTTCTTTCCTCTTGCCACCAGACCTCACTGGCCTCCATCTTGGTCTTCAAACCACTGCTTGCTCCTTGCCTGTAGCCAGAGACTGCAACTGCCTACACCATCCCTATTTTCTCCTCTTCAGATGATAAGTCACTTTACCTCACAGAACAACCTGACTACTGAGAAGTGCTCATGTTACCTAAGTTTTAGGTACTAGCATAAAAATGATACACATTATTCAAAAACATTTAGTGACTTTAAACAGCTTTCCACAGCAGAACGGATTGCCTATAAATTTTACTTAAGAAGAGAAAAAACAAACAAACAGACCCCCCCCCCCAAAATGGCACAGCTAATGAACTACTGTACTTTTATTCATCTATGTACAAAAAGCACCAGGTTGTTCTTGGTACTTCTACTCTAGGATAAAAGATGCTTTTCAAATCAAACAAACATTCCTCTAGTGCATACAAATGGCAATTCTTCTAAGAGATGAACAGTTTCTCATGCACTTAACATTTTTAAAGCAATACCACATAAACCATGATGCACAAACATTAAAATGCCAGAAGAACAACAGAAAAATATATTCAGCAGCAGCCTACATTTATGACTTTTAAGAGATCACATAAAATTATAGAGTGAATGCTGCTATCAGTCAATAGAAATAGAAATTAATGTAACATATGTAGCAGCACTGTCTTCAAGTGGCTAATTGAACCTAAGTATTTTCTTACAGAACGCACGAAATCATCATTCAGTTAAATTGAAAAGGACAAGCCACTCAAAAACAGTGCTCTGTTTGCTGAGGAGCCTGGAAGAAATTATTCCTGTTTTTCACATTTCAAAAGAAAAATGCATTAGATCAGCAGCAGGACTCTGAAAATGGCCTCCCACACCTTTTTAAGCCAGATTTACTCAGCAAGCATCCAAGAAGCTTAAAGGCTGTTAACTTACAGCTTAATTTGCAAAGTCGTGTTTTAGCAAGGTGTTCAGCAGTAAAAGAGAAGCTCACAAATAGTAGGGTTTGTATTGAATAAGACAGGATCATTAACAAAGTGACATTTTGCTCATTTCTCTTTTTGAACAGCTGAATAAAAATTAATTCTCATAGGTGCTTAGCTGACAGGCTGAACATCAAATCCATGGGAAAGGCACAGTACCGACAGTACCCAGATATACACTCAAATTAGTAGGATCATAGTTGTAGTAGAAAACTCCACTATCACCAGCTCAGTTAGTGCCTTGCAGCACCATACCACTTACGCTTTAGTGAGTTCTAGAGATATTAAGTCCATCACATTTTTTAGTCTGAAAGAAAAGTAACACAGTTATTTTATCAAAGCATGATAAAAGTCAGTCTTCAACACACCTTATGCCATATTTTCCTCATATTTTCCACTTGCTTCCACAGCTTTATAATTTTTTTATCAAAACCAAAATTTGATCTAAAGCTTTCAGTGACTATTATTGAATTCAGATTATATCCAGAAGACTCTGAAGTTATATTCTACTTAATGTTATCTGTTCAGTATCATCTGTAATTTTGTAGCCTAATTAAAACCATTCATGTTTCATACATTTCCCACTAATTGTTTAATACTTTTGATACTTTCAATAAGCATACTATTTGTGACATTAATGTACATTTTCATATATGATATTTAAACAGCATACATTTAAAACACTATTATAGTTCTTGCATGGTAATAAGATCAGAGTTCTATACGACTGACTAATACAGTCAAATAAATAATTTGTGGGGCCTTGGAAACAATTGAAGAAAAAGTTCCATTTGAATGCCAGTCTGTTTATTGGGTTTGTTTTAACAATATCAGTTTTGTATGATACAGGATATTGCCTCTCTCCACATTTTCTTGTGTCAGTAGATCATCATGACGGCAGAACTCTATCTGTACTATTTTCATATTTAAACACTCATTTACAGTTGCACACAACCACCTGTGCTCCAAAGAGACCTAGCTTAAGCAACATGTGGGTTCTGCATCTTCCCAAAGAGTGGTTACAGTGACCTAATGTGGTGGTGCATTTTCCCTTGCTTCCCTTGCTTCTGGAATTCTCCTCAAGCCTTGGTCTTGGTGCAATGAGTTTGGTGGTTAAGAGCCCCTTGACTGTACCAAGCACTCTTGCATACCTAAGACAGGGAATGGTACTGACTGTCCCAGGACTATCAGCTGTGGGAGTAACTAATCCTCCCTTGGTAGCCCTGGGACATATTTTGTCTAATACTGATTTGGGTGGATCAGTACCAGCATCACTGGAATTACTGGCAAATGATTGTGACAAGGATGGAAATTCACTGATGACTAAAGTCAATCATCTCCCAACCCTATAAACAGCGGGAGACCCTTTGACGTCTCCTGGACCACAGTGGGCTGCGACCTTCATCTCCCTCTGAGTAGGATACGTCTCAGAGCTCGTGAACTCTTAATTTCGCGGTAAGTACGGAGGACCATTGCCAAAGACCGGCACGGGACTTGGGCTGAAACCCCCACTTCTTGAGACTCAACACTCGCTTGTTGAGAAGTGCAAAAGCATTTGACATATTTCACTGGACTCAAGGGCAATTTTTAACAGGTACCTTTCTATATATATATCTTTCTTTGTATCTCTTCATATACCTCTATGTCTATATCTGTATCTATAGCTGTGTGGGTGATTTGAGAACCTTGTTAAGTCTTTAACTAAGTTGGTGTGTTATTAAACTTAGTTAGAAAATTATGTAACTTGTGATTTACCTTGATGGTATTACATCAACTCAATTCTGACTCAATTCCCCTGACTTGTGTAAATCATTTCTCCTCATCCATGTGTAAACCATTCCAGCTTAATTTTAATTTGGTTTCTCTTTTGTATGCTTTTTCCATGTTGAATATGTAATAGAGTGGACCTTCCCATTGAATTCTGTAAGTTGCGCTTTTTATGAATTTATATTAAAATAATTTGCTTTCTAATACCTTTGGCAGGTGATTCTTTAAGTGGTCTAAAGCATGCATTCATGACACCTAATTAAACTCTTCTGGAATATCTGAGGCTCAAAGCATTGAGAAGCCTATGCCAGGTCAATTCTTCTACTTAGATATCAAGAAAATTTAATTACTTCCAAGCAGGAAGACATTCATCCATTTCTGATAAACCAAACAACACGCATTATTCCAGACTAAACTATTTTATCAAAATCTGGTGTCTGTCAAAGGGGAAATTTTTCTACCCTTGCTCAAGATTTTGAAAGGAAAACATGTCCACCCTGACCTTCACCCCCCTCAAAAAAGAGACTCCTTTAAAAAATTCAGATTCTCAGCAAAATCATATTCACTGTTTGAAAGCCAAGAGTATATCATTGTGATTATATGCAGACATAAAATAAAAACCAGCATTTGAAAAACAGAATTGTATTGCTACTTCTGTGAATGTTAGTAAAACTAGACAAAATATAAGCAATAAGTACTTTCTTTTAAATTTTGTTGCACTAACACATCACGTGTTTCATTACAAGGACTCTGAGAAAAAAAGCTTTTAACCAGCTCTACAGAAAATACTTCATATGTTAATTTTCATTAGTTACGATTATCCAAATAAATCTTTGCTGAATGAAAGCCATCTGCAATTCTTCCTAGTAACCCCCACTGAAGGGCAGCAGTTGCTTACATCTCTCAAGTTTCATTTTGTTCTGTGTCATTAAAGCTATTTTAGCCCCTTCACTACCGTAATTCCACAATGTATTCAATAATGAAGAACAGACAATTTTTCTGTGTTTAAGGCTTGGGAAAATTATGTTTTAAAGGTTTTAAAATAATCTAAGATAGATATTATAATAATCTGAAGTATGGATATCAAAATTTGACTGTGCAGTAAATAACTTGTTTTAAACTAATGGAAGCCTGCCTTACTCCTGATAACTATCTTTTTTTCACATAAATCTGTTACAGCACCGCAGAGGTAACATATCACACAGAGTGAATGCCACTAAGTGCAGGATGACACTATAAAACAAGGGCACTTAGATCTGAAAGAGGTTGTATCCAAAAAGAACATTGAGTTATATTTAAAAAGTACATGGTCCATCAACTGCCAAAAAGAGCTGCAAAGCTCCAGCTTTTTGCTATTGAACACCCTTTTATCTCAGAAATGGTATTTACCATTGACCTAGGAAAAGAACCTTTCTCTCTCTCTTTTCTGAATTAGCCAAGACAATCTCAGAAATGCTGTTACCACTTAATAGTATGGGAGTCCAGGGTCAGCAATAATCATTTACTCATAAAGGTGAGCAAAAGACTTTTCACCTCTAGGAATCATGTAATAAAGGAAACTAACCCTAGCAAGCTGTGAGATTGTCAGAAGATAGTATTAAAGATCCCTTATGATGGGATTAATTAATGATCCCTCATGCATTCCCACTGGATGATACAGTATATAGGAGAGTTCAGCTATAGGCAAGTTTAGCAGAGGTGTAGAGATTTCAGAGCACTTATCAATGCTCCCCCAGCTGCATAGCTCAAAGAAGAGATTATCAGGACAATCACATTAGAGGTGTGTTCTCTGTCCTACAGAGCAGTAAGACAATATCTCAGACATTCTGGTGTGTCGATCTGATGTTTTTGTGCAGTCACAGTGGGTAAACATCAGGACTTCCACAAACATGGCAGGTACTGAAGAAGATACCAACAAACACCATGCGAGGTGCAAACTGTAGTGCTGGGACATTCCATCAGGGAAGGGCACTTGCATATCCAAGAGATGCAGAGAAATGTGACAATTCTGCAGACCTCTAATATTTCCAAGCAGAAAGAAGCATATCAAGTATTTTCTAGTTGTTTAGTATGCTTGGCAAAAACTACTCACAAATAATTGGCTATCAAGATAAAAGAATCACGCTGCGTAGTGTTTCCCATTAAAAAAAAAAAAAAAAAAAAGAGTTCCAGAAATGGCAGAGTCAGAACATTTGTTCTTGCAAGCAAACAAGTTATCTGCCAGTCAGGAAACAAAATGGAAGAGTGTCTTGAAAACATTTTAATATTTTGATTAGCTTGTGTTTTGAAAAAAGCAATCCTCTCTTTTGTTAAAAATAGTAATTTTAATGTCAAGATAAGAAACTCATTGAAATCCTTCCTTTTCTGCACAAAGGCTGTGTGGGTCAATAAACATTTCCTGATATCATCATCTGCATGATAAAAAAAATTCTTTCCATGTAGAGTCAGTGTAACTTTAGAGTCCCATCTAATTCGGGTGACTAAGGAATCCCAATTCCATTTGTCTTGCTAATATAAAGAAACATGCTAGTATCATGACCATTTTTAGTGTTGCTGTCTTTAAGACTCTAACCAGTGTTTTACTGCAGCATTACAGCTTCTTGGGTGCTGAACAGTTTTCACTCAGGCTATAACATAAGGATCCAGAAAGGTTTTGTTGTTCCTTCATTTTGGAACAGCTTTGGCAATAGACTTACTTATTGAAATAGCAGTATTTCAAGTGTACAAAAGCATGTCTTGAACCCTGTGTTATGTAAACAAACACTCAGTGTACCTTTTGAATAACAGACATCCTGCAGTTGTATAAGAAAATGTTACAACACTTAAATCACTGTACATGTATTTAACTTACACAATCAATGAGTTATGTAGCTCAAACATTTGTTCTAAACAAAATCCTAAACTGCACATTTTTACTGGTCTTTCTAAGCTCAGGAGAGCTAATGTTCATGGGGATTAACTTTGTCCCAATTGTATGAAGTAGATTTCTTCTGCCTCCTTTATATTCCTCACTCTGTAGTATAATGTTAATCGATGTTTATCAGGAAACTATTTTCGTGGGCAGAAAAACAGCATTTTGAAAACTACTCCTTTCCAACAGTGAAACTAAGATATTTTTAATTTTTTTAAACAAAAGGCCAAAAGAACAAATAAAAGAGTGAATGAAACTGAGATATTTACACACACACATACAGCATTTCTTCATGCCATAGCTAATAGACTCTTGGAAAACCTAGCCAAAGAACATCATAGATGTTAGAAGTTCATGTGAGCTCAAAAGAGACCAGACAAGTTCTCTAAAGAAAGAACATTGAAAGTTAATAATAAAGGAACAACATTAATCTTGGGAAACCACCGGACCTGGCAATGTATAGTATCACCAATATTTGCCTGTCTCATTATTTCCCTAGGTGTCTGCCACTCTCAGAGACAGAATGCAGTGCTAGATCTGATCTCATACAAGCACTGTGCTCTTAAACAGTGACTGACAAAGTAACTATGACATTCATCTAAGGCTGGGATTGCTGTGCCCAAATCCTAGGCTTCAAGCTAGTTTTCCCACATCTGCAGTAAATGTTCTGACTACAAGAGTACTGACTATTCTGAAACAAGTCTCCCTCTCCCCTTTGACTTAGGAAAGCTACCCTGAAGCTAGGCAGCCACCCATTAGCTGAAGTTTTGTAGTAATTGTTACTTTCCTGCAGAATATTCAGTTCCATTGAAAAATTTCTGTTCAAACTTAGTCACAATACCACACTGAAGTGTAGTGGTTAGTGCATGAGGTTGTACAGTGGTTAGAAAAAACATATTTAAGTTTATTCTGTTCATATTGCAGACTTGTCTTTTCCTCCTTGTGGAAGTTACAAATAATCAATACGTTTTTCATCAATAGGTCCAGTTAGTGTAACTTGCTTATTATCAATGTCTTGGTTCAAGTATAAGGAGCCTCAGACAAGTCAGTCTCAAAAATTCTCTTTTTACAGGCAATTCCTTATTGTATAGCATGTAGCTTCTACTTTTAAGTGGAGTTAAAATGAAAAAGTAGTTCAAAGATCAACAGCTTTCTAAAGTTTAAGAGTTATTAGACTAGTGCAGACATAAGAACAGTGAGAATAAGCTTAATTATTAAAAAGAAAAAAAAGGTCTAACAGTTTTAAAACCAAAGACGTTCAGTTCACACTGATCACTAATGAACACTGAAGCCGTATTTGTGCTTTTGACATGCTGTTTTTAATGATTAAAGTAGAATGATTTCACATTGTCTTTATTATGTCCATATTACAGGAAATATTATTATCTGCTTCTTGGTATTAGTTTGTTCCATCCCATTTCAACTTCAACATGACATCTAATGCAAAACTATTCAAACTGAAACATGATCAACTTGTCCTTTAGTCATCTCATTTTCCTATATAAAGGCAAAAATATTATTAAAAAGCTATACTAAATGTGGACTACTTGAGAATTAACTTGCACTGTTTGAAAAAAAAAAACCCTTAAGGTGATATCCCACCACTTGCTATCACCCCAATTCTGAAAAGGAAAAGAATTGCTCTGCACACATTGCAAAGATAAGTGAGAGGAGATGAAAGGAGGAGGACCTTTCTTCTTTAGCAGATGAAAAAGATGCTGAATTAGCTCAAGATTTAGTTCACTATAAGCATTTTCTCAGGTCTAGTGTCTGCAAAATGTCAATCACAGCCAACATTCACTTCATCCATGGTATAAACCAGGTTGCACTATGTAGTTGAAGTCCGTGTCTTAATTTTGCATATGAGTCCTCTTTACTCTTACTTTGTATTGTTTTAAATACACCTATTAATATCTGTTTGTTTCCAACTTCTTTTGCCACACTGCAACTTATACTGCATGACACTTAGAAGCCCAAATTCTGGACTTTGAAATCTTCAGATTTCTCAGTGTCTGCAGGAGCAATTTGAATTATTACACATGGAGTGATTGCAGGACAGAAATCAGGTAACAAACTGATAGCCTGAATAGAAACACACTCCTCAAAAGAAGCTGGAGAAAATGTGAGGGAAAGTACTTGGTTTTGATTTTGTTCCATTTATTTTTGTGCACAACTCTGTTAAATTCCATTATGGAATGGAATGAGGATGAGACCGGTAGTGAAAGAAGGAGAGATATTCCTTCCCCTGTGCATGCTGGGATGGTAGATGACCAAAGATGTGACAGGGTGCAACAAACCCAAGAGATGCAGCACAGATCTGGAAGCTGCAATTTATGCAGAAAAAACAACAGTTTGTTGAACTGGCAGGAAGGTTCCAGTTAGGCCTCAGAAAGGTCCAAAGAACAAGTTTTTGAGACTAAAGGCAACTAAAGCTAAGATGCTGAACTGGCAGGAAACAAACACTTCCTTGCAAGAGCAGAGTAGGCATGGAGTATTCCAGCTCTTAATAAATTTGGCTTTCAGAAATTTGAAAATATTTTCTTTGATATCTCAATATAATAGTTCAGGTAAACTGAACTCAGAGATCAGGCCAGCTTAAAGCAGGTACAACTTGGGTTTATTTCATATGCAGTTTATTCCAGTCCACTGGCAAATCCTCCAACCTTGTCTCTGATAACAGAGTAAGTGCTTTGAGCCAGAACTTGGAGTCAGACTGCATCTCTGCTGGAGCAGTAACCAGGGATTGAAAGCACAAGGGTCTGACAGGCTTACATTCTATCTTTAACTCCTTTGGAGATGATCATAACATGCAGTTGACAGTAGTCTGGGGCATCTAGGTCCAACAGACTAGGAGCAATACTATGGAGTTGCCTACAGTGACACACTTGAACAAGACTGCTCAATTTGGTTTTTGTTAGTATGAAATTAAATCACTTCTCCAGATACATTTGAAAGTGAACTCAAGAAGAAAAATAAAATGATCTTTGGGATGGGAAATTATGGTTTCCTCAGGACTGACTTTAAAGATAAAGGCAGTGAGCAATACTATGCTTCAGTACTGTTTATCTAGAAAACACACTGAAGAAGGACCTGAACACTGTGGCTAAGTGTTTGAGTGCTTGCAAGTGCTTCATGAAAAATGGTCGAGGGTCATGATTCCTTTGCTCAAGCACTATCTTCAGGCAAAATAAACAAGTCTTCTAAGCCTGGCTCCAACAAAAATTTTTTCTGTGTCCTTGGGAGGTGTTGGGGGTGTCACTAGTTCTTCTGCTTGTGTACTCACATCTGCAAATAGACTTAACTCTCACTTTTTACAAAAGTGATGAAAGCTGTGTACTAGCAGACACAAAATCCCAAAAAGGTGAGTTATTACTGCTCAGTACAAAAGTGCTCAGTGACATCAGCATGTATTTTAAGAAACAGATGGGGTAACTTTGGTACTCAGATTACAACACACCAAATTACCCACAGGTTTTAGGATGACCCAGCATAACAAACAAGTATGGCCTTAAGAAGAAGAGGTGATTATGAAGAAAGATATTTATTCACTCATTTATGTTTGTTTCCTCACAGCAAATAAATTACTTCATTCAGCAAATAATTAATCACTCAAAACTTTCCTTCTGAAACTTGAAAACCTATCTTTCACCAAAAACACTCTAAATTTCAACTGGAGCAAGGAAGTTCATAAATAATCCCTATAAACAGGAACACCAAGCAACTTCTTAGGGACTAAAGTTGATGTCTTAGTTCCCCCCCTCCCCCCTAATTAGTAAACACTCATTTTGGATCAAGTGCATCAAAGCGTATGTGCAACTTTGTGCTTTTAAAGATGAGGGCAGGGTATCCAACAAAATTATATGATCCAAGATATTTAGATGCACCCTAAATCACAAACTATATAATGAAATGTTTTAAGTGCAGAAAACTTGTAAATGTAGTCTATCTGAAGTACCAGCTGAAGTGTACAGTTTAAAGCACCGCAGCACAGGTACAGTTGAAATGAATCTGCACATATACTTAACTCAGATGCCAATAGCTGTAAATGAACAAGTAAAGTTTTCAACATTTTTCTTCTCCAACAGCTCTAGAAATTTTCCAATGGTGTCTTGAACCACTGTAAAGTGAACGTAAGTTAACAGCAATATTTTACCTTTCTTCGCTACCTTTCACAAGAAACTGCTCATCCACATGCACTAGGATATCAGCAAGTTGCAAGTCAAAAATACTAATTAAGGTACAGAAGAAATAAGAAAGAGGTTTTGTGTTTGGTCAGATTAAATCGTGAATTTCTGAAGTGTACAAATCTCTTTTTATCTACAAATCAGATGAAAAATACTTCTCTGCTGATGTAACCAAGGTGATGGGGGAATCAAACAATAACTAGAAAATAGGTTAGTAATAAATTGTAAAGATGTAACTATAGGAACAAGTTATGCACCAGCAATGCTGCTCAAGAGCCCATTTAATCTTTTCCATCTTGATTTAATTATCAAGGAATTAAGGTGTAACATTGTGATCATAGTACTATTTTGTTTTAATAATGAGTAGCTAGGAAGAAGGAACAACTTGGTCAGTTCTACCTAGACAATGGTTCAATGAAATGTAACTTTGTTGTCTTGAAACAAAAGACTGTAGAATGAATAATTACTTATTGGACCAATAGCCTGTGAAGGTCTATTTAGTGTTGTCAAGTTTAAATGAACTTTGTAGGAAAGGTAATTCCGGCAGGGGGAGATCGCAACCACCGACTCAGAGACCACCCACTCAAGAAACCCTCCAACCCAAAAGATGAAGGAAGTAAATTCTTAGAAATTTATAGTGAGCATGCGTAGTCATTTACACGTTAGGTGAAGAATTTTCAACCAATTGTTGTATAGAGGATGATGAATATGTATTTGTGTACCTATAAAAGAATGTTTCTCAGACTGATTGAACGAACACAATTTGGGAAAACTATTCCCCATGTTCCCAACGCTGTGAATAAAGAATGCCTGCCTTTTAACACTACATTGGTGTTACGAGATTTATTCCTGATTTCGGTGACACTGAGAAGAAAAAACACCTTGCATTTTTTCCTACAAGTTTTAAATATATATTATGTATCTACAGTATGTTTCTAGCTGACTAAGGAAGATTTAAGCAAATAAACAATAAGTGTTTGAAGACGTAAGGAGGCATAGGTGAGGCTTCACAAGCAAATTAATATTTCCTCCATCTTTAAATACATCCACATGCAGGAGACATCAATTTCTTCCATTTTCCAGCTTAGCTGGAGCATCATAGGAATATTTTTACTCTGTCAGGAAGGTACATCAGTAAGTCACTAGAGCAGTGCAAAAAAAGAATGTTTTAGTTCTGTCTAGCTTTGTCTTTAGACATAGAGCACTGAAAGATCTGTTTGTGATGCTACAGCACTTGCTATTCATGATAACTGCAAGATATAGCTTCCTGATGGGCACTAAAGAGTACAACAGAAGCATTTCATCCACTATTGGTGTGCAGCCACTTTGAAAGCAAAATGCAGCTGTTATTACCATAATAGTGGTAACATCCATATGCTATACCCAGCTTTTGACAGGGGAAGTGAAATGCAAAAACATGTCAGCAGAGTATCATGGACAAATGTTGTTGAAGAATCGTCTCCTTTCAGGAAGTGAGGATCTGTTGCCCAAATATGAGCATACTAGTATGCATGTTTACAGGGCATTAGCTATTCTGAAATAAGTGTCTGTAAATTGATAGTTATATCTGAAGCAGTCACCAGGGAGCGCCACCACCACTGAAACATGATGTATGGAGGGTACCTCCATAGCACAGTACCTTCCAGTGCCAAAGCTCATGCCAGAACCAAATATCCCATGGGATTTCAGAGCACCAACATGACAGGGAAGATCACCTCAGATCAAAAAAAATGCACTGAAGAAGCAGTAGTGTTTGCAGGCACTTCTTACCTCCTGTGGCTGGAGTTGCTTCAGCCAGCCCAGGTAACAAGCCAGCCCGACACGACAAGCTTTGATCCACCTCTGACAAGGTACTTGGTTCTTCCCAATTCTACTAATTTTAATCTAGCAGTGCAGGTTTGCTCTTCAAGTTTTCCTGTTTCCATAAGACTACTAAACCTTTACAAGTTGTGTTTTCCAATTTTTGGAAATTGAATAGAAGCAAGGCCTTCAAATTACCTGAAGAAACAAACTTCTACAGATCTCTTTCTTCTGATTCCCTATGGAAAACAAGCCTTTTTAAACACACTTTAAGCAAGCTCAGTACTGGGGTTCTTTGCTAGTCAAAGGGAAAAATAAAACTTGTGCATAAAGATATGTTAACCTTTAGGTTTTTCAGTGAATATGTATTACAGCCAGGTTACATTTCCTATTTCTCATATGCTATTTCAGTAGTCACTTCACTACTGGCAGACAGTAAAGTGAATGGAATTCTGAGGAGACATACGCTAAATTTTTACTTCCGTCTGGTTAACATCTCTTGCTAAACTTCACCTTGATTATCACCAATACCAATCAAAACCTTTTATTACCATCTACAGAAAGAAATATTTCCCCCTTTTGCACCACTGACATACTTACTGCCACTGTTACTATAGAACTAAGTCTTTTATGGATTCATTTAGCAGGTCTTGGCTCTTCACATTATTGGAGCCTTCAGAAATGACTCCTGTTTTGCAGGCCTAGATGCCTACGGTACAGTGGAGAGGGAATCAACCTAACAAGGAAAACAATAAATTCTTGGAAATATGGCAGGAAAATTATTATTTATAGTGTATACAGCACATCAGTTTGCCAAGCCTGGCTTGTCTTGGCATAAGAACTTAATTAGAAAGATTCTCTGGATGAAGCTAGGAGGCACAGATGCAGGTGACACAGTGAACATCAGTAGCTTGAATGTAGGATGCTACAAACAGAGGAACTTGGAGCTTGTAATATCCAATGAATCAAAGAAGACAGGCTTCCAAATATAAAGAAAACTAGTGATGATGTTCTGAAGAAATAGATACACTGTGGCTAGAAGAGCTTGACTTCCTATCATATGTCAAAAACATTCCTGAAGGCAGATCTCATTGTCTTCTTCTAGGCTTGTGTATTAAAATGTTATTCTTTCCTCTTAGAAATTTACGTGCTATTCAGACCGATAAATTAAACTATTTCCATAACATTCCCAGCAGGGTAGCTAATTTGTCAACATGGCAGGAGGGAAGGAGAAAAAATAAACAAAACGTAAACCCAGAAACACTGTTTTAAGTAAAGGATATTTATTTGTCCTAATAATGCCAGTGTAGTTGCAATAAAATACATTAAAAGAAGTACAACAAACAGAAGAATAAGTAACATGATATCCTTTTTCACATAAAATCCTGAAGTTCACTGTGAATATTTTCGGCCCTATTCTGATCCGTGTTATCTGCCTGCCAACTCTCTTCAAGTTAACAGCTGAGTGAGGAACCATAGTATCATAGAATAGTTTGGGCTGGAAGGGACATTTTAAGGTCATCTAGTCCAACCCTCCTGCCATGAGTAGGGACATCTTCAACTAGATCAGGTTGCTCAGAGCCCTGGCCAGCCTGACCTTGAATCTTTCCAAGGATGGGGCAACCTGTTCCAATCTCTCACCACCCTCACTGGAAAAAATGTCTTCTTTCTATCTAGTCTAAACCTACCCTCTTTTAATTTAAAACCATTACCCCTTGTTCTGTCGCAACAGGACCTGCTAAAACGTCTGTCCCCATTTTTCTTATAAGCCCCCTTTCAGTACTGGAAGGGTACAATAAGGTGTCCCTGGAGCATTCTCTTCTCCAGCCTGAACAACCCCAACTCTCCCAGCCTTTCTTCACAGGAGAGGTGTTCTAAGAGACAGTATTTTTCTAAGGAGACAATTTTGTTACAGACAAAAACCCAACCATCTCCACCAAGAAACAAAGTACTGCTACAAGTAAGAGGAGCCAAGTGACCATCGCCCAGGCAGAGAACCACAGAGCTGTGTGTTCTGACCTCCACACCGCCACACTGCTTCTCAAACCATAATTTTCCTACCTTCAGCAGAAGCAAAAAATTCAGCCATAAATGGCTACATCACATCATTATTGCCAGAAGCTTAGCGTTGCTTTTAGAGGCATGAATACAAGGAGATGCAGAGGCAGACCAAATCCAGGCAGAGCACAGACTTCTTCTCAATGCTTGGAAGAAAATCTCTTGAGAATGGAGCTATGTCCTATCAAGTAGAAACCCAGGAGAGGCCTGTACTACTCATTGTTCTGTCTTGCATGGAGAATGGGTGTATGAACAGCCACCGGACTTGGAAAAAAATGCCATTTGCAAACATATTCTTTTCCCCACCTTGGCCTGCACTGTATGTTCTCACATCATCATGTTAACTTGTAGAGCACAGAAGTCCTTTTGAAGGAATACCACCTGCTCTTGAAGATATTTAACCACAGAATATCCTAACAAAAATCAACTATACGTTTTTACAGACAAAACAGCAGTTAAGTAGTGATGAGATCCATCCCATCTTCCTGACAAAAGCAGTATTGCTTGACTAGCAGCCTGGTTAGCTTTCTGAAAATCTTATCTGCATATACACCTTCCCTAAGAGGGCACAGGGACAGTATATCACCGGATTCTCAGGATAACTGAAAAGGCAAGACATTGTTGCAAGCAAAAGAATTCCAGCTAATGAATTTGAACATCTCTGTTTTCATGGAGGAAAAATGGTGCAGGGAGGTGTTCAAAACAGATGGTAAGAGGTATTAAATAAATTAAATTATTGTTATTGGGTGGCAGCCTCAACTGAGAGGAGGAAGAGAAAATAATACAAAATTCTGACAAAAAGTCAACACATAAGAGTTTTTAACCCTAGAGCTGAAATCCAACAGTGGTTCCTTTTGGATACAACTCTCTTTCTGAAGTGAAATAAGCTCTTTGCAATGGTAAGAACTGACTAATGGACTAGAATGGCCTACTTGTGGATTCTGAAGGTGCTTCCAGCTGTTGAAAAGAAGCAACATGGGAAAATAGCTGCAAGAAGCGTACAAGTCCCGTCCAAGAGCTGCAAATTCTGAAAATCTCACCCACAGGGCAGACCAAATGTTAAGACTAAAGTTCAGCTGTGGATCCCAGAAGACCTAAGCAGTTCCATGTGAGAGAAAAATGTTTTTGGATTCTGTACTAAACCTAAAATTTTCAGTGCTGCAAAATTTCCATGACAGTTCTTTCCCAGCTGCCCAGCTATCAAAGCAGGAAGGACTGAAGCAAACTAAGAGGCCAGACCCAAGGGAACCTGGAATCCCTTTGCTCAAATACAGAGAAATGATATGCATAATAGCATATTTTGAACCTAGACTATATTTCATCAAAAGAATCATGAAGATATAAAAGACTAAGATTCCTTCAAGATTTTTGATATTGGAATAATGTTCCTCCCAAACGACTATAACCATCACAGAAAAAGTTTTCCAACATACAACCATAAGAAGATACCCCTTGAGTGAAGAGCTACAATAACATTTTCAAGGAAATCCAAAATGCTAAGAAACTGAGTGGAGAGAAAACAGGTTCTGTAGAATTAACTGGCTTATTTCTTCTAAAATAGTCAGTAATGAAGCAGTGTACAGAAATTAGCTTGTACAGATTTCAAAATGGGATCTCTCACTGGGAGAAGAGGACAAGTGCCACTTCACAAAGCCCAAATCAGGATGGTTTCTATATGGACTCACAAAGAATTGGTTCTTTTAAAAACAATCCTAGAAAAAGCTTCATAAGGGTGAAATGGAAGTGCCAAATCTTCTTACAGACTTTAAACTGCAGTGCAAAAAACACCACTCTTGCTCAGGAACACATTCAAAGGACACGTCCAAGATACTTCTCACTGAGTTCTTTCTCACAAATATGCTGCAATCAAGCAGAAAGGTGTGGGAAAACACAGGCCACTTAATATATTCAGCTCTGAAGACGAGCAGGAAGTATCTGTAAAGCAATGGATATGATTGTAGCAGCAGGAAAATAACTTACCATTTAAACAATACAGCAAACTGCGCAAAGAAGGTATTCATCATACATAGGCCTGCATGCTCATCCGTGCTTCTCTCAAGCTTGACATGCCCAATCCCTCCAGAAGATTTATCTTGACATAGAGAAATCACAGCCATGACAACATCCTGGAACACAATCTTATTAAACAAAAAAAAAAGGTAGTTCGGTTGCAGATTCCTATTCCTGAATGGCTAAATACTGAAAGCTGAGTATTCCACCCAGTGCACCCTGTTATAATACCTTGAAGGCTCATTTAGCTGCTTTAGACAATTACTAAGCAAGGGGATTTTGCAAGTAGGAGGGAAGAAGTTATGAGGTGACTGTCTGAATAAACGACTCCCAGAGATTTGCAGGAGTGACCCTGAAGGTGCTTTGGTATGCTGCACCAATGCCCTTTACAGTCTTCATTTGACTGATTGTGGGAGGGCTTCCCATTGTGTGAAACACAAACTGATAGATATTTCCTTTTTTGGGGGTAAATTATTGCAGATCTGCAGTTCAATAAAGCGCATGTCTGAGTCTCATTCAAGCCACCACTTGAGAACACACTCAAGAAATAAACATAAGCCTCTGTCCAGCTGAGCTGGGCACTGCTACTTTATTCCTGCTGACTCACCTGTATCCTTGTGCAACTGGAGATTGTTGCAGGGATGAGAGCTTACTGTCCCAAGAGAAGCAACCATCTTTGCCTCTCTTTCTCAAATGACAAAATATAATGCAACAGCTAAGCAACAGGAATTTGGAAAAAAGCAAAAGAGTAACTTTTGCTCTCCAGAGGACTTTCTATACTGTACTTCAGACATAGAAAAGACAGATTTTCAGAGATGCTGTCGTGGTTTAGTCCCAGCTGGCAACTAAGCACCACGCAGTCGCTCACTCACTCCCCCTCCCACAGTGGGGCGGGGGAGAGAATTAGGAAAAAGAAAAAACCTCGTGGGTTGAGATAAACACAGTTTAATAGGACAGAAAGAAAGAAGGAGACAACAATGATAATACCAACAAAGGAATATACAAGAAGAAGTGATGCCCAGTACAGCAATTGCTCACCACCCAGTGATCGACAGCCCGTCCCCGAGCAGTGATTTCCGCCCCCCAGCCAACTCCAGTTTATGTACTGGGCATGACGTCGTATGGTAGGGAATATGTCTTTGGCCAGTCTGGGTCAGCTGTCCCGGCTGTGTCCCCTCCCAGCTTCCCGTGCACCCTCAGCCTGCTCACTGGCAGGCCAGCACAAGAAGCTGGACTGTCCTTGACTGCTCAGCCACAACCCTAAACATCAGCACATTATCAACAGTTTCTCATCCCAAATCCAAAACACAATCTCACACTAGCTTCTGTGAAGAAAACCAGCTCTATCCTGGCTGAAACCAGGACAGGCGCTTATGGGAGAGATTCAGCTTGCCTATTCACAGGCACACAGTGCCTTTTGACACTGCCTAGAACATCCCAAGCACTCACATAAGCCAGCAAATGTGCATGACACAAGACTTCCTAACCATCTGTACTCTTCTGGAGAGGCAGTCATAAGCCACATAGGCTACTCCATAGTGCTTGAGGAGACATCTTAAACAGTTGGAATCTGACTTTTTGCAGCCTGGTTCTGCCTGAGCCATTCTGGTTTCCTGAAGAAGACACAGATTCTACCTGAAAAACAAAGTGAAAAGTGTCTTAGGGAATGACAATAACCTCATCTGTGAGTGAAAAACTCACTAACCATGTGGCAGAGCCAAATGCATTGCATATGTGTGTGTTAAATCCGGTCTTTTCCTGGCACACGGTTCAGCAAAAGTATCTTAAGTGGGTGGGATCTATAGAGCTCTGCTAAAGATCAGTGTCCCTGGTTTCTTTCTCAAAAGCCATATAGGTTCACCTAAAAAATGCAGCTGGGTGAGAGCAGATAATAGTCATGCTTCCCTTTGATAGCTAACCACTGTGGGACACAGCTACTATCAAAACCCAGGGTTTGGGACAGGGCTTGAGACAACTTATGCTCCCTTTCTGCTCGTGATCACTGAACCTCTGAAGCCTGATGAAACTTCACTTCTTTCCCAAGCAAAGCTGCAGCCCTGGGCAGAAGCACTCCCACCCAGCCCGGCTGAGGTCGTGGTATGCAGCATGCTTCCCAGGCAAGTGTGAAGGTTACAGACAGAACTGAACCTGGCTGTCTCACATCCTTTAACTTGCAAGTTTTTTTCAAAAAGCTGTGAACTCTACTTCCTCCCTTATTGTTTTGAATAAAAGTGGGGAGGGAGGAGAAGGAAGCACCTGCACCTTGTCCAGGAGAATGCTTTGTCCCTCAAGTGACATTTGCCAAAGAACACCATTAGAACACCATTTCTAAATCCAGATCAGACTTAGGCATGAACTAGGCAAGGACCAGCTCCCTTTGATCTCAACCAAACCTCTGCACAAACATAGAAAAACAACTTCTCACTTACAGAGAACATGAAGACCAAACTCTGAAATACAAACAGGATATTTCTGGCAGGAAGGTGAGATTTTCATGATCATGTTCTGGGATTCAAATAGAACTTTCTGTGACTGTTACTGGAAGCTGTGAAAACAGCTAATTGGATTAAGTGCCTATCTCATGTAAATGACGCTGTAAAATTTATCAGACATCTAACTGCATCTTTCAGCAATTAAATGACTTGCTGAATCAGTCTTCATTTGTTTAAAGAGAAGAAGGAGTAAGAACATAACTATGCTTCCTTATGTTACTGACTTGATCTGAGGATAAATATCTTAAAGATTAAAAAAAGCTATATTAATAAATATGAAGAGTAGGTGAAATTTATTTCCCTATAGAGGATAGTCACTCTATGAACCAATATGATTACTTAATAATATACTTAGAAACTGTCATCTTCTCAGTCCCTGTCTGGAAACTGCCCAGCTCTTTGTTTTCTGTAAGCTCATGGAATCCAGTTGAGCTAACTCCACTTTGACCAATCTCAGTTTAACATAGCAGAATGATAATTTAATTACTATTCTCATTGTACTCCAAAAAGCTTATGGAGAATGACTGCAAGGTTACAGCTCACCTGGATGGATGGATGATTTTTTTTTGTTAAAGAGAAATATAACAATTGAAGTTATTTGGAATGTCTTTTCTTCCTCTGAAAATAAACTTTTTCTCCTTCTGAAAATAAATCTTCTCCATCTTCCTCAAGTTATATTGAAGAAAAAAAGCAGACAGAGTACTAAGAATTAGATCAGAGAGATTAGGTGCACATACAGTGTAGAGTGTCAGATTTTAAGGCTTTTGGATTAAATGTATTTAGGAGAGAAATTGTAAATACTGTGGCAATAAAAAGCTAAATTTTATCAAATAAAAACCTAATGTGGCCCTATTAAATTTAGCCCAGGGGTATAATGCAGGACAAAATTCCATCCTTGCTCCATGCCATGGTTCAGTGGGCCAGAATAATTGAATTAAAACTAATTTATTAACAATCAAAATAAACCCAAACCAGAGATTGCTTGAAGAACTGGAAAAAGAATCTAGTACCATTCTTTGTTATGACTAAAACCACAAATAAGAAATCAACTATGGAAACAGTTAACATGCTTCAAGTGTAGAATCAAATGCTTAGTAGTAGTTGAAGTAACAGGGGGAAAAAAGACCTTATAAAAAGATATATTACAACTTCAAGGAATCTGAAACTGCAAATAATAGCTAATGTGCTTTTAAGAATAAATTCTGCCAGAACACATCGCTTGATCAAATTGTAATACAAGTAGAACAAAAATATATGCCTTGAAAGATAGAAATTGCTTGTAAGAGGATTAAGAATTTCCGGTGTTTCCTGTAATACATTACTGAAAAATTAACTCCCACTAATGACAGTATGCAATTTGTTGCATGAACTGTAAAACCTCTAGAAGAATCAACAGTGTTTTGTAGCACCGATAAATCATACTCTGAGTTGCAGATGAAAAAATCATGCAATGCGTCATAAAATTTGTTACCAGAATTTCTGCAAGTCATTTTATGGGAGACAGTCATAAGAAAAATTCTAAATTCACAGATGATAATCTACTGTTTGTCATGGACTAAAAAATAATGCAATGTATATAAAAAATATACATCTGAGGACAGATGTATAAACAGGAGATAAAATAAAAGTCAGTTTGGAAACCCTGTCTACCTCAAAGAAACTGTATACTTGAAGATAGAAGTAGCCATTTGGATAATGGTAACAGATATAGCAGTCTACGTGGTTTAAGGTACTATAAAGACAATGAGTGAACTGAGCATCTCAGCACAGAGCAAGGAAGACAGATGAGAGTAGGAAGAACTTAGAAGTTATTGAAGACCAAATTCTCCATTATCTCTTCAATACAGCAAGGACAAGGTAGCCACTATTATACTTAGTTGGTGTCCAATAGCTTTTTTGTTCTTTAGTCTGGTCTTGCACTACAATGTAAACATAGCTTTAAACCCTACAGAAAACCTTAGTTTAAGGTCTGGGCTTTGGCGTCTGTGACACCTGTTATCACTGACAACACACTCAAGCTAACAGTGCCAATGCCCAGTAGAGACTGGAGAGGCTGCTTCTGCCTCCTGAGATGACCTGAGCCCAGCAGTTTCTTTAGAGAAACTGTTTCTTTAAAGCTTGAATCAGAGCCTCACCTCCTGGATTGGAAAAAGAACACTCCAGAAAAAAAGTGAACTCTGAGCCCAGATGCACACGTTACCTTTCTAGCCTGTTCCTGGGAGATGTTAATGAACAACATCCCTCCCTTGCTTCAGCTGAAGCCTACAGTTTCCCAGGAGTGGAAGTGGAGAGAGAGAGAGCAGTGAGCTCCACTCTCAGCTGAAAAGCAGTAAGCAGGAGCCTGAGCTAGGATCTCTCAGCCACAGCTTGCTTCTGTCCAAACTGGAAATTGCTGTGAATAAGGATTCACTACTAAATACAGAGCTCACAAGGTTACAACCTCAGCTTAGGGTTCCACAGTCCCACATCTGGGGTTTTACTGTGAGAAAACAGTGAGTTAGGATCAAATCTGACCTCTGATATTCCACATGAACAGTTTTTGCTCAGCTGCAAGTTATCCCCAAAAGACCATTCTCTGAAGGCAAAAATACCTGTAGTACAGCAGTACCTGCAGTAGTTCCTTTGCAGCAGGGTGCCGGCAGTGACTCCACTGGCTCTTGGAGAGCTGCTAACTTAAAGACCCCTTCAGCAGAATCCAGAATTTCCTCCACCCTGCTTCTAAGGAGATAAGGTGGATGTTGGTCTCTTCTCCCAAGTATCTAGTGATAGGATGAGAGGAAATGGCCTCAAGTTGCGCCAGGTGAGGTTTAGATTGGATATTACGAAAAATTTCTTTAATGAAAGAGTGGTGAAGCATTGGAACAGGCTGTCCAGGGAGGTGGTGGAGTCACCATCACTGGAAGTATTCAAAAAATGTGTAGACATGGCACTTCAGGACATGGTCGAGTGGGCATGGTGATGTTGGGTTGATGGTTGGACTTGATCTTAGAGGTCTTTTCCAACCATAATGATCCTATTATTCTATGATTAGACCAGAAATACGTGTCTTTATACTGAAGGGAATCTGACATAAAGCAATTTCAGAGGAAAAGAGGAGGTAGTCCATTATATCTCAGCTCCCAACACAACAGATCACGCTTTCTTTCCCATATTTGAATGCAATAGAGTGTGGAACCAAAAAAGCAAGAATTACAAGTCATGCAGGACTATATACAGAAGAAAGCATGCCCTGCGACAAGTCCTCTTTGCATGACTATAGGCATTGATTATTGTCTGCAATTCTGGGAATATCAATTTCAGAAACATGTTTTTTAATAATTTGCTCCATAGAAGCCTTTCTTGTGACAGAAGCCTGTCACAAGAAGTAGAAACTTCTAAATTGCATACACTACACTGGGTGGCACAAATAAGAAAAGAAACCACTGAAAGTAATGAAAAAAAATGCCAGCTCTTACTGAAGCCTGTCATTTGGCTCTGAGTCATGTTGCAGGGGCATCAGATGAAGAAAATATAGGAACCTGATGATGCAAAACATGTCCTGTGGCATCCACAAGTCGGAAAATACCGCAGCTTGCTCCTACACACCTGTAACCACTGAAGTTTCTTCGCTTTGACTGAGGCCCAGTTTCTACCACGGGTATTCAGACAAGGTAGTGCTTATTCCTCAAACTGCGGCAGTGAATTCAGAAGGAAAAAGTTTGAAATATATGTAACCTTTTTATTTCTTTCTCTAAGTGCAACAACAAAGGCCTTTGCCTCCATTCTACTCTTATTATTTCCTCCCTTATTTCATTCATGTGGTCCGATAAGACCTTCCTCGTTAGGTGGGCTTTACTTCAAGTTTCTCTTTTCCTTCTTTCTACTATTACTTCTCACCTCTCGATATTCATGTGTCTCCTGAGGTCATCAAAGAAAGATGATTCCCATGTTAGTGAGGAAATACCATATAATTTCAACCTTTGTTCTGTTAAATTACTGTCATCTTTCTCTCTTCCCAAATTTCTCAAAGTCTTGAGATAGGTATCTATTGTTTTGCATAGTATCTTACCCATGCCTATCATGTTGCACTAAACTTTTCCATCATGACCTCTCTTTTGGCCAAAGAGAGGGTTTTCTCATTATTAATGACTTACTTCAGACCACCTGTGAAGGTCTGATTCATTCTCTTATTGTTCTCTCTTCAGCTGTTTTCCACCCTGCAGATAGCTCTTTACCACTGCTGTAATGCAAACTGTTAGTGTATCTAACACCCATCACTCCTGTGTTTCACAAATCAACTCACTTTTCAAACTGTTCTGGGATGGTAATTGTCTTCCTCTTATCTTCACCCACTCTGTGGGTGGTACCCAGGACTCTTCTGTCACTTCCCTGCTCTTTTTCTCTTCATCCTTCTCAACCAGCATTTTTATCTCCATTCATGGTACATGTTGAAATTTGTCAGATAGCAAACCATTGTATTCCTCTTTTCATTCTTTCTCCTCATATATCTTTGATTTGATCTTTGCTTTTTTTTTTTCTTCTCATTTGTCCATGGATGAAAAAAATGGCTACCATAATTTGATTTACCTTAAAGCATATATTTTCATGGCATATTGCCATATGGCGTAGAGAAACATGATCTACCTCTGAACAAGCCATCTCAGGACATGGGAGAACAGTAGATATGCAAATGTAGTAATATTGTTCCTGATACCTGGCTTAGCTAATTAAGAACTAGCTACATATCTACAAAGCATTGCACTGTATATGTATGGACTCATGTAAGATGTAGATAACTTGTTCCAGACATGTCCCATCCCCCTGTGTCTCATGTTTCATCACTGATGACATCTCTAGGTAACATATCTAGCTAAACTACTACTAAGATGACTGATGTAGGGCGATGGACCAGAAACCTACACCCTATTCCTGGATGAAATACTACACACAAGCCTCAAACAAGGCATTTACTCCATCCTGTCATGGTCCCTCAGTTTTAGTGGCAGATTAACATTAGCTAGAATGTTCAAGTAAGGTTGAGATCATGAACAGTTTAAACAAGACAACATGAAGAGCTAGGTAAACTATTGCAATTGTGGTCACTCGGCACTTGAGCTTTCTCCAGTGAGGCTTACTCCCTGCTCAGTTTGGTAGTTAAGGAGACCACACTTTTCAGGCAAGTTTCTCACCGTTGTTGCAGTAAGGTCAGAGTAGAGTAGACTGTAGAGTCTGATCTCACATCTTTAGCTATGCCATACTAGCAACATCCGTTTCCTTACAGCTTTGCCTTGTTCTTTTCTTCACCACTGTCCAAAACACCTGTGTAGTCTTCTAAGTTTAATATTTGTGCCTTCTTGTTTACTTTTTTCACACTTGTTCTCCATCTGTTTATAAGGATTAATTATTCTCATGCTATTTGAAATCACTTCCCAAGAACAACAACTAGCTCTGAGAAAGAGCAGGAGATTTATCAACTGTGACGAAAAGAACTCAGTAAAGAACTCAAGAATGCATAACAGAACAGTTTTCTTCTGGTAAGGGGGTCCTTAAGAATGATATTTGAGAGTCTGCTCCAACTGATTTCTGGAAGCAATGTTTTAAAAGATGCATTTCTGAAAGAAAGAAACTTTGGTCTACTCAAGGTCAAGGGAGCAGACGTACTGCAAGCTCTGGGAATCCTGCACTGGATGAGTCTTTGTCATAGTAACATCAAGCTTTTGGGGAAAAACTTAATGGAATACCTTAATGGATTTTAACATACAATTGATATAGACCTTGGTTTGAGAGCTACCTTTTCTGCAGAGACAAATGGTCAGTGAAATCTACCATTCCCTTTGAGAGGCACAATCATTTCTCAAAGAAAAGAAGGAAGCCCGTAAATCACATGAATAATTATGTGATTTTTTTTTGTCACCTCCATCATGAGATTCATCTTGGAAGTGTAAGAACTGATAAAAACTTATGCCAATTAAATATTCTCAATGTAAAACCTGAGATCAATAAATAGGGACCTTGATCATTTTCTGTGCCCCCCTTCTCCTGACAGGTTAGCATTAATATTTTTTTTTCCCCTATCATAGACTACATATAGAATAAAACAGCAGAGAATTGAGATAATTTCTCCTATGCTTCATCATTTAGAAATTAAAAGGTAGTTTCACTAGCAGAAGCTGTTAAATACAAGAAAGAGCCTTTATTTAATGCTAAAAATAATTGTACAATTATTTTGCAATTTTGTTAGTGTTTTAATATATTCAATTCCCTACAGTACTCATAATTCAATTAATTCTTAAGACTAAATTGTCGGCATCTTTAAATTATTATTTACAGTCAAAATATCATATGCAGCAATCCTAGTTACTGTTAGGAGTCAATTAATAGTACACTGACAGCTGACAGAACTCATGACTCTGAGTGTTAATTACCAGAATTAACTGATATAGAGAGAATTTTTACTGGTAGAGGCTCAGAATCAAAACTCAACAACATTTGTGTGTTTGTGAAATACACAGCACACTTGATTTTGCACAATTTTTCCAAGGAAGAAACCATGTTTCCTGAGATTCCCATATAATCCAGTTCTTTCATGTACAAATCTGTACATGCACTGTCACGTGGGTTGGAACTATAGTTCTCTACATTGTGAGGAGAAAAAAAAGTAGTGGAACAAAAGCAAAATCAACATGGATAAACAGGAGCTAAATGGGGAGAAACAGAAGAGCAATTGCCTGGCAGCAGTCCCCAAAAAAACAACCCATACACCACAGATGAACTCCTAGCTAAATTCCTGATATAAAATCATCTCAGCAAAAGCATTCAGAAGATTGACATCCTTAAACAAGTTTTTCGTATAAAATAAAGAGACCTGATGAGGAAAAATTAAGACAAAAAGCACACTTGTTTTCTCAGGATGGTGGGACTGAACTAAACGCAGTATAGCTTTCCTGATGTTTGCTTTGCCCCATAGTTGGCTAATGTATCCTTACAGAGTCAGTCAGCTTCCTCCTCATTCTCCCTTCACTGTCCACTTTGTAAAATAGGAGTAATGCTAATCTACTTACATAATAGTGCTAAAACAGGGACATTAGATGCTGACATGAATGCTTTATGTTGACAATAATTTGACTCAAGAACTAGGTTAAATACTGTAATCAGTACAACTGCCAAACTCTCCAGTAAGAAGTTTTCTGTGCCTTTTCAGAACAACAGGTGTCTATCAGGTTATATATACAATATATACATCAGAAAAAAGTAATGGCAGACTGGTAGAATTCCCAGGGGTAATATAGCACCCATTTTTAAAAAAGGAAAAAAGGAAGTCCCAGGGAACTACAGGCCAGTCAGTCACACCTCTGTGCCTGGCAAGATCATGGAGCAGATCCTCCTGAAAACTATACTAAGGTACATGGAAAACAGAGAGGTCATTGGTGACAGCCAACATGGCATCACTAAGGGTAAATCATGCCTGAAAATTTCGTGGCCTTTTATGATGGGATTACAGCATTGGTGGGTAAGGGAAGAGTAACTGATGGCATTTACCTGGACCTGTGCAAAACATTTAATACTGTCCTACATGACATGCTTGTCTCTAAATTAGAGACACATGGGTTTGACGGGTGGACTACTTGGTGGATAAGGAATTGGCTAGATGGTCACACTCAAAGAGTTGTAGTCAACAATTCAATATCTGGGTGGAGACCAGTGATGAGTGGTGTCCCTCAGGGGTCTGTACTGGGACCAGCATTATTTAACATCTTTGTTGACGACACGGACAGTGAGATTGAGTGCATCTTCAGCAAGTTTGCAGCTCACACCAAGCTGAGTGGTGTGTTTGATACTCTACAAGGGAAGGGATGCAATCCAGAGGGAGCTTGACAGGCTTGAGAGGTGGGCCCATGCAAACCTCATGAGGTTCAAGAAGGCCAAGTGTCAGGTCCTGAACCTGGGTCAGGAAAATCCCAAACATGGATATAGTCTGGGCAATGAGTGGACTGAGAGCAGCCCTGTGGAGAAGGACTTGGGGGTATTGGTGGACGAAAAACTGCACATGAGATGGTAATGTGTGCTAGCAGACCAGAAAGCCAATCACATCCTGGGCTGCATCAAAAGAACTGTGGCCAGCAGGTTGAGGGAGGTGATTCTCACCCTCTGCTCCATTCCCGTGAGACCCCATCTGGACTACTGCATCTAGTTCTGTAGCCCCCAGCAAAAGAAAGACATGGACCTATTGGAGCAAGTCGAGAGGAAGGCCATCAAAATGGTCAGAGGGCTGCAACACCTCTCCTAAGAAGACAGGCTGAGAGAGTTAGTTTTGTTTAGCCTAGAGAAGAGAAGGTTCCAGGGAGACCTTATAGCAGTCTTCCAGTACATAAAGGAGGCCTACAGGAAAGATGGGGAGGGACTCTTTATCTGGGAGTGTAGTGATAGGACAAGGGGCAAAGGTTTTAAACTGAAAGAGAGTAGATTCAGATTAAAGATTAGGAAGAAGTTCGTTACTCTGAGGGTGGTGAGACACTGGAACAGGTTGCCCAGAGAAGTTGTGGATTGCCCCATCCCTGGAAGTGTTCAAGGCCAGGTTGGATGAGCTTTTAGCAACCTGATCTAGTGGAAGGTATCGCTGCCTATGACAGGGATGTTGGAATGAGATGATCTTTATGGTCCCTTTCCAACCGAAACCACGCTATGATTCTATAACACAGTCTCTCTGGAGTGGAGAAAAGAGTCACTTACATGTGGAAACAACACAGAATTTTTTTTAACTGAAAGTTACGTGTTACAGGCATGTGGTCAGCTTCTCCAGGGACATGAAAATCTTGTTCAGAAAGCTGAATAATTCAGTTTTACTCTAGACCAGTCTACATAGACCTTTGTGTTAAGGTTACAAATGCATTATAAGAAAGTGTTTTGAATTCATTTTCTGTTAAACCGCTACTGATCAATGTCTGTTGGCCTGCAACAGTTGGTCAAACACAGTTTTTCCCTTTTATTAAGAGCTAGCAGAAAGATATAAAATGTTGTGAAACATTAAAAAGAGTAGAATTCACTTCTGGTTTTGCAGGTTACAAATGGGAGGATACATGCATTCCCATATTTGAAGAGAAGCAGGTCACCTTCTCCATGCACCCAGGTGCAACAGGAGTGTCATTTCAATCCCACCACCTCCCCAGTCTTGAAGTGAGCAGCCAAGGCACTTATTTCTTACAGTCATGAAAATAAGAAGGAAAAGCCAGCATTTCCTAGAAAGGCAGCTGACTTTTAATTTAAAATTCCTTTTTAGAAGCTTAAAACTATGTAGAGCTAAACCAATTTATTTTACAGATTTTTTTCCCATCCTTCTCCTCAAATTCTACTTCATTACTTCAGTATGTTCTTTACATGCATGTAGGAAAGAAGGGTGAGGGGAGGTAAAGAGAAGTGACCAGCTAAATAAATTCTCTTTTTTTCTATTTTTAGTTTTTCTTTTTTAACAAATTTCAGAAGAAAGGAAAGATACCACAAAGCATTTGCTAAAGTCTAGCTAGATGGAAGTAGGCAAGTGCTAACTGGTTTTATGAGATTTTGGTTCTCAGAAAAAACAATGAGGATGTGGAGATTTACTACAGTGGAAGAAATGAGTAGTTGTTTTTACATCCAGACATCTAGGAACAGTTAGATAGGCTCTGCAATATATAGTGGCAAAGTCAGCTTCCTAGTCTAGTAAAGCTTTTCAAATCAGATTATACTGTGCAGGTTGAATTCTCTTGACTCCTTCTAATAGTGCACAGAAAAAATAATAAGCCAAGAGTGCAAGGCGGATAAATCATTCCCACATCCAACAAAGATAGAAAAAGTAGGAAAGAAAAAGCAGTAACTCCCATGAAAGTGTACATAGTAATTATAGCGAAGTTTGAAGATTATAAAAGAATAAAGATGTATAAAAGAAACTTTGGGGAGTTATTTTAATTAGCAGATATATCTGAAAAAAAGTCAGGAAAACTTTTATACACATTAGTTACTTCAGAGAAACTTTTAAAAGTTATTTAAAATAACAAAAATCACTTTGTAAACCTAGTTAAACACTGCTTAGGCAAGCACTTAGATAAGAAGAAAGTCCAAGAACAACCGGGCTTAACAAGGTAGATCTGTCACAGCCAGAACAGGGCCTATTTTGTCTTATTTATTTGAAGAACAATCCATTTTACTCTGTGCAATCCATCAATTTCTGTAAGTAAAAACATGTAATTTACCTTGCAGTTTTTTAGAAGTAGAATGATCAAGAAAGTAATGAACACAGAACTCTCAAAACATCAGGCATGCATTCAGCTTCCCCACTCATATGGTTTTTCCTCCCATCTCTTTTAATCCCAATGCAGTAAATATACTGAGATAACAGCTCTCCCAGAGCACACACTAATGAACCCCGTTACTTTGACCTTTAAAGCTTCCTTTTTTGTTGTTGTTGTTGGCTGAGCATAGCAGAAGGAAGTCTCATTATCCTAGGAGAGAGCTGAAGCCCATAAGAACACCGATAAGATAGCAACTATAGTGTTTTTTGGTATAATGTTCTTCCACCCCCCAATCTTTGGGTCACTGTTTGTCCCCCATTCCTCCAGGGAATCAATGATCCCAAAGCAGTTGGCCCAGAAAAAGGCCACTTTGGGTGGAATCACAGAAAATGAATCATCATCTGATCCCTACCATATACTCCAGAAAAACTAGAACATGTTGTTCTAATCAGTGTTGGTCTAGGAATAATGTTTAGTTTTGTATTTAAATGCATTAAAGATATACAGTTATGTAAATGGGAATTTTAGAGTTAAAAATCAAGAAGTCAGGATGCAATGTGAATGTGATCATCTGCACAGCACTGTTACTTTGGTGATTTGTTGTTCCACTATGAATAGCTGGTGCTCTGCATGAATACATAATTTGATGTCATCAGTCCAAACAACACTCTGGCCCGATAATATGTTATTTTATCATGGTTTTTCATGCAACAAAGTTCCTTATAATGCCCCCGAAGATTTATTCAATCTGAATGGATAGATATTCCGAACCTTTCTTTTCACATAATTTTCTAAAAGAAGTTTCATAAACAGGATCCTAAAATAAATGAGTATTGGATTCAAAAGATGGGGCATGATCTTTACTTGTTTTAATTATGTTTATAGTCAAGAAGCCTGTATAGAAACTGAGTTGCCTAACTGTCATAGTTTAGCCCCAGCTGGCAACCAAGCACCATGCAATTGCTCGCTCACTTCCTTTCCCCCAGTGGGACAGGGGTGAGAATTGGGAAAAAAACTTGTGGGTTGAGATAAAAACAGTTTAATAGGACAGCAAGAGAAAAGGAAACAACAATGATAACAACAATAATAATACTGACAAAGGAATGTACAAGAACAAGTGATGCCCAATACAGCAATTGCTCACCACCTGGCGATCAATAGCCCATTCCTGAGCAGCGATTTCTGCCCCTCGGTCAACTCCAGTTTATGTACTGGGCATGACGTTGTATGGTAGGGAATATCTCTTTGGCCAGCCTGTGTCAGCTGTCCTGGCTGTGTCCCCTCCCAGCTTCTTGTGCACCCCCAGCCTTCTTGCTAGCAGGCCAGCATGAGAAGCTGGACTGTCCTTGACTACTTAGGAACAACTCGAAACATCAGCATGTTATCAACATTTTCTCATCCCAAATCCAAAACATGTCCTCACGCTAGCTTCTGTGAAGAAAACCAGCTCTATCTTGGCTGAAACCAGGACACTAACACAAAAGAATTTTCTTCTGCATATAGATACAGCACAAATAGTAAGTGCTGAACAGAGAACTGTTTCAACAGTACAGAAGTGATTTTCAATAGTTTGAGCTCAGTGTTATATTAACATCCATCTTATGTGATTACAAGCATCACACTTTTCAGCACAAATTGCTGTCTTCCAGCGAAGAAAATGCTGGCAACTTCTCAGTGAAGAGGAATAGATCAAGGGCTTCTAATTAGCTAATATTTTCATAGCTAAGTTGCTGCTAGCATCCGCGTCAGGGTGTTAGTCTTTTTAACCCCCATGTGGGCAAAGATGTTAACATTTCAGGTTTGTGGTACTTAAAGGAGAAGAACCATGAGGCTTGGATGCTTTTCAGCAGAACCCAAGTCTGACCCAGGTGCTCCTAACCTCCCATATCTCTTTTCCTCAAAAGCAGAAAGACAGTTTAGCCCTCTCTAGGGTGAATTGCAATGAAAGGTCACATAAAGAGTAGATGATTTAAACAAATAATACAAAGTTCAAGAGTTTAATGATATTCAGCACTGTTTTTAAAGGAAATATGGTTCTAAGTAGCATTATGTTTCAGCAAGATTTGCAGTACATGGTCTCCCCAGGTGAGATATGTAGATACTAAGATTAGGATAGCAGATTGCAAATATTCTGATTACTGATTTTTCCATGTAGGTTGTTTTTTTTCCCCCTCCACAAAAATATGTGAAAGCACTTGCTTCCATAAACATTCTTGTTAAAAAGAAGCTCAAAATTAAATATATTTTAAGCAAAAAGAATTTGCAATTTTGTGTGAAATATTTTCATTTTCAAGCATTTATTACTAGATGGGTTTTAAAAGGATTTAAAAAAATCTAAACCAGCCAACAATCCACAAATCAATCTTGGAGCAAAACATTTTGACTTTAGGGGTTGAGGAAAAACAGTTAAACATGTCAAAAACTCTTTCCCACTTAAGTCTGATAATTACAAGATTATTCCACTCAATTTGCTAGCAAGTAATATTGAGTCACTTTTAGATCTATAATTACCAGCAAAATGCATGGACTTTCTCCACAGGTTTCAGACCAAAAATGTGCAGTGGGATGAAACTTCATTTTCCCTTCAGCATCAATGAAATGATTATTTTAACAGCTGAGAAGTCTTGGACACTACCATACGACAAAGCAATAGTCCTAACTTCATAGAGCAAAAACCTATAGAGGAATTAAATACCAGCCCCAGAGCTAGGAGGGTAAATTATCCTTGTGTTATCATAAAGGGCTTGCTGTAGGAGAGAAAGGGAGGATTTTTTCACTTTGTTACAAGATATTGTAAAGAAAAATTTGTTCCCAAAAGGACGATGCACATAAAGCCCAGAGGCAAGAATTTAATTTTCCTTTGATATTTGTCACAAAATGCCTGGAAAGAAGTCCTCATAATGACCTCATAATCATAATGACTGCATAGTGACCTCATAATGAAATCAAAGCAAAGATGGTGCCTGGGTAAACAGGACTTTTTGTGTGGACATTTGCCAGGAATTATGTCAGGAAGGGTCAAGAATTCTTGTCAGTCAAGAAACTGCAGGAAAACAGATTTTCAGCTGTATCAAATCTGGGATTGTACAGGCCAGCACATTTTCCATTTATAGTATTCTTATTATAACATATAGAGAATGTTTTCTAACATGACTTATGGTGAGAGACTATCCTAAGCTGGCAGTACATGTGGAAATTCAAGGTGCATTATATTCCAGGTGCATTATACCTGTTACACTGAGGCATAAGGCTCTAAATTAATTTTTGCTGAACAGAGATTAGAAATTTTAATATTTTTATTAAAAAATGCACATATACATTTTTTTACTGGAACTTCTGGTGGATCTGGAATGAACCATTCACTATCATTATTGAAAGACTTATTGTGAGAATAGATCTACTGTGTGCTAGCCCTGAAAACTTGTGTTAAGTTTTTCCTAGCTTGTCTTCACTTTGGTTCCTCTCCAAACAGGTAGGCTACATTATTCTTTCAGCATTCAGGAAAGAATCCAGTCTGGTGGTAAATTCTCTCATATTCAGACTACAACATTTTCCATTTCTTCAGCTTTGTCAATAATCATTTTGACCTGGCTTGTAGATAGCTACACATGATGCAGCCAAAAATCATTTTTCTTACTATATAATCTCTTCATCTTTACATATCCTTTGCTTTGTACTCCTATATGTACCACATATGCATCCAAACTTCTGTTCACCACAGATGCTTTGTCACAACCCTGTAATTTTGACCAAATCTTGTTCTCCCTTAAGTGTTCTCTTGGCCTAATTCTTATTCTCCCTTAAATGCCCTTCATTTAGCTCCTCTTACTTTTGCTTCATCCTATCTGCCCACATAAGAAATGTCTCCTGCAATTGTTAGAACCTGCTCACCCCTGTTTTACTCACTTCTAATGACTATGAAGACATTCCTAATGAGTTTTTTGTGTGTATACTAATTCTTCAGTCATCAAACTAAGTATATATCTTAGATATTATATCTCTGATTAAATCCCTAAGTCTGTTTTGTGAAGCTTTTGTCTCAAGCACCCAAAACATTACTGGAGGCATGGCACAGAAAAAGCTGTTCCCTTTAGTGGAATACCTACTTATATAGGGGTTTGGGTTTGATGATATATTTTACTTCTCTGACATTTATGGATATTTCATGATGATTAAGTCCTGGAACAAGAAAATAAAGCTATTAGAATTCTTTAAAACTTTGTTGTTTGGGGTTTTTTAAAGTTCTCTTTCTCACTTGCAATGGGACATCTGAACCTGAGGTCCACAAGAATCTCAAACCCAAATTGTAAGTCAGAAGGACATGCTTATAAGCACGGCAAGAGATTATGATCCAGTTTCTCTTTCTGTCACAGAAAATACTGTAATAGAGAAGTCACTTGTAATACAAATGGCACCAGCAAACACATGCCAGTCAATACTAGGCAGGCCACTTTCCTGCAACTGAGACAATCAGAGATTTGATTTCCCAAAGAAGACTCATCTAGGCCACGAAATTTGAATTTCGTAAACTACTAGAAGGAGAGAAAAGAAAGGAAGAGAAAAAAAATCCACAAACAACAAAACAGAACTGTAAGACATGTTCCAAAATGTATAATTACTATATTACTATTAGTTAGCTATGTAATCTGTAACCTTACCAGTAAAGAGGACAAAATCATTGAAACAAAACCATTGATTTAACAATAAACTTGCACATTTAAATAATTATGAAACCTATATAAAAACATTAATCAAGTCTCCAAATTACAAGTGTCCTGACAGACTTCATACTATTATGAGTTAATAATACAGATGAGATTTTAAATCATTTTAGTACAACAGAAAAAAAATCCTCCAACATTCTTCCATAAATCTCTTCCCATTTTCAGGGAAAGGATTTAATCAGGGTTTCTTGTCTTCTTCTTTCTCTTTCAATCCAAGTATTAATAGTTTTTGCTTTTATTTGTCCTAACACAGCAGTTTCATCCCCAGTTCAGCGATGTTTTGACACTATGTGGAGTTATGTTCTTTAGCTGGAGATTATCACAAGTACTAATTCATCATGACTGTCATAGATAATATTCTGCCAGGAAGCCCAAAAAGTGGGACGGAAGTGCACCAGGACATTTGACCCTAGAGCTGGTACCTGTTCCTGTACCGTACTAACCTGATGTCCTTGAGAACTCAACTGCACCAACTCGCCCCTCCTAAACTGCTCATTCTCAGCTTCCTCACCTGTCTGTTCTAACAGATAGTTGGTTTACCCCAGTCTGTGCAATGAACCCTGCATTTTTCTCCTGAAGAATCTGTGAGATCAACTTCTATCCCAGGTGGGATCCACCACAGAAGTGTTTCTTTTGAATGTTGGTGTTCAGCATAGGCTCAGTTATTGTTAACAGCACCAGAAGTCATCATAGCTAAATTCACCAAAAGAATAGGAGATGCCCTTCAAAGACTTGACATTTCTTAGTCAAATCTTTCCATCACATTTTAATCAGGTGTACTTCCAGTGGCATGACTTTGGAACTTGCCACACACGCTGCTAGAAATTTTAGATACCACCAGTATTTTAGAGGTTAGTACAGTAATTCACTATACTTCAGAACTTTGGAACTGCTCAGTTTTATATAACCAATATGAAATCTTTCATCAGCATCCCTTTAAAGGGATTAATCAAGTTTATGAGTAAGTCAGGAATGTATAAGAGGTAATGAAGGCTGTCCTTAATTCTTGAAATCTTGTCCCCATCCCTACTCAAAATGTTATTGCAGTTGATTAGTCTACTGTCCTCTGTTTAGTTTTGTAGATGTTCCCTTCTCCTTGAACCAAAGCATCTATTGCATACACATGCATTGGTGTCCTTTCTCCTTTAGAGCCTTCAAGTTGTCAGCCATCAACTCAACAACTTCACTGTGGGATTTCTGGTAATTTGAACAAGATACCATATGCACTTCTACAGGAGATAAGGATGTACAAAATATTGCTAGAGACACTAGATCTTTTTCAACTATGTTCCTTATCGTAATTTAAAGAGCTCAGCACACACGTATCTAATACAGTACTTGTCAGCCTGGATGACCTGGCGTAAGTTGCAGTTCTGTTGATGAAATGCATGTTTGTTTCATTGCTGCTATAACTTTTAATGAATTCCTCATAATATATTAATATACAGAACTTGAGAATCTCCACTCTTTCATCTAGTTGATAGAATCTAGTAGAAAAGCCACAAACAGAAATTAAATTGGATGATCAATGAGTCTAATTTCCTTAGTGTCTAAAATAGAATATTTTCTATACTATTCATTGGACAAAATTAAATGTATATTAGGATATAAGAAGCATGTATTATGGGTCTCATTCTAAACTCATTAAGGAATTAACACAGCCAAAGTCTGAAGTAAAATCTCCAAAAGGAATTAGAACCCTTATTTACAAGCTGTCTTATAAAGGGAGGAAAATATTGGGGGATGGGAAAGCGGGGGGAATAAGACCTTTCTCTTGATATCTTCAAGGGAATTGATCACAGATTCTTGCGAATAATTAAGTTTTAACACTCCAGATGCACACAGAAAGTGTATGTTCTGTTGCAAACATTCCATTACTGTCCTGGTTTCAGCCGGGATAGAGCTGGTTTTCTTCACAGAAGCTAGTGTGAGACTATGTTTTGGATTTGGGATGAGAACCTGTTGATAATGTGCTGATGTTCTGGGTTGTTGCTGAGCAGTCAAGGACAGTCCAGCTTCTTGTGCTGGCCTGCCAGCGAGCAGGCTGGGGGAGCACGGGGAGCTGGGAGGGGACACAGCCGGGACAGCTGACCCAGACTGGCCAAAGAGATATTCCCTACCATACAACGTCATGCCCAGTACATAAACTGGAGTTGGCTGGAGGGTGGAAATCGCTGCTCGGGGACGGGCTGTCGATCACGGGGTGGTGAGCAATTGCTGTATTGGGCATCACTTGTTCTTGTACATTCCTTTGTTGGTATTATCATTGTTGTTCCCTTCTTTCTTTCTGTCCTATTAAACCGTGTTTATCTCAACCCACGAGTTTTTTTTCCCAATTCTCTTCCCCGTCCTACTGTGGGAGGGGGAGTGAGCGAGTGGCTCCGTGGTGCTTAGTTGCCAGCTGGGGCTAAACCACGACAGTCCTTTTTGGCACCCAACGTGGGGCACGACGCTTGAGATAATAACGGTTGCAGGTCATAGTATCAGTTTATTTGATTTGCATGATGCTCTCGTCTTTGCTGTACATGTTAAGGATCAGTGTTGGTTTCTGCGGGCTGCTGTACTGTGCAATGATTAGTAATGTCTTGCCTGTGAATTTTGTTTTTAGAGCACTGACCTTGAGCTTAATGTGGTATCATCTGAGCTCTGTACTAAAGCCGTTACTGTATTTTGGCTACTGTCTTGTGGAGACGATTAGCAATTATACTTCTGCCTCTGAAAGGTTTTTTATGGAGGAAATGCAGAGTGGTACCTTTGCTACCCTCTATCATAACATTTCCTCCTTCATCATAATAATTTTTCAGTATTTTGAACACCCTTGGATAGTTAAAATACCTTTATTGCTACTTCTGGGGAACATTGTTTCGGTTTTGTCTAAGGTTGGCAAACAATTTAAGAATATCACTCGGAGATCTGCTCCAAGGCTGGATAGTTATGAATGGCAGGGTGTGTGGAACAGCATGGGCAAATGCCTGGGGTGGTGGGCACCTCCAGTGTTTTGGAACTTCACTCCTGAACAAGTGCAGAATCCTGATAAACTAGCAGAATATCTGGAAGAAGTATGCTGTCAGCCTGGCAGCTCCAAGGAGACACAAATCATTGCAATGTGCTGGGGCCTGGCCCATGCCTACCGAGCTCTATTTAACACTATGCAAAGGGGAGAGAGGCTCTCTGGGTCTGATGGCAATGTGACAGGCACTGTGACTACTCCAACCCCTGCAACAGGCACTGTAGCTACTCAGACTTGCAGCTGAACCAGAGAACCAGCCCATCCCGGTATCAGTTGCCCCTATACAAAAGAAGAAATCTTGGAAGTGGAAGTCAGCTCGTTTAGTAAGGGAAGAGGAAGATATTTCTAAGAAGGAGCCAGAGGAAGAGAGTGAGGAGGCAGAGTGTTCTGAAGCAGGGCCATCACAAGGACGGAAGAGGGAAGAGAGCGAGTCATCGCTTGAAGAGGAGGAAGAGGAAGAACTCATAAAAGAGACGGTAACTACTGTTGCGTTAAGAGACAGAGCAATTTGGCAGAAACTAAACCCCCTTGCTTTCCAGTAGTTCCTCAGATATCAGAGGGACTGGGGGCGGCTGAGCTTAGGTTCTGAGTGATGCCCAAAGTCAGCGTTAGTAGTCCGGCCGCGCCCAACACCTTTGTTGGACTATCACGGGTCCGGATGCACTACTAACATCACACGAACTGCTCAGCCGGACACCTCCTGAACTAACACGGCCGCACTCAGAGGTACGGTCACGTTCAGGGACTACACACGGCTGAGTCAATCAATAGTGCGATTTATTGAACACACGGCTGAGTCAATCAATAGTGCGATTTATTGAAGCAACAGATATACAGGTTCTTTGGATTGCCGGTGATAAATTCACTACCTATAAAGCACGTGCAAATGCTAAAACTACGAGGGACACTACTTGGCTATAAACGCGTTAAAAGATGTAAAGTGACTCTATATAGAGATTTCTAAGTTTCCCGGGAAGGCACTTGGTATGACCAAGGGTTCGAATCTTACCCAACGGCGTCCCAATGGGGGGGAAGAGAGGCTCAGCCCGTCGACTGATCCCAGAAGTTAGGGTGGTACACGACGATGGTATCTTCCCTAACATCCAGCTCTTAAAACATTATTTTATAGTGTTTTACTTTGCAGGTGGAGCTTGAGTGACTCTAGTCATACATACCTTTAATCAGGATTGGTGCAGAATTCTCTCGCTTCGCGTTTAAAGGTACAGACTAGGAAAAATTCAGTGCGCACACTCATTGAGGAGGGGTCACACCTTGGGGAGGTGGTAGCTTTTGAGAGGGGTGTGCGTTTTAGTATTATAATGATATTGTAATTAGCAAAGTTCACTCTAAGTACAGCACTTCATCAAAGTTGACAGGTCTTTGGCCCAGGACATTGTAAGCGCAGCTTATCAATGTACATCCTGTGCATCCCTAAACTCCCCTGTTCACAGAGCGTGGCCGCGAGGTCTCCACTCCACTCCACCCTCCATGTAATCTCTCCCAGAGTCAGCACACCAGACGCCCCTGATGTTGCCAACATCCAAGGCCGTTCAGGGAGTCTCCATGTCACAGACCCGTTGTACATGAGTGCTACGTTCCACCTGGTTTCAAGGCTGTTCTTAGAAGGTAAATTTCCAAAGTACCCCTCAGCGATTACTCCACAACTACCCGATCTCTATCCCTGAGTGAATTGTGAGATATGCGAAAGGATTTCAGCCGTCGTCCAGGTGAGCACATTGTCACCTGGCTGCTCCGATGCTGGGATAATGGGGCCAGTAACCTGGAATTAGAGGGTAGGGAAGCCAAGCAGCTGGGATCCCTTTCTAGAGAAGGGGGCATTGACAAAGCAATTGGAAAAGGTGCACGAGTCCTCAGCCTCTGGAGACGACTCCTGTCGGGTGTGAAGGAAAGATATCGCTTCAAGGAAGATGTTCTATGTCACCCAGGCAAGTGGACCACCATGGAGAAAGGTATCCAGTACCTGAGGGAGCTAGCTGTGCTGGAAGTGATTTATGGTGACTTGGACAATGGTCAATCATCCAAAGATCCAGATGAAGTCAATTGCACGTGACCTATGTGGCGGAAGTTTGTACGGAGTGCACCATCATCATATGCCAACTCATTAGCAGTAATGGCCTGGAAAGACGGAGAGAGACCAACGGTGGATGAATTGGCTGGCCAACTCCGGCAATACGAAGAAAGTCTCTCTTCCTCCCTACGGGCCTGCATCTCTGCTGTAGAGAAACTGTCAGGGAGTTCCAGCAATTCAAAGAGGATATGCCCTACCCTCCACCCATACGGACCAGTGTCTCAGCCATTAGGAGTAAGCGCTCTTCTGTTCAAGAGAGAAGATATAGAGGATACACACCACGAGCCACCCTGTGGTTTCAATTGCGTGACTACGGAGAGGACATGAGGAGGTGGGATGGAAAACCTACCTCGACCCTAGAGGCACGAGTACGCGAGCTGCAAGGAAACACAATTACAAAAGGGGGTTCAGGTTCCTCCAGAAAAATCGTCGCTCCACTTTCCAGTGGGCAGCTTCCCAGAAAGAATAGAAGAGCTGATCTCACCTCTGATCCTCTTGAAGGGACTTCTGATTCCTATTTACAAGAAGTGGGTAAACGAGTACTATGACCAGGACTAGAGGGGCCCTGCCTCCAGCCAGGCGGAGGAGAGGGACAACCGAGTTTATTGGACTGTGTGGATTAGATGGCCTGGCACATCAGACCCACAGGAATATAAGGCTTTAGTGGACACCGGTGCACAATGTACCTTAATGCCATCAAGCCATATAGGGGCAGAACCCATCTGTATTTCTGGAGTGACAGGGGGATCCCAGCAGCTGACTGTGCTGGAGGCCGAGCCTAACTGGGAGTGAGTGGCAGAAGCACCCCATTGTGACTGGCCCAGAGGCTCCGTGCATCCTGGGCATAGACTATCTCAGGAGAGGGTATTTCAAGGACCCAAAAGGGTACCGGTGGGCTTTTGGTATAGCTGCCTTGGAGACGGAAGAAATTAAACAGCTGTCCACCTTGCCTGGTCTCTCAGAGGACCCTTCTGTGGTGGGGTTGCTCAGGGTCAAAGAACAACAGGTGCCGATTGCTACCACAACAGCGCACCGGCGGCAATATCGCACCAACAGAGACTCCCTGATCCCCATCCATGAGCTGATTCGTCGGCTGGAGAGCCAAGGAGTGATCAGCAAGACTCGCTCACCCTTTAACAGCCCCATATGGCCAGTGCGAAAGTCTAATGGAGAGTGGAGACTGACAGTAGACTATCGTGGCCTGAATGAACTCACGCCGCCATTGAGCGCTGCTGTGCCGGACATGCTAGAACTTCAAGATGAACTGGAGTCAAAGGCAGCCAAGTGGTACGCCATCATTGATATTGCTAATGCATTTTTCTCAATCCCTTTGGCAGCAGAGTGCAGGCCACAGTTTGTTTTCACTTGGAGGGGTGTCCAATACACCTGGAATCGACTTCCCCAGGGGTGGAAACACAGCCCTACCATTTGCTATGGGCTGATACAAACTGCACTGGAACAGGGTGAAGCTCCAGAGCATCTGCAATACATTGACGACATCATCGTATGGAGCAACACAGCAGAAGAAGTTTTTGAGAAAGGGAAGAAAATAATTCAAATCCTTCTGAAAGCTGGTTTTGCTATAAAACAAAGTAAAGTCAAGGGACCTGTACAAGAGATCCAGTTTTTAGGAATAAAATGGCAAGATGGACGTCGACAGATCCCAACGGATGTGATCAACAAAATAACAACTATGTCTCCACCAACTAGCAAAAAAGAAACACAAGCATTTCTGGGCGTTGTGGGTTTCTGGAGAATGCATATTCCAAACTACAGTCTGATTGTAAGCCCTCTTTATCAGGTGACCCGGAAGAAGAACGATTTTAAATGGGGCCCTGAGCATCGACAAGCCTTTGAACAAATCAAACAGGAGATAGTTGATGCCGTAGCCCTCGGGCCAGTCCAGGCAGGACAAGATGTTAAAAACGTGCTCTACACGGCAGCCGGGGAGAATGGCCCTACCTGGAGTCTCTGGCAGAAAGCACCAGGAGAGACTCGAGGTCGACCTCTAGGGTTTTGGAGTCGAGGATATAGGGGATCTGAGTCCCGCTATACTCCAACTGAAAAGGAGATATTGGCAGCATATGAAGGAGTCTCCCACAGCATTCTCCTGGAGAAACTGGCGGCTCGTGGCTTAGACGGGTCTACTCTTCGCTGGGTGAGGAACTGGCTGGATGGCCGAGCCCAGAGAGTTGTGGTGAATGGCGTTAAATCCGGCTGGCGGCCGGTCACGAGTGGTGTTCCCCAGGGCTCGGTTCTGGGACCAATCTTGTTCAATATCTTTATAGATGATCTGGATGAGGGAATTGAGTGCTCCCTCAGTAAGTTTGCAGATGACACCAAGCTGGGTGGGAGTGTTGATCTGCTGGAGGGTAGGAGGGCTCTGCAGAGGGATCTGGACAGGCTGGATCGATGGGCAGAGGCCAACTGTATGAGGTTTAATAAGGCCAAGTGCAGGGTCCTGCACTTTGGCCACAACAACCCCATGCAATGCTACAGGCTTGGGGAGGAGTGGCTGGAGAGCAGCCCGGCAGAAAGGGACCTGGGGGTGCTGGTTGACAGCCGGCTGAATATGAGCCGGCAGTGTGCCCAGGTGGCCAAGAAGGCCAACAGCGTCCTGGCCTGTATCAGGAATAGTGTGGCCAGCAGGAGTAGGGAAGTGATTGTGCCCCTGTACTCAGCAATGGTGAGGCCGCACCTTGAATACTGTGTTCAGTTTTGGGCCCCTCACTACAAGAAGGATGTTGAGGTGCTGGAGCGTGTCCAGAGAAGGGCAACGAAGCTGGTGAGGGGTCTGGAGCACAAGTCTTATGAGGAGCGGCTGAGGGAACTGGGGTTGTTTAGTCTGGAGAAGAGGAGGCTGAGGGGAGACCTTCTCGCTCTCTACAACTACCTGAAAGGGGGTTGTGGCGATGAGGGTGTTGGTCTCTTCTCCCAAGTAACTAGTGATAGGACAAGAGGAAATGGCCTCAAGTTGCGCCAGGGGAGGTTTAGATTGGATATTAGGAAAAATTTCTTCACTGAGAGGGTGGTCAGGCATTGGAACAGGCTGCCCAGGGAGGTGGTGGAGTCGCCATCCCTGGAAGTGTTCAAAAAACGTGTGGATGTGGCGCTTCAGGACATGGTTTAGGGGACATGGTGGTTCTGGATTAATGGTTGGACTTGATGATCTTAAAGGTCCTTTCCAACCTAGTGATTCTGTGATTCTGTGATTCTGAGTTCGAACTGCCTCAGAAGTGATTGGTACTGAAGCACAGCTCCTCCTGGCACCCCGACTGCTGGTACTGGGCTGGATGTTCAAAGGGAGGGTCCCCTCTACACATCATGCGACTGATGCTACGTGGAGTAAGTGGGTCGCGCTTATTACACAGCAGGCTCGAATAGGAAACCTTAATCGCCCGGGAATCTTGGAAGTGATCATGGACTGGCCAGAAGGCAAAGATTTTGGAATATCACCAGAAGAGGAGGTGGCGCGTGCTGAAGAGGCTCCACCATATAATGAACTGCCAGAGAACGAAAGGCAATATGCCCTGTTTACTGATGGGTCCTGTCGTATTGTAGGCAAACATTGAAGGTGGAAAGCTGCTGTATGGAGCCCTATACGAGTTGTAGAAGTTGCTGAAGGACAAGGTGAATTAAGTCAGTTTGCAGAGGTGAAAGCCATCCAGCTGGCTTTAGATATTGCTGAACGAGAAAAATGGCCAATACTCTATCTTTATACTGACTCATGGATGGTGGCAAATGCTCTATGGTGGTGGCTACATCAATGGAAGCAGAGCAACTGGCAACGCAGAGGCTAGCCCATCTGGGCTGCTGAATTGTGGCAAGATATTGCTGCCTGACTAGAGAATCTAGTCATAAAAGTACGCCATGTAGATGCTCACGTACCCAAGAGTCGGGCCACCGAAGAACATCGAAACAACCATCAGGTGGATCAGGCTGCTAAGATTGAAGGGGCTCAGGTGGATCTGGACTGGCAACATAAGGGTGAATTATTTATAGCTTGGTGGGCCCACGACACCTCAGGCCATCAGGGAAGAGATGCAACATATAGATGGGCTCGGGATCGAGGGGTGGACCTGACCATGGATGCTATTGCACAGGTTATCCATGAATGTGAGACGTGTGCTGTGATCAAACAAGCCAAGCGGTTAAAGCCCCTCTGGTATGAAGGACGATGGTTGAAATATAAATATGGGGAGGCCTGGCAGATTGACTATATCACACTTCCACAAACTCGCCAAGGCAAGTGCTATGTGCTTACCATGGTGGAAGCAACCATCGGATGGCTGGAAACATACCCTGTGCCCCATGCCACCGCCCGGAACAGTATCCTGGGCCTTGAAAAGCAAGTCTTATGGCGACATGGCACCCCCAAAAGAATTGAGTCAGACGATGGGACTCATTTCCGAAACAACCTCATAGACACCTGGGCCAAAGAACACGGCATTGAGTGGGTGTATCACATCCCCTATCATGCACCAGCTTCCGGAAAAATTGAACGATACAACGGACTGTTAAAGAGTACCCTGAGAGCAATGGGTGACGAGACATTCGAACATTTGGATAAACATTTAGCCAAAGCCACCTGGTTAGTCAACACCAGGGGATCTACTAATAGAGCCGGCCCTGCCCAATCAAAACTTTTACGTACTGTAGAAGGGGATAAAGTCCCTGTGGTGCATGTGAGAAATATGCTGGGGAAGACAGCCTGGGTTACTCCTGCCTCAGGCAAAGGCAAGCTCGTTCGCGGGATTGCCTTTGCCCAGGGACCTGGGTGCACGTGGTGGGTAATGCGGAAGGATGGGGAAGTCCGATGTGTACCTCAAGGAGATTTGATTTTGGGTGAAAACAGTCAATGATTTGAATTGTATTATGTTAATTGTTCAGTATGACATTACTACTATGGCTGCTATCTACCATATCCATGGTATTATAGTAAGAATCACCCCGACTGATGAAGAATGAGCTTCACTGAAACCAAGCGACGTGCAGCAGTGATGAAACCAGAACTGGCTTCAGCAGCTTGCGCCCAACAAATCCCTCGAGACCAACATCTTCGACCTGCAGATCATGGACATGGACCATGCCAGATGACAATCCAACACTACATACCATCTCCCCTGCCCTGAGAGACTACTATGATGGATGAAGCCTGGAGTCATGGACTGACTGAACTCCACAGACATTTTAAAGTGATGGCCCATGGACTAAGAAAGTGATATCTGTGTATATATATTAAAAGACAGGAAGAGTAAAAATGAATAATTGGAATGTATTGAAAAGTATAGGACCTGGGCATGATGTAAATGGTATGGAATAAGGGGTGGATACTGTCCTGGTTTCAGCCAGGATAGAGCTGGTTTTCTTCACAGAAGCTAGTGTGAGACTGTGTTTTGGATTTGGGATGAGAACCTGTTGATAATGTGCTGATGTTCTGGGTTGTTGCTGAGCAGTCAAGGACAGTCCAGCTTCTTGTGCTGGCTTGCCAGCGAGCAGGCTGGGGATGCACGGGGAGCTGGGAGGGGACACAGCCGGGACAGCTGACCCAGACTGGCCAAAGAGATATTCCCTACCATACGACATCATGCCCAGTACATAAACTGGAGTTGGTCGGGGGGCGGAAATCGCTGCTTGGGGACGGGCTATCGATCACGGGGTGGTGAGCAATTGTTGTATTGGGCCTCACTTGTACTTGTACATTCCTGTGTTGGTATTATCATTGTTGTTCCCTTCTTTCTTTCTGTCCTATTAAACCGTGTTTATCTCAACCCACGAGTTTTTTTTTCCCAATTCTCTTCCCCGTCCCACTGTGGGAGGGGGAGTGAGCGAGTGGCTGCGTGGTGCTTAGTTGCCAGCTGGGGCTAAACCACGACAATTACAGATGTTGAAAAGATAGAAGATGAAAATATTTAGGCCACAGTATCTCTAATTTACAGTTAAAATTTAAAAAAAATACTTCATATGACCTCTGGAATGAAGCGAAAGACCAGTATTAATTGACTGGTCAAGAATGCAGCATTATACAATGTGGGATTATAAGGAGGAAAGATCAAGTCTTTCCTTTCACCTTTCAGATTCTAGGAACCCTGCAAGAAAACCTTACTGAAATGGCACTGCCTTGTAAATCAGTCTTGTACTACAAGTTACTGCACGTTTTTTTTCCAAACTCACTTAACCCAAAGTCAGAACAGTAAATAAAAGCAGTTATTCCAGGTATTTTATAGTTTTTAAGGCGCATATCCATTCTTGCTAGAAACTGGACTGAGAAAACTCACTAGCTTATCATAAGCTACCAGAAAGTCTGAAGAGTTAATGGTTTAGAGGTCATTAGATATCTATGTCTGATTGGTTCCAATAACCCAAGAACGTCAGTTTAATGCATTTCCCTTGGCCACATGACTTCCCTGCTGTTCCTAAGAAAACAGATTTGTAAAAATGTCTATTTTAAAAAGTTACATACTTTTTGCACTGGAATATACGGGTTAATCACTTAAGCCTTCTCACTCCAGATACAGGAGGCATCATGATTACAGGCTCTCATCCTGCTGGAGGACTTCAACCACCACGACATGTGCTGGAAAAGTAGCACGGCGATCTGTAAGCAATCCAGAGACTCCTGGAGTGCATGGAGGATAACTTCCTATGCCAGGTCATAGGCAGCCCTACCAGAGTGGATGCAATACTGGACCTGTTTGTCACCAGTGCATGTGAGCTAATTGGTGACATCAAAATTGGAGGTAGCCTGGGCTGCAGTGATCATGCACCGGTGGAGCCTGCATTCCTAAGGGATATGGGGCAAGCAAAGAGTAAAATCAGGACCCTGAATTTTGGGAAAGCAAAATTCCAGCTCTTCAGGGAGTTAGTTAGTCTATAGGACCCTCTGGGAAACTGCCCTCAGGGACAAGTGAGAAGAACACAGCTGGCAGATATTTAAGGGTGTTTTCCATAGAGCACAAGAGCTCTCCATCCCTAGGTGTAAGAAATCAGGCAAGGTGCAGGCTGACTGAGTGGAGACCGGCAGGTCAAACTAAAGGGCAAGAAGGAAACTCACAGCCATTGGAAGTAGGGACAGGTATCCTGGGATGAGTACAGGGATGCCACCCAGTTGTGTAGGGATGAGGTCAGAAGAGCAAAGCTGTGGCTGGAACTTAGCAAGGGATGCACAGAATAATAAGGGCTTTACAAGTATGTCATCCAGAAAAGGAAAGTCAAAGAAAGCATACCCCCCATGATAAGCATCACTGTCAAACTGGTAACAGCAGATGAAGAGAAGGCTGAAGTACTCAGTGACTTCTTTGCCCCAGTCTTCGCTGGCAATCTCTCTTCCCACACCTCTCGAGGGGATGGACCACAAGACGGGGACTGGAGGAGCAAAGGCCCTCCCACTGTAAAAGAAAATGAGGCTCGAGACCACCTGAGGAACCCGAACACGCACAAGTCTATGGGACTTGATGAGATGCATCCCAGAGTCCTGAGGGAAGTGGCTGATGTGGTTGTCAAAACACTCTCCATGATATTTGAAAAGTCCTGGCAGTCAGGTGGGGTCCCTAGAGACTGGAAAAAGGTAAATATTGCACCCATTTAAAAAAAGGTCGAAAGGAGGACCCTGGGAACTACTGACCTGTCAGCCTCACCTCTGTGCCTGGGAAGGTCATGGAGCAGATCCTCCTAGAAGCTTTGCTAAGGCATATGGAGGGCAGGGATGTGATTTGAGACAGCCAGCATGGCTTCACCAAGGGCAAAACCTGCCTAACCACCCTTGTAGCCTTCTATGAGTGACTACATCAGTGGACAAAGGAAGAGCTACCAATGTTGTCTATCTGGACATAAGGTCTTTGGACGTAAGGCCTTTGACATGGTCCCCCACAACATCCTTCTTCCTAAATGGGAGAGGTATGGATTTGATGAGTGGACTGTTTGGTGGATGAGGAATTGGATGGATGGTTGCATCCAGAGGGTAGTGGTCAATGGCTCAATGTCCAGATGGAGATCAGTGATAAATGATGTGCCTCAGGGATCCTTATTGGGACCAGTACTCTTTAATATCTTCATCAGTGACATAGACAGTGGGATCAACTTGAAACACCTGAGGAATGGGATGCCAGAGGGACCTGGACAAGCTCAAGGAATGGGCTCATGTGAACATCATGAGGTGCAACAAGACCAAGTGCAGGGTCCTGCACTTGGGTTGGAGCACTCCAGAGTATCAGTACAGGCTGGGGAATGAAGGGATTGAGAGCAGCCCTACAGAGAAGGACTTGGGGGTACCGGTGGATGAAAAGCTGGACGTGAGCTGGCAATGTGTGCTCACAGCCCAGAAGGCCAACCATATCCTGGTCTGCACTGAAAGAAGCTTGGTCAGCAGGCCAAGGGGGGTGATTTGGCCCCTCTGCTCCACGCTGGGGAGACTCCACCTGGAGTCCTGCGTCCAGCTGTGGAGCCCTCAGCACAAGAAAGACATGTACCTGTTGGCGATGGGCAAGAGGAAGGCCACAAAAATGTTCAGAGGGATGGAACACCTCTTCTATGAGGACAGGCTGAGAGAGTTGAGGTTGTTCAGCCTGGAGAAGGGAAGGCTCCGAGAAGACCTTATAGCAGCCTTCCAGTACTTAAAGGGGGCTTATAAGAAAGATGGGGACAGACTTTTTAACGGGGTATGTAGTGATAGGACAAGGGGTAATGGTTCTAAACTAAAAGAGGGTAGGTTTAGACCAGATAGAAGGAAGACATTTTTTTTCAATGAAGGTGGTGAGCGACTGTCACAGGTTGCCCAGAGAGGTGGTAGATGCCTCATCCTTGGAAACATTCAAGGTCAGGCTGGCCAGAGCTCTGAGCAACATGATCTAGTTGAAGATGTCCCTGCTCATGGCAGGAGGGTTGGACTAGATGACCTTAAAACATCCCTTCCAACCCAAACTGTGCTATGATTATATGATCTTTGCTGCATGGTTTTAATCTATTTGGGAAGAGAAGAGGGGATATAAGTGTAATTCCCAGAATGAATCTTGATATTGCAATAAAGAAATGACTATCCAGACGTATCTACATTAAACAGGATAAAGATCTGGTTATGTATCCTGCTTTCAAAAAGTTCTGTAAAACTTTTTGATTTTTTTCCCTTTTTTTGGGCAGAGATCTTGGATATGTTTTGATGCTTGTGACTGACAGCAGTAAAAAAACAATGGAGATCTTCCTGAGGAAGTAGGTATCCTTTCTTCAAGAAGTGAGCTGGAACAGTCTCCAATAAACAAATGTATATTTGAGTGCCTTTTTATGGATGGGTAGAAGCTAAATCCTTTCTTTGACCTAAAAGATGAATGCTTTCTTGAGGACTTCAAATAGTAATAACATCCAGGAATCTCCACTAAGTATCTTCTAACACTGCTGTAACAAATACCTTTCCATCTGTGATAAATGATTTAGTCCCAAACAGGATTCCAATTTAAGTTTACAATTTATTAAACGAATAGAGGCAAGCAAACAGCGCTGAGTGTGCCGGGAGTCTCCGCTCCACCTAGACGCACACCTTCACTTCTTACAATTCTTTCTTTTATACTTTTCTAGGCTTTGTTTCTTGCCTTTCTCCGCCTTTTTCTTGGAAGATGACTCTTTCTCTAAGTACGTCACCACTTCCCCGGTCTGCGCATGCTTCATCTTTTTCTAGGTGGTCGTCCGGTGGTCGTTGGGAGGAAGATGTTCCTCTTCGTCAGTGCACTCTACATGACCTCTCTGTTTACGCATGCGCTCCGTTATTCTACTTCTATTATGCTACCTCATTTGGCTAAACATTTTCTCGACATTTCTGCGGTTATCTACAACACTGGTTTGCACTAATATATCAGGAACTAACATACACATATCAGGAGGCTACATAAACTACACATATCAAGGGAGTTACCTAAGCTACACTTATCAGGAAGTTACATAAAGACTACCACTCCCCTGTTTATGGTCATGCCCTACATATATTCCTTTATTTCAATATAAATGACATTTGCTTTAAGCTTATATTCACTAGATTTTCTTTACACGAATCACTCATTCCTCACACATCCAACATGAGTTAGGCCTGCCTGGGGATTACAAGATGCCAAAATGCTAGCAAGTATGCTGAAATATCTGCTGTCATTCAGGTGTTTTCCAGTGGTGGGATGATTGCGTCAGACATTTTCCCAAAATGGTTCTTCCTGGAAAATAAAAGAAGACTTATTGGTTTTCAGTTTTATTGAGACTTCAAGCCTAAACCTCTGTATTTAGAACAATTACCGTTCAAGCCTCATCTGCAGAAGTACACAAAATCCTGTGTGTAGAGTTTTATTTATTCACTATTCTTTCAAATGTATGAGTTTAGTACAGTGCTGTAAGGCAAATCAGCCTCTCACTTCTGCCTTTGAAAATAATGGGAGAATGCCATGATGGTCCCTTTAGACCTGCTGCAGGGATGGTGAATGACAGTGTTTTTGCCTTGCCTGTCTGCTTATTGCATGTTCTAACAGTTTTCTTTTTCATCCGTTGAGACCGAGCACCAGAGTAACCTTGTAAAATAGGGCAGTCTCCACATCTGCTTATAAGAAAATGTTTGTACAAAACAAACATATTGAGAAAGTTTTTTGTCATTTCTAAGGACACCATCAGATTGGGAGGAAACTGGGAATGTTTTGCCAAAACTGGAAAAGTGCAATGTTTCACTACTGTTGCTATGGAAACCAGTACTGGTACAGTGTGTGCTTCTTGTTCCTCAGTTCTTACGCTTGATGTGCAGCAGTTGCTCCTAAGAGGACTGTTACGAAATAGCATCAGGATGCCAGAGAAATTTGCAAGCCTGTTATCTCTTACCTTCCTCTTATCTGAATTGTGATGCAGACGGAAGAGCTCTGTTGGTTTGGCATTGCAGAGAGAGCATAACTACTGCAGAATTGCACAAAGCTGTGAGCACTGAATGAGCAGACCAAACAACCAACCCTCCCCGCAAACCAACAATAAGCTCCCCCCTTAGTGGGGGGGAGGGAAACAATGTAATGAGAATTCTTTGCAGTGTACCTGTGGGAAACGAAGAAAACAAAATGTTGTATTATTAGTTCTACTGTAATAAATTCAAACAGAACAGAACCACTAGTTAAAACTGGAATTGATGAAACATGATGTCCTGTGCTGTTAACTCTCACGTGGTTCAGATGTGTGCTGCTGAAATAGTCAGTCTGCTCACTGGTGTCATCAGCACTCTGACTAATTACCATTGGAAAGTGTCATGATTTAAAAAATGGAGAAAATAATATTTTTTTCAGAATTGAAAGGACCATGTGTGACAGTAAGAGAGGCTTCACTTTAAGGTTCAAATTAACAATTTATTTGAACTTCACTCACAGGTCCAATATGCCACTATTGCAGGTTGTTATGAATACAACGGAGGAATGCACTATTGCAATTCTAAACCATGGGCGTGCTAGATATTAATACCTTGAAAAGAGTGCACTAATCACAATCTTAACGCATGCCAAATACCATATGTATGTTTCTTAATCACTTACCCTCTCTCAGGTAAGGCCTTTTAATCCCTGGGAAGTTTCCTTGTACAGTGTCCTGGACAAGGGGGGAGAGAATCTCCTACAGGCCAGCTGTATCCTTGGAAAGACGACTCCATTTCTGCCCAAATCTTCTGATTTGATGGGTGGGGGCAGGACTTGTCTGAGTGCATAATTTTGTTCAGTCTGGTGCTGTGATGGCCCATTAGTCTACATTGACACAAAGTTACCGAATAGTGGTGGAATGGTGCTCAGGGCATTTGTTAAGTGATTATTGAAGGCGCCACTCAGGCCTCGGTTCTTACCATGATTCAGCGTTCAGGCTGAGCTGTTTGTGCAGCTCCCCCCAGGTCATCTTCTGCGTAGATAAGGATCTGTTAAGGTGATGCAGTGAAGCTGACTTGATTCACAACTCCCTGCATTTCACCTTTGTGCTCTGAAACCTGTCTAGTCAGGTGATCCCTTACAGTTGGACATCCCTTACACCATGTCAATCCCATTGTCACCTCAGGACTGTAACAGGCTGGACCCCTAGCGCTAGAAAAAAACAGATACTATGTTATGAAATTCAGTTGCTGATGATGATCATACTTGTGCTAGCGGGGGAATAGTAGTTTCCTGAGTCCAAAAACACTGAAGTGGATCTACTTGAAGAATACTTAGTCTACACTTAATTCCTTGGTTGAATAAAGTCTGAACATGTAATTGACTCTGTTATCTTATTGGGCAGCTTGAGAACAGGTGCGCCAAAGGTGCCTTCTGCCCGTTGACTTCTCTTTGAAATAACAGTGTACAACCGCATTGTTTGCATGCTAGCTCAGACAACCAGCAGCCGTCTGGACATGCAGAAATTACGGGCTTCTGGGAGACCTATCTCAAGGTAACTAGCTGATTTTGATACATATTCCTAGCAGTCTGACTTCTAGTCAAGTCTGCTAATAAATACTCTTCTGTAGCATGCAGAGAATCTCAAATTACACAGAGATTAATAGCAGGACAGGAACCCATTATGCAGAAAGTGCACCCTGTCTGGGTCCTTGGATGTGTGCCCTGCTAAATCCCATGTCAGGAAGGGGCCTGGAGGCAAAACAATCTCCTAATAAGCTGCATAGTAGTGGCTGTGGGTGTTTGGCCTGTAGGATGTTCTGCTGGTCTTGCAGTCCACTGTTTTGAAGTGATAACATAGGGACTTACAAAATAGTAATTTTGCAGTTGCACAGTCAGCAAAGTCTAGTTATCTTTTATTCTTCCTGCTTATGTGTGTGTGGGACCCTCTAAGAAAGGAAGACAAGCAAAGGTGGGTTTTTTTGTTTGTTTTGGGGGTTTTTGTGTGTGTGGTGAATTGTTGTGAATTTTTTACCTTCTAGAGTGGAATGAAATTATTAGGAAGTGATAGTAATTGCATCCTCCCTGCCTCAAATCAACCAGTTACAAGTTCTCCAGTTTGGTCACTTGGAAATATTTGGTGACATTTAGATGAATCCTTTTAAATGTCTTTAAGGGTCTGTGTCCAATTGTCATGTTGTCCACAAGTTTCCTCTTTGTTTACAATGTTCTGCTGAGCTGTTGGAAAGATAAAAATAAAGTAGAAATAACATGATAATAAGATATTTTGAACTTTATAGGACAGCTCAAATTGAGAAGTTTGAACAGTGGTAAAGCTAATTTCTAAACAGATGTGACAATGCATATGGAGCCTCTCATTTGCCAATTTTAGGTGCACATGGAAAAGTACCTTGCTGAAGTTTTCAATTAAATTTATTTAACTATTAAGAAAATAAAGGTGATAGAAATACTATGGAAAAAAAATGCAATACAAATAGGCTTGTTTCATTAGATTAAATACTCCTTCCAGGACTGCATAAACTTTGCTATGTTTTCTTCTGTTGCACGTCTTAAATGACATCTGTTTATTGTGAACTACTGGCTGGACATTCATTGCCATTTTTCTGGAGGTGTCTCATGTTCTGCAGTGCTGCAGTCTGTTGAGGATAAGATGCAAGTACAGAGCTGATAGACATCCAGAGCCAGGATTTAACTTCCTTGCTTCCAGCCATTTTCTCATTTGTGGGTGTTGCATGATCTGGTGGTTTGTGGGTTTTATATGTTTTGTTGTTTTTTTCCCACCTGCTTACAAAATGTGTATGTGCATCTTCTCATGCTTTGACTAGGGAAAGTCTTTACCTTTGGCATAATGCATTAAACTATATGGTCACAGCAAAATCAATCCAAGGAGTGGTAAGTGATATTAGTGCTCACATGTGGAAAGAAATGTAAAATACATTAATTACCTAATTAATCTCTACCACTGGCACAATAAAAGCAGCAGTAGCTTTGCAGGAATTATTGCTGTCTCCTTTATGCCATACTCCTTCCACATTCAGCAATAAAGAATTCAGCTGTAGAATAAGTTTCATGTATGCTGCATGAACTATGAGTGTTGGAGGTGGGAAAAACACTTTTGATAAAGTAATTAAAATCTAAATGTAACATTTACTCCAGAGAACTGGAAGATAAAACACTTGGAAAATAACTTTAACAAGCATCTATACAGAACACAAGATTATTTTTTGTCTTCTGAATTTCTAATTTGGTTAACCTCATCTCTATTGTAGAGAGAGCACGAAGTATATCTTTGGCACATTAATGTTATTTTGATCTGTTCTCCTCCAAAGACTCATGCTCTGAAAAGACAATTAGTTAAAGCTGAACGAAGAGGAACCCTAATCTTCTTTCATGTTTATCCCAGGGGTATGACTGTATGGATGGTTTTGCTCCTTGTTTCATTCCAAATCCTCAAACTGCATCTATACTACAAACCTTTTAGTGGCTAGGCTCTAATACAGGTCAAATCAAGACAATCCTCGATGAAGAAACCCAGGTAGGACTAAGTAAACTGTTTGCTCAAGGGTTTTGGACTGGATAGCAGAGGTAAGAGTTAATCCTGATGATATATCAATGCTTAGTACCTTGTGTCAAAGGCAAACAATATGTAATCATGAACACATAAATGATTATCCACTTTTCAACATAGAATTGATCTTAAAATTTATTTCCTTAAGCGGAAAAAAATTCTTGACTCTCAGGGACTACCTCTGCCTTTTCACTTTTTTTTCTTCTTTTCCCTTCTCTTCCACACTTTCACATGCACCAAAGGAATAGCCATAAGATTTGCTAAGCTCCATTGGACCCTTAGCAATTGAGGGTTCATTACTTAACAGCATTAGTTTAGTTTTCGTTATTAGATTTGGTGTGACTTGCTTAACAAAACTATTATTTTGCTCTAAATTTATTGTCATATTCATGTCTTAATTGTGTGAAAAAAGATTATGAAGAATACTGATTAGAAGTGGCTTTTTGATGTGCTTCATAAAAAGAAGGAAGGTAAAATTACTCTTTTTGTCAGGAAGATATTTGTGTATTGGTAGATCATACCACTTCTTATTCCACCACTCATTAAAAGTCCAGCTCAGAAGGAAAGAGGAGAGAGAGAAAGAGGTGGTCTTTCTGAGTTCTTTTTTGCATTTTTTGCAGCTGAGAAGCTGTTTTACTGCTGTTGCACATAGAGGAAGTTTTGATATCAGTGTGCTGAATATTTGCATTTATGAATGGCATCTGTTTTATAACTTTTAATTTTCATTTGCTAGTTGACAGTATGTAATGAGTTGCTCAGTATACTGAAGAATGTCCATTACCCATGCCTTTATACAAATGAAGTAATTTGTCCATTGCTTTTTCTTCCATTATTGATATTCCTCAAGAGAACAGTAAGGTACTTCTTATTTAACTATCCATACAAAGTAATGTCTTGAACCACCGGTCATGGTTTCTTATTACATTAAATACCGCAAGCACAGAGAAAAAAAAAACCCAAATAAATAGATGTGTTTCCTACACAAAGGTTGTTTTCAAATGGCAGGTGGTAGATTGCTCTGAAGAAGGGTTGTGTATTTGATAAGAAAAAAAATGCTGGCAAAAAGTCAGCGTTTTGAAAGATTAGTTAAATGTTCTTATGCATGAGCTAGTCTCCTAGGCATTGTGTTTGATCTTCTGTTGGGTTTAGTTGCAAAAGTGAAGTGTCCTAAATTTAACTGATAGTCTCCAGATTTATTTTCCTGAGGAAGACAAAACCTGTCTGATAATGAATGCTGAACTTGCCATTTGGTAACCCATTGTGGCAGATGGATCACTAATATATCCCAACTTCTTTGAGATGAGATATTTCAACTTCAGGGTGGGAGGAAGTCTCATCCATCTTGCCCTGCATTGTGCTTGCATCAAGCAGGGCACTTGGGTAAGGGCTCTGGGCAGGACAATCCCTCAGCAACTGCAGTACATTAACTGTGATTAATGGTAGATTAATCCAGATGTTTTCTGAGTTATGAATGAGCTGCATAATCCTGTCCAGATGCCTTCTGGTCTTTATTTAAACAAAACATGTTTGTTTCCAGAACAGTAACATTCAGGTTCCTGTCTATTCATGTAGACCTATATTAAAGCCATTTGGGAGAGGGAATAAAGTACATAGCGGCCTACAAGTTGCAATTTCCAGTTTATAGGGAAGCTGCTTATATTTTCTTCTTTATTAAGAGGGATTTCAAGAGAGTTTATGAAATGTGGCCATTTTCCTAGTAGTTACACATAATTTATGTATAAACTGCATAAAAGTTTTTCTAAGCTATCAATGCTTATCAAGAGGTAGTATATGCAATAAAAATATGAAACAAATAGTTGCTCAACAGAACAGATTACGGTCTTGCATCACTGCAAGTCAGTGACTTCATTCAGGATGATTTGAATTCATTGGCCATTGAATCTTCAGGTCTTTCCTGTATATTTGTACTTGCATTGGTATTCACTCCCAGAATTAGGCAACAATGTTTTTTTCCTCTTGTATTTTGATTTGTTAAGAGTTTTTTAAAACCTACTTGTTATTGTGATTTATGGTTCTTGTTTTGTCACCACAGCAGTATTCCTATCTCTATTAACTAATTACAGTAGACTAATGGGACTCTGTTGAATCAGTTACAATGAATAGGTCTGATAAAAGTCAGAAAATGAAAAAATGTTGAAAAAGAGCATAAACCTGCAGCTGTTTCTGTGCCGGATTTCTTTGACAAATGTGATTGAGTATAAATTTGCTTGTGTATCAATGTGCTTGCATTATCCAAACATTTTGGTGATTAACTATAACATTTAGGCATCTCGCAGGCAGTAACTATATTATCCTAATACCACCTCTGAGGATATTAAATTTTATTTAAAAGAACGTAGCACAAAGAAAGATTTGGACTGAGGTTGGAACTGAACCAAAGATTCTTGAGTTATATGCAGTACCTATTGGCCACAATATCCATTGTCTCCCAAGAATGATAAACGAATTAATATTGAATTTGCTTTCAATCAATCAGCAGATCAAACACCTGTTTTCACACTATATCTTTTGCTAGTTGTTGGTACAGTAAGTCACTGCACATGCTGAAAAGCACAATAACATATTGTATGAAAACTGGCTTGTTAGCTGGGCAAAACAACCAGCAAGGCAGAACTAATTTACCAAAGAAAAATGGAGAGAAATGGCCTGAACTGAAATGGAAGAACTTGTTTTACTTCTAAGTCTATAATGACTTCAGCTGAAGCTTTATCAGCTTGACATATCATGTCTTCATTAAAAATATATTCATATTGCTTGTTATTTGATTGTGTTATCACAAACAAGACCAGGTTTTTGGTTAGCTCTGTAGGACAGTCATGAGGATATACCACTGTTGTGGTTTAGCCCCAGCCGGCAACTAAGCACCATGCAGCCGCTCACTCACTCCCCCTCCCACAGTGGGGAGGGAGAGAGAATTAGGAAAAAAACCTCGTGGGTTGAGATAAACACGGTTTAATAGGACAGAAAGAAAGAAGGAAACAACAATGATAATACCAACAAAGGAATGTACAAGAACAAGTGAGGCCCAATACAGAGATTGCTCACCACCCGGCGATTGACAGCCTATCCCCGAGCAGTGATTTCCGCCCCCCAGCCAACTCCAGTTTATGTACTGGGCATGACATCGTATGGTAGGGAATACCTCTTTGACCAGTCTGGGTCAGCTGTCCCGGCTGTGTCCCCTCCCAGCTTCCCGTGCACCCCCAGCCTGCTCACTGGCAAGCCAGCACAAGAAGCTGGACTGTCCTTGACTGCTCAACAACAACCCTAAACATCAGCACATTATCAACAGTTTCTCATCCCAAATCCAAAACACAGTCTCACACTAGCTTCTGTGAAGAAAACCAGCTCTATCCTGGCTGAAACCAGGACAACCAGTTTTTTTAGTATTATAAGGTCACTAACAGTAGCTATTACCTGACATTCTGGCAATCCTTCTATTCACAGGCCAGAAATTAAGTTGTACATTGAATATTAAGTTGCACATTGAATATAATGAATCAGGGAATACAATACCCTGTATTTTAAAACTGAATATTTTTTGATTGTCCCAATCTTCTTCTACTTAATTAAAATGACTTCTTTAAACCTATTCTTATAATAGAACAAAGGAAAAGGGATAAAAAAGGTGCAGCATTTACTTAAGAAAATAAATAGGTCTTTCACAAAAACCTGGACTTTAGGTTCTGAGCAAGCTAGAGAGGCTTGAATAAACATTCAATGTTTTTTTCTTTTCTTTCTTATTTTTTTCCAAATTAACTTTTCAAATATGAGCGTAGAGATATTTAAATTGTTTGATGTAGTTTTGATCACACAATTCATGAATAATGATGAATTTAGCACACCATTGTGCTGCTTCAGGATTATTATTTGAAACATGCACAATGTTCAAGGAGAATTGCTATTAATTTGTTGATCATAACAATAATTCTAGCATTTATTTTTGCTGAATTTATCTCTTTTTCCAATAAAGGAAAAAACCTTTTCATCTAAACACAAAGATAAGTAACTGCAGGCACTTTTTTAGTCAAAAGTTGTTCCTACTGACCTGTTTAATCAATTTTTTAATCAATTCTGCAGCTCTTCAAACATTTTACTGCATCCAGTTCTGGAGCCCTCAGCACAGGAAAGACATGGGCGTGTTGGCGATGGGCAAGAGGAAGGCCACAAAAATGTTCAGAGGGATGGAACACCTCTTCTATGAGGACAGGCTGAGAGAGTTGGGGTTGTTCAGTCTGGAGAAGGGAAGGCTCCGAGGAGACCTTCCAGTACTTAAAGGGGGCTTATAAGAAAGATGGGGACAGACTTTTTAGCGGGGTATGTAGTGATAGGACAAGGGGTAATAGTTCTGAACTAAAAGAGGGTAGGTTTAGACTAGATAGAAGGAAGACTTTTTTTTCAATGAAGGTGGTGAACGACTGTCACAGGTTGCCCAGAGAGGTGGTAGATGCCCCATCCTTGGAAACATTCAAGGTCAGGCTGGCCGGGACTCTGAGCAACCTGATCAAGTTGAAGATGTCCCTGCTCATGGCAGGAGGGTTGGACTAGATGACCTTAAAATATCCCTTCCAACCCAAACTATTCTATCGTTCTATGATATACCTTACTGTTTTTCACAAAATTTCAGCATCTGAAAAGAGCACCTTGTTAGGTCCCAAAGTTTCTGCTTGATGATTTATTTATGACTCAGTAAAGGAAATACAACTTCATGCAAGTTTTGAAAAGCAAGTGGCTGATTAAACACATGTGTATTCTCCTTCAGCTCAGTAAAAACCTCTCCTGAAACAGGATCTTGTGGAAAGCCTGTCAGAAATAACATATGAAAGAAAATACCGTCTTCATCTCTGAGTATGGTTATACTTGGGTGGGATTGGACAGTTGTGTCTGTTAAGTAATAAACTCTCAGATATGACATATCTGACTTTTTTCCAAGAGCCACCTCTACCTGTTATGCAGTGTGATCAAGGAACTCAAGATTCTCCAGGCCAATACTGATCTCATGGACACCAATATCAAACCCAAATGATTTCAGTGGGACTTCCCCTCTTCCTTACTTTTCATTATACAAAAGTGTGTGAAGTACGTCAACTTCTGTGAGTAATAATTTTTGAACACTTTAGGATTCTAACACCCATACTACCTGCTTATTCTGTTTATTGTTAAATATAGCAGTATTTCAGTTGCAATTCTGGGAGGCAAGGGTATACCTTACTGACTTTAACATGACTAGAGTGATGTTAGAAACTTTTAAGGCCCAAATCTTCCAAACTTCTGGTTGTAGTTATTTGGCTGTTATACTGACCTGCCCTCCTTTTTGAATTTGTACTGGCAGGAATGACTTTTCAGATGATGAAGTTATCTACAGTTGTTAGTCAAGGATTAGATACTTGTTTGCTCTTGTTTATTCAGTAAATGTTGTTGGAAGAATTATTTTGAACTTGTTTAGGAAATGATGTTCAAATCTTGCCCAAAGACATTGTAGAGATGAATGTTGTGGTAAGTTTTCTAAGTGAGCTTGAAATATACTGTTCAATGTCTTTATTAATGACTTGGACAGTGGGAAAGTGTCTGACAGCAATTTTATGGTGGTACAAAATAGGGGGAGCATTCAGTGTGATGTAGGGCAAGGTTATTATTCAGAGGAACCTTGACATGGTTGAAGACTGGCCTATGGTAAACTTCATCAAGCTCCAAGAAGCCACATGTAAAGTCCCAAACCTGTGATGGAAAAAACCCATGCAGTTGGACAAGCTAGGGACCAACTGGGTAGAAAGAAACTCTCTGGGGAAAAAGACACAGGGTTGTGATGGGCAAGTTGAACATAAGCTAGCAATGTTGCCTGACAGCAAAGAAGGACAACAGCGTCCTGGGCTGCGTTAGTAAGAAAGGAGCCAGCAGGTCCTGGGAAGATATCCTTCTCATCAGTTTTGCACTGATGAGACTACAACTGGAGCACTGTGTCTAGTTTCTGGCTCCCCCATACTAGACAGGCAGTGACATACTGGAGGGAGACCAGTACAAATGGGGACAGGAGGACAGAGTACATAAGGAGCAACTGAAAAAACTGGGTTAGTTCAGCTGTGAAGGGAGATACAATTTCTGCCTTCAACTACCTACTGGGAAGGTATACAACAAACAGAGACAAACTCTTACTGAAGGTACACAGTGATAGGGGAGAGGCAAAAAAAGTCAAGCGGAACACTGGAAATCACATTTAGATATTAGGAAAATGTTTTTTCCACCATGACAGTAGTCAGTCCCTGGAGCAGATTTCCTAGTGGTTGCAAAATTTCCTGCCTTGAGAATATTCCAACTGGCCTGGACAAGGTCCTTCACAACAGATCTAAATTGGCCATGCTCTGAGGGATTGGACTAAACCACACTAAATTTTAGTGTGAAGCTACAGGATGTTCTATGGGATTTTTATAAAACTCTTTCTTTTGTATTACTCTTCAACTTCATAAGCTGGTAATTGAAAGCTAAATTAGGAAAACTAGTTCTCTATTGATAAACCATACTTTGTTTTGTGTACTTCACTGTTCATCAGTGATGCAATTTCCTCAGTGTCCTTTTGAAAGAAAACTCAGTACAAGATGATGTAATAAAATGTATTTCACCAGTTTAAAAGTATACACTCAGAGCCATTAAAGTCAACATTTATTATTCTGTGTTTTGTTCAGGTTTTTGTGATTGTATTCAGTGAATTTTAAGTATCTTAGCTTTGTTTATATTCTGATCAAAGACCTCTAAGAACACCTGCTTTAAACAATAGATAGGACATTCTCTGGAAAACATCTCCCCTCTAACATCCTCCTTGATCAGATTAATTTGCAGTAGAAACAATGTTCTTATAGATTGCTTTTGTACAATTTACATTGACTGTTGGTGCACAGCATAAACCCCAGAATCTTCGAAGTAGGATTCTTTGAAATGTCTAGTTGTTAGGAAAGTTTGGTGTCTCTATAAAATTTAAATTTTTTGTTTTTTTTCCCAGAAATGGATGTGCGGTGTCATATATTGATGTTTTCCATGCTAAAATGTTGCTGTGTGATAAATTAAATATCTTACTCCCCCCAAAATTCTAGCCTACTGCTTTTTTTTCCTTCCAGTTTGTTTTCAAAATGCAAATTTATTTTCTAACCTCTAATAGTAATTCACCATCAAAATATATTGGTGAATAAAAAACTCTTTAAAAAGTTCAAATCTACTTTTTTAGGTCCTTCAAAGTTTATGCTGTATCAGTCCATGATGACAGGTGCCACTTATGAAGACTCAACTGCATAAGCTGAAGTTAGATCACAAAGCTGAATGGTTTCTTTGAGACTAGTGTTGAACCTATTGACATGCTGGACTCCAGACAATGTTATATGTTCAGACTGCAGGTGGAACAGGCACATCTGTCTGCAGCCTACCAAGGGTGCATATGATACACAACTGCAAAGTTGGAAGGGACATCTTTATATATGAAAAATTGCTGCACATAAATTATATTCCAAATGGCAGTTGCAACCAGCTCTGCAGTGTCTATTGAGCAATCAGATAATCTTCAAACCAACTTTCAGCTGTGGAATCAAGAACTTGATTCAAAGAAAGTAGCAGGAGTCTTCCACTAAGTTTTGTCCATAGATAGGGTTAGACTGTTCATTTGATTATTGTGTGGGAGTTCCCTGACTGACACTTCAGTTTGCTTTTTCTGAATTTAATAAAAAATGAGATTTCGGGGGGGGCTTAATGGTTCTATTATTTTCTTCATAAAAACAGGACTGAAACATAATCTTTTCATTGAAATTGCAGGAAAACCTGTTCTACAACTAAATCACTGCCTGTTCCTGGCACCATGCTTCCTCAATGTACCTCAGATATACCAGCATGATATGTACCTCAGGTACAGAGCATGAAGTATAGTCTATTTGTCATATGATTAATTAATAGCTTCAAATTAAATGCCTTATGTTTATTAATTCTCTTTATAATATTGAATATCTTTTAATCACAGGATTTTTTAAAGGAAAGGTTCTACTCTAAGCCTCAGGTTTTCATGATAGTAATAGTTTTTTTCTTTTGTATTTGAACACCAATTTTCAAGTGTTCAGCAGTAACAGAACTAAAATATACATACTTTCTATTTTTGTTTGAGTTGTTGGTGTACACTTAAACTCAAGGCCTCTTCTAGAGAACTAGTCTCCACTTTAAACTGATGTCAGAAGAAAACAATACTTGCAATAAAAGAAATTTTAAAGATATTGTTATGCCTGACGTTTGTTGGGATCTGTCAGCTGTGCCTTAAAGAAAGAATGTGGTTATATGCACATTGAGTACTGTTTATGGGAGACATGGTTTTCTCAAACACTGTGTATGTTGTGGTTAGCACCTCAAGTACTTCACTAGAAAAGTTGGGTTTGACAGCCTTGAAGTAATGCAGACCTTTACAATAGAAGGTCATGATAAGAGTCTCCAGGTATCTGTGTATAAACACAGGACATTCCTGAGATAAACTGAATAATGTGTGACTTCAGTATATTTTGTTTGTGTGCGTGATATCCTTTATTACGTTAACATTGACTGTTTTGGTTGATTGGGGAAAAATTATAATGTGAGCTGTACTGCTTAGATGATATCTCTCAAGTAGTACTTAAGCACTGCATGAAGCAGACCTCTGTTAAGTTCCTCACCTCTGAATGTATACAAAAATGCACTGTGTGGGCTCATTGCAAAGTAGGAAGTGTTCTTTGGGTAAATGACACTTCAAATGAGATCTGTTGGCATTAAAAAAGTCAAGAAAATAAGGGAGGGTCTCCAAGATCAATAGTGATAACACATGGCTGGAGAGTCACAGCATTATGAGGGCTAGTTTCAAGTTCAAAGACACTTGAAGAGCTGTAAGACAATCTCAACATAAAACTGCTGAGGAAATAATGGGCCTTCTGTGCTGCCACACGGTCCATCCAACAGAAATAATTCAATTAAAAATTTTTAAACAGGCAAACAATGGGAATCATGGGAATCCCTGAAGCTATAAATATGCCCAGAAGAAATGGTGCTCTCATTGAGAGCAGTAGGTGAACATGATGTTATAGAGTGAATTTCATTGAGATTATTGGTAATGTTTAAAAGGTTTGGAACTATAAGACAAATGGGTGTTTTATATGAGCAGGAAGTCAGAATTTAGTCCATTAACTAGAACTTGGATTTGATATCCTACATATATGAACTACTACTCAGCTGTTAAACCTTGCCAACTTAGGATAATAGGAAATTTGAAGAAAGATTTTACATATTATTTTTAATGTCCAAAATCCTGCAAATGCCAGCATGGCACTTAATACAATCTTGTGGGATTTATTTACTCTATGTTTATTATTTATTTATTTACTAATTACTCAATTAAAATATGCCTTGCCAAACAAACATTGTTTTGTTGTTGTTATTGTTGTTTTTAAATGCTAAGCATAAGTATATTATGACAACATGGTTAGAAAGAGATATGGAAAATAATTTCTCCTTCCCAGCTCTTAGTATCACATCATGTGATACTGAAATAGCAGTACATTCTGTTGATTCAGAATGTGTTAAATGGATTTACAGTTAATTGTCTATGTCAGGTAAACAGAGGCAACTTGTATGCAGATGTCTGTAGGCACATTTTACTGTCAATATTTTCTTGCTAATAAATTATATATATGGACCATTACATTTGCAGATGGTTAGGTCAGAAAATACTGGGGCATTGTGTTTCTATAGGATATTCTCATTGTGGCATTTCATCAGGTGGGCCTATTTGAAAATAAATTACTTTTTAAAGCTTGAATGAAGGGGTGTTCATACAGCAATGAATGTAGATTATGTGTAAAGGATAGAAAGCCATGTCCTGTAGTCCAGGTGCACTAGAATGGTCTTCAGGTGATGAATAAAAACACACCCAAAATGCTATGTTCTAGGGAGGGAACATAGTTGTTATAATTAGGAGGTTATTGAATAGGAACATAAAGTTATGTTATCTCTCTCTATGTTGTTATGGCCTTGTTATTATGGATATCAGCAAGTCAAAAAGTCAAAAATACTTCAGTGTGAAAATGGTTCAGAAAAGAATGCCAGGACAAATTGAACATTTGAGAAATAGGTCTTACAGCCCAACTTAGTTTGATCAAGAGGGGAAAAAAATGAGGTACTTGGACCTGTGTGCATAGGAGATTTTTGAACTTAAATGGATTTTAACATATCAGAAAGGGCCTGACAGGGTCCAAACAAATCCAGACTGGAAAACAAAAGTCAGTGTTTAATCCTGAAGGTCCTTAATAAGTAGAAATGTATGTCTAAGGCAACTGAGAATCTATTACATGCTTATGTTTTAGGGTTTTTTTTTTCAGTCAAGACTGGATGAAAACCAAGATATATGATATGATCTGAAGAACAAAAAACATGCAAAAAACAACATAATAGATTTTTTTTTTTTTATCTTACAAAGGAGGTGAGACTTAAATGGTCTCTTTGCCTGTTTCTGGCTGAAAACTATGAAATGTGGGTAAACAAAAAGGTTACGCTAAAGGGAACATGTTCTTGTAAGATATTAGCCAAGTACCTTCAATTGGCTGCAATTATTTATCTGGAGCAGTAGATTAGTACACAGAGCTAAGGACTGGATTTGGTCAACTTTGGTTTTAGGTTTTGGAAAATATTTGACATCATAAGGTACGCTGGAGAATATTGCTCCTTCTAATACTCATGTCACTGAAATCGGGAATAAACCTTGTAACACCAATGTAGTGTTAAAAGGCAGACATTCTTTATTCACGGCGCTGGGAACAGGGGCGATAGCTCCTCCCAAATCACGTTCGTTCAATCAGTCTAAGAAACATTCTTTTATAGGTACACAAATACATATTCATTATCCTCTATACAATGATTGGTTAAAAATTCTTCGCCTAATATAAAAGACTACGCATGCTCACTATAGTTTCTTGAGATTTTACTTCCTTAATCTTTTGAGTCAGAGGATTTCCTGAGTGGGTGGTCTCTGAGTCGGTGGTCGCGATCTCCCCCTGCCGGAATTACCTTTCCTACAAAGTTCACTTAAGCTTGGCAACACTAAATAGACCTTTACGGGCTGTCGGTCCAACATGCAATCATTCACCCCACAGTCCTTTGCTTTAAGACAAGACTATAGAATGAATAATTACCTACCCACTGGACCATAGAACTGACCAAGGTGTTCCTTCTTTCTGACTACTTGTTATTAGAACAAAACATAATATCATGATCACAATGTTACACTTAACTCCTTGATAATTAAATCAAGATAGGAAGGGTTAGGTGGGTTCTCAAGTAGCATTGCTGGTGCATAATGTTCTTATAGTTACAACTTTCTACAAATTCACAAACCTATTTTCTAACCCTATTTTATTTTAATTCCCTACCACTTTGCTTACACTCATGTCTTGTCCCCTAGCTCAGTGACCCATATTTTACCTATTTGAAAATTCTTATTCTTTTTCCAAAAAGGAAAAAGTGAGAGAAGGTCACATTATTTTAGTAAATTAGTTCCAGAAAGTATTTCTTGAAAAGAAATTGGTTTTAAACTAAACAGTATCCAACCCTCTATTTTATTTTCATGGATATTTTAAGATCAAGATTACTAATATTCTTCAGTCTCATGGATATTTTTTCTTCAATTAAAAAAAATTTGACCCTTACTTTACATTTCAAATCCTTTATTAAGTGAAATTTCAAGGTAAAAACATGACACTTATTTGCATTATTAAACTTTCTAATTTACCTTTATAAGGTAGAAATTAAACCCCATATTTTCATACTTGTGTGAAATATGTTCATCTGATTCGTGTGATGAAGTGTAACCTTCTGTACTTTTATGGATTTCTCCTGCACCATAAAAAGGGGTATTTTACAGGAGAAACTTAAACTACTTTGCTGGTATATCAGCTCAAACCAGTTTGACCACTGACCGCATAGTATTGTGTAAAGAGAAACTTGTAAAGTGCATGCATAAAGTTTGGGGTCATCCTGGGGGCACGCTGAGGAAGATTCGAGAAGATTCTAGAAGGAGAAGAGGGCATGCGCCGAAGAAGATACGCCTATTCATGAATACGTATTAGCAGACAGGATAGAAACCAAGAAGAGGAACTGTACCGCGTGCGTCTTGGTGAAGCAGAGACTCCCGGCGCACCCAGCGCTCTTTGCTTGCCTGTATTCACTTAATAAATTGTAAACTTAAATAGGAATCCTGTTTGGAACTCAATCATTTATCACACTTGTGATGAAAGCAAGTTTTCCTTTTAATTTTTCATGTCATTCTTAATGACATGTTTTATATCAACTCTTTGTTACTCAGGTCTAGCGTATTCCTTGTTGTGTGTGTATTAAGGAATAGGGATGACCAGTATGTGACTTCTGAACTTCACGTTGCTTGTGAGCAGCTTAAGTGCTCCTCCAAACCAGGGTAGCACCGGGGCTCTGGTGTCTGGGAAAATGCGATAAGTAGTTACTCGGGAGGAAAAGCAAGCCATTAGTACCCAATTCCCAATTCGTTCAAACACCCTTGTTCTCTACTACTTTGACTCCAAACAAGTTTTCCTGAGCCTTTTCACATACAACATTTGACTGTTCTGCCCTGTCTTTCTGCCTCACATTCACAAATGCAGGTACATCATGGAGATTCTAACCACAGTAAAAGAGGACAGAAAACTCTCCCACTAGAGAGTGGGGATGTCCATTCAGAAAATCAGTGAAAGAAACTTTTCAAATCTTTTCCTTGCTACTTGGGTGGAAGTATTAGTATTGTGAAATATGTTTATCTGATTCGTGTGATGAAGTGTAATCTTCTGTACTTTCATGGATTTCTCCTGCACCATAAAAAGGGGTATTTTACAGGAGAAAGTTAAACTACTTTGCTGGTATATCAGCTCAAACCAGTTTGACCCCTGACCGCATAGTATTGTGTAAAGAAAGTGCATGCATAAGGTTTGGGGTCATCCTGGGGGCACGCCGAGGAAGATTCGAGAAGACTCTAGCAGGAGAAGAGGACATGCGCTGAAGAAGACTCGCCTGTTCATTAATATGTATTAGAAGACATGCCTATTCATGAATATGTATTAGCGAACAGGGTCATGCTGAGGAAGATTCGAGAAGATTCTAGAAGGAGAAGAGGGCATGCGCCGAAGAAGACACGCCTATTCATGAATATGTATTAATGGACAGGATATAAACCAGGAACAGGAACTGTACCGCGTGCGTCTTGGTGGAGCAGAGACTCACGGCGCACCCAGCGCTGTTTGCTTGCCTCTATTCGCTTAATAAATTGTAAATTTGAATTGGAATCCTGTTTGGGACTAAATCATTTATAACAGTATTCTGCAGACTTTTTCAGCCCCTCAGTAGACGTAGTCAGTCACCACAAAGAGCAGGCTGCAAATCCACAGCTGTAAAAGGAACAGGACTTTCGCAGTGTTTCAGAATAATAATAAGAAGAATAAACATGTTGTTTCAATAGTCCACATATTTACTCTTCAGCGGAACATACCAATTGTTTCTGGAGATCAATGACTATACCTAAATGCAGCCTTGTGCATGTCAAAAAAAATTATTATAAGGTTTATAGAACAATGGGAATCTTTAACACTAATGCCATGACAATTTTAGCATTTTTGGTTTACATTAATACAGAAAGTATCAGTAGAATATATTACTAAGTTTTATATTGCACAGGGTTACCTGATTCTCCCAAAGGTTGTCTGTCACTAGGAAAATACAAGGTATAAATCTATTCTTCACAGTAAACCTTGCTCTGAGGAATTTATTGTTTACAAGATTAAGGTATAAGTGATATGGCTTGTCAAACAAAAAAAACTAAACCAAAATCTAAGTACAGTTACTGTAAATAAGAGAAATGTTAGTTTGAGATTTAGGAATAGATATGAATCAAAAATCAATCCCTACCAAAAATCCAGTTTTCCTTTTCTCAAATTAGTTTTTCTTCAAGTTTAATTGGTATTGAAAGCCTTTTCCTTCTTCTGTTTGTTTTTTTTTGTTTGTGTGGTGTTTTGGTTTCTTTGTTTCAGTGTTGGGGTTTTTTTTTGGGGTGTTGGGTTATTTGGTTTTGGTTTGTGTTTTTTTTCCAAAGTCCAAGACTGGAGATCACTTACTGCACTAACTACAAGTACAAATGTGTAGCATGAATTGTACAGGGAATAAACAGATGGCTAAATGCAATTCAGATGTAATTTTCATTGATTTAATTGAAATTATTGAATTGTGAACTAGTACTCTCAAACAATTTCTTTAAAAGTTACCATAATTTTTACTGTAGGTTTACTCCCTTTGCTAACCCTGGTGAAAACCTTAAAGATTTAAAAAGAAATACATGCAAAATCATAGTACAATTTTTTGACACATCAGCAGAGGCTGCGGAAGAATGATCCTTGTCAAATGATGAAAATTTCAGAGCATGTTTACATGGCTAAAGTTAATCAAGATTGTGAACCAAAACTGAAGGAACTTCAGAGAAAATAATTTGGCAAAGGAATACAGAGGCAGATCAGAGGCAGAAAAAAACCCTAACCAAACAGCCCCAGATTTTCAGAAGCACAATTTCAATCAACTGTATAATGACTTTGGTACCCGGGAGTCCCTAATTAAGTGCTTTTATTTCAGAATTAGTTGCATAACATGAGGAGTTAACATTTGTTTGCTAAAAGGTTAGGTGGACTTTCTCTTCAGGATTAGTGCTTGCTTCTGTGTGTATATCAAGTCATGTGATTTGGAAGCAGCTGTGACTGTATAGCTGTCTATGCCATGACTATGTTGGGCCCGCCTAGTTGTTACAAAGGTGATGGGGAAATCAAACAGTAATTAGAAAGTAGGTCAGTAATAAGTTGTAAAGATGTAACTGTAGGAACAGGTCATGCACCAGCAATGCTGCTCAAGAGCCCATTTAACCATTTCCATCTTGATTTAATTATCAAGGGATTAAGGTGTAACATTGTGATCATAGTACTATGTTTTGTTTTAATAATGAGTTTTAATAATAGTCAGTTCTGCCTAGTCAATGGTTCAATGAAATGGAATTTTGCTGTCTTGAAACAAAAGATTGTAGAATGAATAATTACTTATTGGACCGACAGCCTGTGAAGGTCTATTTAGTGTTGCTGAGTTTAAGTGAACTTTGCTTACTTACATCCATATTTTAAAGAAAGGTACAGCACTGAAGAACCATCCAGGGTGTAGTGAGGCTGGTATGTAAGGAATCCATTCCTCACGAGTTCCCTAGGCCTCTAACCTTAGATGTTGCCACGCCAGGGGAGCTTGGTGTGCTGACTCTAGGAGAAACTGTACAGAGGGTGGAGTGGAGTGGAGACACCATGACCAGGCTCTGTGAGATATAGAGAACTCGAAGGTACAATGGAGCCGATAAGCTGCATGTCCACTACCCTGAGCCAACGGTCTGTCATGTTTTTGACAAAACGCTGTACTTGGAGTGAACTTTGTAGGAAAGGTAATTATGGCAGGGGGAGATCGCGACCACCGACTCAGAGACCACCCACTCAAGAAATCCTCTGACTCAAAAGATTAAGGAAGTAAAATCTTAAGAAATTGAACTGAGCATGTCTGATCATTTACATAATGAGTGAAGAATTTTTAACCAATCATTGTATAGAAACCTGATGAATATGTATTAATTTTGTAATCATATGCCTATAAATGTTTGATTTTTGAACTGATCAGGGAACATGATTTTGGGAGGAGTTATCCCCCGTGTTCCCAGCACTGAAAATAAAGAATACCTACCTTCTAACACTACATTGGTGTTAACGAGGTTTATTCCCGATTTCGGTGACATAGTGACTTCCCTCAGGTCCCCTGGGTACAAGCCTGAGTTTGTAGCATATTATAAGAAATACTTTGACAGGATTAAGCAAAACCTAATTCTGTGAAACATATATAGAAAGAAAAAGATTAACCTTACAGATTGTTTTCTTTTCTCAAAATCTGCTTTTCTGTATCATACAGGTTCCAATAAAAGTGATAATATGTTAGTATCTCATAAAACTTGCTGCATGAATGCAGGGTATAATTATTAATTTGGTCTGGTCACATTCTCCCTGAATAACTTTAATGTTTCTAGGCTTATAAGACATGATTTTGAGTGCCAGTTTTCTCTATAACAGATTCTGAGCAGTTTCTATATTCACTGTAATAGAATAACTGTTGTGACCATCCTATGGCTGAAGATGTCCTAAGTCTTCTACCAGGACAAGTATTGTAAGAGAAAGGTTGTTTGCCAGTGAACTGGTAAGATTTTACCTTTTAGCCAGGATTTTTTTATGACAGGGTTTTAAATATTTATTTAAAGTTTACAAATGAGATTTTTAAATATCTGCTGGGATGGCTCCTATGAATTTTACTCCAAACTGTATTTTCCTTCCATCTCAAAATTTCTTGATAAGGATATATGTGAAATGAATTCTCCTCTCTCTGATTTAGGGTAAATGGGGAACTGTTGGATTTTTTTAGCAATTCTCAAAATTATGCTAGGTAGCTATCATCCGTTAGATGGTGTTGGCATGATGCTACAGAACAAATGCAGGCCTGCTGTTGTAACAGTTGAACATTTGGACTTGCTGTGCTGTTAAACCTGGCAGCACAGCTGGTTCATTACACAGCACGGATGGTGATTACCCTGAAAGGCAATGACCCTGAGTCTTGCCTTCTGTAGGCTCGTCTTTCTGCATAGTATCACTTGGTAATAGTTACTTACATAATCCATAAAAATTGGCTAAACAGCTCACCACCAGTGGCAGAACTAATTTTTCCTTTACACTTCAAGCACTGAGACCGTATTTTTGAACAAAACCTAACAACTGCAGCAAAATTCCTGAAACATTCCAAAAATTGAAAGACTTTGGGAAAGGGAGATAACCGCATGGGTTTAAGCACACTGGTGATAGTGCTGTATTTCTCGTAAGTATTGTGTGAGTAGTAAGGTGAGTAGATCTCCAAAGGTCAGTATCATGCTATGGAATATTACATCCTATAATTACTTCCACTTTAATATTTGTATGTATTGCAGCCTTCCAGTACTTAAAGGGGGCTTATAAGAAAGATGGGGACAGACTTTTTAGCAGAGCCTGTAGCGATAGGACAAAGGGTAATGGTTCTAAACTAAAAGAGGGTAGGTTTAGACTAAATATAAGGAAGACATTTTTTACAATGAGGATGGTGAGAGACTGGAACAGGTTGCCCAGAGAGGTGGTAGATACCCCATCCCTAGAAACATTCAAGGTCAGGTTGGCCGTGGCTCAGAGCAACCTGATTGAGTTGAAGGTGTCCCTGCTCATGGCAGGAGGTTTGACTAGGTGACCTTAAAAAGTCCCTTTCAACCCAAAGATTCTATGATTTTATGATTCTGTGTAGGTCCCTTCTAGTGTCCCTTCTACCTCACTTGCTGCTCTCCTCAGAATGCATGACTGCCTTGACCAGCTAAGAGCCAAAAGTGTACTGCTTCAAAATCATGGTCAGGAGTGTGTGCCAGTACCTACAGCGTGGTGTCTAATGTTGTATCTGGGTAGAATCTCAGGAGAAGTTCAGTGACCAAGGACTAGAGTCTCAGCTGCTGCGAGTGCACAGATCTCCACTGGAACTTGTGGAGCTTTGGTAATTAACACCAGCTGACACTCATCTCCAAGGATTCAAGTGTTACAGTTTGTATGTCTCTTAAGTAGTAACATTTACAATGTGTGTTTCCATTATGTGTCCATTAATGTCCATTAATGTAATTTGTGTTTCCCAGATGTGCAGATCTTTGGGTGAAATCCTGCTCTTATGTCTTAGACACAAATATGTTCTTTTTTTCCCAGAAATAAGTGTTGCTTGTTTGTTTGGGTTTTTTTTTCCCAAGAGGGTGGGAGGACAGAAGAAAAAGAGCAAGAGGAGGAGATTTTTTTTGTGCCTGGAACCGAATGACACTATGTTTATGTTGAACGGCCTTTGTTCAGAGATGCATTTCACTGTAATGTTTTCAGCCTTCTGTTTGTGTGGTCTGAGTTCAGAGAGATTATTTGCTTCTGTTTCCCACAAGGCTAAGGACTAGCTGAAGACGTTACAGAAAATCTCACAGAAAACAACATGCTAAGATGGGGAAACAACACAAGAACATTGTGAGTAATTGCACTGGAGACCATACAGCTATAGCTCCAGCTTGGCTGGAAAACAAACTTGGCCAGTGAAGCTCAATGGAAGACACCTGAAACACATTACAGCATTGTTTATACTCACTGTAAGCTCCATCACACAAGGTGCAGAGGAAGGCGTATTTGAAGCTCAGCTTTATTGAAGGAACTAGACTTAACAGCTACATTTATACTATGCAGAGCCTGGTCCGGGCCCACTGTCTACTATTAGATTGTGAGAATAGCAGTGATATGCCTTTTGCTTACATCAAGTAATGTGCTTCCAGAAAACTCCAAGGCAATGTCCAGCCCACTTTGCGAGTGCTTGTTGCACCCTGTCTGATGCAATTCCCTCAGTTCTTCAGTCAGCCTTGTACTCACAGATGGCCTCTTACACCTCACTGTAGGCTGCATTGGACATGGCTTTGGACATGCTGGAAAAACAAACCACCAATAAAGGTGGCAGAGCTGCTGCTTTATGATTTTTCTCTTTACTTGGATGAGTACTAGTCTTATAGCAGAGAGGCACAGCAGGGACGAAAATGGTTCATTTAATGATAGAAATGCTGAACAGTAGTCACTCCAGCCAGGAGTGACTACTTTCTCTCAAAGTCTTCAGTCGGCCTTTGTGGATTTTTTAACGTAAGTTGGTAAGATAGCACAGCTTTCACACTTACCATATCAGTCTGGTGCCATGGCTTACGATGGAGCCCTGAGAATATGCTTTAATTTCACTATTTCACTATCACTATAAAAAAAATCCTGTTATTTGAATTGTAACAAAAAGCAGTCCTGAGTGCAGGAGCCCTTCAGAAAACAGGAAACTGGGATGTGAACTCTGTGCAACGCCACACTGAACTGAGTTTTTCCCACCCTGGCAGTATCATAGACACAGACAAGTTACTTTGAATTTTGACATTAACCTCAGCTATATAGGAAGAGAAATCAGATTCTGTTTTCCTTTCTCTCTCTTCAATGTCTGTTGGAGGATATACATTCGTTTTGAAAGGAGATGATTAATTCTATTTCCTCTGCCTGATGCATCTTCACATAAGTGTACTCATGCGACATAAAACATACTAGTGCAATGTACTCATGGAATATTGGTGACTTTTGGGCCTCTCTAGTTGTGTGGATATAGTGGATCTAAACAAGAAAGAAGCAAAAGGAGGACTTACAGAAATGGTCTGTTGCAATGATCAGGTGAAGGAAGAGAAAGAAAACTAAAGGAACGTGGATTGTTTAGTCTGAGAAGTGTATGGAGAAGGGATGTGATTGTTCTGCATAAATATATCTGGGAAGTAACCAACAGGAAGGGAAAAAATTAATTCAAGCAAGAGAGTTTGCATGAGGGAAAATGGTTACAAACTGAACATTGATAAGTATAGTCTGGAAACAGGATAGTGAGATTCTCCATTTCCTAAGAGGGACTCTACAGGCAAGAAACCAAATATCTTTGAATGATGTACTTTTGTCATATATTTTAGAAGATAAGAAAGTATCCAGATAACCAAAATACAAAATTCAATGGTACCTTGTGGTCATGCTCAATGACAATAGTCTTGCTAGCCACACCAAGATGGGGAGATATGCTGAACAGGAAGGATAAAAAAATATTTCCTATAAAGGGGCAATGTGCACAAGGAGATTTTCAGCTTTTTCCATGTCTGCTTGATTTAGGGATTAAAAAAGAAGCACACCCACTCCGTGAGTACCCAGTGAGTTGTGAAATTGTCCACACACCTCCCTACTCTCAGCTGGGTAGCTGCAGACAACTTGAACGTGAACAATTGCTTCAGTGGGTGTTCTGAAAACAATAAAGAATGGTTCTAGTTTTTGTCTAGACTTCAGGTGCTGAAGCTTTACCTGTAGCTGAACATGTAAACTTTAATGTCTGTAAGAAAACTTCCTTTAAATTGACATCAAGGTGTTATTACTCCTAACTGGACTAATTTGTTTGTTACCTTATATATAGTATATTTTTAACGTACAACAGATGTAACCTTAATAGATCAGTCATATACTTGGTCATATTGTATAAAGTTTAGGAAATATCCTGAACTTGTCTTGTGTTTGATGCTGGAACTTGTTTACAAATGGGCTTGGATACAAATGTTACAGAAGATTTTTTTTTTTTTACTTAGCAAACAGACCTAAGATTAAAATACAGTTTCCATGATAAAGTCTTTTTCTAAGATAACTTTAAATTATGGAAACTTGTTGCTTCAAAGCTGGTCTGAACTGCCTCAGCTTGAAGTTCCCAACATTTTTGCTTCTGACCCTAATTAATTTCTGTGGCCTAAAGTATGTTTTATCTTTCTCTGAGAGTATCTGGGAAATCTTTTTATTACTGCAATAGGACCTCCATAGATACTGAATAGCGGTTGCAATTCTTTTGCAATTATTCTGCTTATAGATGCATAGACCTGGAATAGAATTATAACAACAAAAAAAAAGTCAAAATGACTGAGTAGGAGGAGGGTAAAGAAAGACAGATGCAAAGATGATGTTGTATATGGAGAGGTTAAAAGATGGAATTTTTGTCTGTGAATGGACACTGGGTGAGAAGTAGATAGCCGAGAAAACCACAGCGGAGGAGTTAACAGATGGAATTTTGGTCTGTGAGAAAACCTCAGTTAGCACAGGAGAAAACAGATGGCTGGGTGAGAGAAAACAGCCCACAGAGATAAGAAAGTTGATCAAGGCTAGGGGAGGATGTGGAAGACGTGCAGTAATGGAGGAATATAAAGCACAATTCACAATTTTGTTTGCCTTGCAACATTCTGCTGTTGGCTTGAGCATGGTTGATACATGACTGCTGGATTATGGTAATATGGTAATAAAAGCCTACAAACCAATAGACGAGGTGGCTGTGGCGCGTGCAGCGCGCCTGGCCAGCGGGCACATACACCATAGGCTCCCTATGTTGAGAGGTGGCAACCGAGGTGTGTTCCAACATTGGCTGGCCATGTGTGTCGAAACCCATTCCTCTGCAAATATATAAATACTGGAATTTCCTGAAGAGCAGTGGGCCAGTGTACTGCGAGGTCACTGTTGCCTCTGTGGGGACGCCCACATAAAGCTGGCACCTACTGACTGCTGGACTGGGCTCACGGCGCAAGACAATACAAGAACGTACAGATGGTCCATCTTCCTCACAGTCCTCGGGTTGGTAAGACAATTGCTTTGCAAGATACCCCTAGTGTAATGCATGTCTGTAGTTAATAAAACGCTTGCTTTTCCCCTTTGTAGTCTGTGTATATGTGTTTACCCTTCTTGGGAATCTCAAAACCACCCTAAAACAGATGTCCACACATCTTAATAAAAATCACAACCATAGTGAGGACATATGCTTCTCTTAAGTGGGCAGTTTGAAGCACAAGAGTCTTACACCACAGAGGAAAAAATAGAACCTCAGAGGGCTATTAATCCTTGATAAGGATGACAGAGATTCATATTGGCAGCAAAAAAGTGAGGAAAAATACGTCAGTAAATTATGTACATTGGGAACAAGTGAACTGTGGCCTTGGTGACATATTTCTCTCCACTGACTAGAAAGTAAGCTTATGTATGTGCCTGAAATTAATAAGATGACTCTTGACACCCCAGTATCTGTCTTTGAAACTCTCTGAGCTGCAGTTTAGTACAAGAGTGTATCAGAAGAGAAAACCTCTGTATCTGCCCAGCTCTTGTATTGTTTCTCCAAGCTCCCACTACAAACCACTCTCAGAGACAGGATATCAAGCTACTTGCACTTTCAATTGACATAAGCCAGTGTATCCTTTTTTCTGTTCCTTAGGTTGCAGCAAACAGAAGATCCCATCCCTGACCAGGTCTTTTCTTGCCAGTAGTTGTGAAAATTATGATGCTATAATTTTGAACATTCAGTTTTTAAGGTTGTATACTGAACGGTTGTTGAGAGCAACGTTGGGGTTACTAATTATTTGTACTTGGGCACTGTGCTGGAAATTTCCTTGGTGCCAAACTGGCGATTCTGAAAAGCAAGACCATTACTCTGAGACTGCTGCACTGCACAGATCAAAGCTGAGAGCTTTTCCGTTAAATTTCCAGAGTATCTTGTTTTCCTTCTGCAGTCCAGCTGGAATTGAGTTGAGAACTCAACAGCATTTACTTTTCAAATCTAAAGCAAAAACATATGAAATAATATCTTTAATACCAGAAAATTCATTAATATAGACAGGTTGTTGTGGTCCTGTGTATAATACATATTTGTTCGTTTATAGTAGCCTCCGTAACTGTATTCCTCTTGATTGGTATAATTCTCTTGGCTTCTTTTGAAATGGACTGTCCACAAAAATGAGATATATTTTTAGCTTGCTGATCATAGCATGTGCACACTAAGAAGAAATTCTTATTGCCCGTGGGACAGCAAAAGACAATACAAATCAATATTGTAGTAGTAAGTGTTAGTATTGCCTGCAGTTGAGACCTCTGTTTATGTATTTCTCAGTATTCTCCTCTGTTTTATTTATGTTTAACTGTAGTTACCTAGTTTAAACTAGTGTCTGGATGTCATTAACTGAAGAGAAAAACACTGACTTTTAGGACAGACATTACTGAGAATTGTATTGAAAAATCTGTAATTCCTAATTTCTTAAAGAAGCAAGTCCTCTTTATTCAACTTTACATATGTCTCAGGTGTACCTCTGTAGTTTATTTTTTCCTTAAACTTCCTCATCTGTAGAGTTGCACTGACCTATTTCTTTGTCAGATTTTTATATTGCAGTTATGGAATGGCATGGTTGCCAAACACAAAATTCTGAATTCAGAGAGATGCACATACTAGAAATCAACCATGCTGTGACTTATCAAAATCAAGAAATGTTCACCAATGAAATCCAAAACTTTAGATTAATCAGATACAACAGATTTCATTCTCATATGGAATCATACAGAATAATCAGAAATGCTGGTCAGTAAAAGACAGTGATGCTCCTGCAACAACTGCAGAATGTCTGTAACAACAAGGTGAGATGCTGTTTGTCCTCTGAACGTCTGATTTGTAATTGGAGTATCAAGTTTAAGGGTTTAGTATATAAGGTGGTTGCTTTCTTGGCCATGGTGAAAAATTTCTCCTTGCTATTTTTGCAGGTATATGTCTGTTTATCTCAATTAATCAAATAAATGGAGATTAACTGAAAACGAAAACTGCAACTGTGCTCATATAATCCAAAATGAATTACTTAATAAAACTACTATTTATTATTTATGCAAAGATGCTTCCTTTATGTACCTATGATTTCACCAATATAGACTCTTCTGAAATATTTAAACTTAATGCTTATCTGCAGATTTTTTGGTATCAGGTCAATCATTTCAAATAGTGGTAAAGAATCCACTGAACACAAAGCCCAGTGAACTGTGCTGTCTGGCAGAATCATTAATTCTCACCTAATTCATTATAACAGCTCCTTTACTGTGCAGATGGTATGCAACTCTATGTGCAAAACTGATTCAGTACCTGTAAGAATGATGAGTGCTATTGAAAGACTTTTAAAGAACAATGCAATCATCTGTCACAGTCAACACAGCTTCACAAAGGTAAAGCCCTATTTAACTAATCTGATACCTTTCTATGATAAGGTCACCTCCCTAGTAGGTGATGGATGTACTTTTTCTCAGTTTTAGTAAGGCTTTTGGTACTGTCCCTCACAGCATCCTTCTGGACAAGTTGTCCAGCTGTGAGATGAGATGAACTGGCTGAACCGAAGGGTTCAAAGAGTTGCAGTGAATGCAGTTACTTCTGGATGGTGATTGGTCACCAGTGGCATTCTTCAGGGCTCAATTCTAGGGCCAGTTCTGATAAAAAATCTTTTTATCAATGATCTAGGTGCAGGAGTTGAATGCACCCTTAGGAAGTTTGCTGATGATACTAACTGGGAGGTGCTGCTGACTCTCTCAAGGGACAAGAAGCCTTGCAGAGGGATCTGGATAGATTGGAGCATTGGGCAATCATCAATGGCATGAAGTTGAACAAGACCAAATAGCAGATTCTGCACCTGGGATGGAGCAATGCTGGGCAAAAGTCTCAACTGGGAGAAGTGTGGCTGGAGAGCAGCCCTGCAAAAGGGGTCTTGGGGTGCTGGTTGACAGCAGGCTCAAAAAGAGTCAGCAGTGTGCCCTGGTAGCCAAGAGGGCAGACTACATCCTGCAGTGCATTAAACACAACATAACCAGCCGGTCCAGAGAGGTGATTATCCCGTTGTATTTAGCTCTGGTGCGGCCTCACCGTGAGTGTTGTGTGCAGTTCTGGACCCCACCATTTAAAAAGGATGTTAAGGTACTTGAATGCATCCCAAGAAGGGCAACAAAGTTGGGGAAGGGGCTCGAAGGCATGTCCTCTGAGGAGTGGCTGAGAACACTGGGTTTGTCTAGTTTGGAGAGAAGGAGGCTCAGGGGTAACCTCATTGGTCTCTCCAGCTGCCTGAGGAGGAGAAGTGGAGAGGGAGGTGCTGATCTCTTCTCCCTGGTACCCAGTGCCAGGATGCATGGGAATGGCTGAAACGGCGACATGAGGAAACTTTTGTTTACAGAGAGGGTGCTCAAACCCAGGAACAGGCTTCCTGGAGAGATGATCAATGTTCCATACCTGTCAGTGTTTAAGAGGCATTTGGGCAATGCCCTTAATAATAGGCTTTAACCTTTGGTCAGCCCTGAAGACGTCAGGTAATTGGACTCAATGGTCATTGTAGGTCCTTTCCAACTCCACTCCTCCTCTCTTCTCTCTTCTCTTCTCTCTCTTCTCTTCTCTTCTCTTCTCTTCTCTTCTCTTCTCTTCTCTTCTCTTCTCTTCTCTTCTCTTCTCTTCTCTTCTCTTCTCTTCTCTTCTCTTCTCTTCTCTTCTCTTCTCTTCTCTTCTCTTCTCTTCTCTTCTTTCTCTTCTCTTCTCTTCAAGATTCCTCTTCTATCTTCTGAATATGGAGTAAATGTATATAAATAAGCATATTTACATAATTAATAATAAACTGTGATAGATAAAATGGCATATGTGCTGCATTTTCAGGTCAAAAGAGAAGCAGATAGGTGGCCTATTTTAAGCAATACAAGAACAAGGAAATAATTTATCAAAACTAACAGGAACTTCAAGAAGTTTAATTTAGGGTCTCCAGCATGCAATGTCTGTGCTGTACTTCATGACTGTTATTTAAATTAAAGATTCCTATGCACAATAGACTTGAACCTTCTTGAATTGCAAACTACATGTAGTTCATTTATTTTTGCATTATACATTGTGGTTGCAGGGCCACAAGTCCCAGTGATGACTATCACTACAAAAAATTGGCAGCCAAATATAATTCTCAGTTATGCTGCCTTTTTATGGTCGTTGTAAGGTTTTTAACAGTAATTTCTGGTTTAAAAAGTTGTCATATGCAGTGAACTTTTGATTTAAAATAGTGACTGAGAAGTTTGATTTACTTGTTTTTCTCTTCTGGCCCATTTTGAACAGTTGCTCTGACAATTTAGAGGTGTTGCATAGTCTTGTGTAATACATCCAGGCCAAATGCAATGAGGCAGTTCAGGAGACCTAACACATTCCTTTACCTTCATTTCATAGCCACATCTTTGCTATACTGTCATGTAAGCAATACCGTTACCTAATCACATTTTAAAGATGGTGGGAAAAATTTATCCACCAGCAGAAATCATTGTTTATAGGTAGAAAATGTACTGTGAAATCTATTTAAGTGGCACAATTTGCTATTTGTGAAAAGCAGATCTTCTGTAGAACAAACAAAAAATTTGAATGTTCTGTCTTGCCTCCACCCCAATTTTCCTGCCTGCTGGATCCTAAAGCAAGGCTAAGAGAAGATAAGGAAAAGTACAGAATGGTTGTGTGTGTTCTGATACTGAACAGGACTACAGAATGAAATCAAGACCTTCCAAAACCCTTGGTACATTTGAGAAGAGGATTATTATTGGCATGTGGAAACTCTAGAATCACATCTACAGTTCAAGTAAGAAAGAAAAAGAATATAAAACTTGTTTCTCCTCTTTTGTCTGACTGCCCTAGCAATCAAATTAAAGAATCAATTTCCTTGCATTGGTAAATGAGTAAGGGAAACTACTCAGACTTCAGCTAGGGGGACATAATTCTGTAGCCTAAAGATAAAATGTTCCCCTGCAACATAGGTCACACTTTCCTATCTGAAATTTATAGTCACTCTCAATTGTTAAGTTTATAACTATGTATTAAAACTAATAGTATTAAATACAAATAATATTTTATACACCCCAAAAAACATTTATTCATTTGAGGTTAACCACTGAATTTCTCACTTAATAAGATCTGGTATGAGGATCTGAAAAAAATTGCCACATGGTACTCTATCCTTCATGGTGACACATGCAACTGAATCTGAGTTGAACTGAGAATAAGACAGAGACTTGTTTGGGCTCCATATTCCCACACTGTGGTTGTTTCTGTATATTCAGACCAGCAATTAGCTGTTGCAAAATATGGTCTTTCAAATGGCTTTTGATTCAGTTAAATGTGTTAACATATCACATACAGTTTTGACAGTACTGTTACCACTTGCCAGTAACAATAATTCTAAAACATATTTAAATATAACTACTGCAGTTGTTTCCATAGAGCACAGTATCTCTACAGAGCTGTTTCATGGCACCATTGAGGCTCACCTATTTCTAAGGCTTGATGATCAATTTGGCAACCAGAGGTGTTCAGCTTTTCTGCTAAAGATCTGAAAATATGTATTTAGCTTTTGCAGGCATTTGGAGCCTTGGATTTGCAAAACAGACTGTTTCTTGTGATGTTTGTGTAACTAATTGATTCTCCTGGTGGTGATGTAGCTGTAGCCAGCACTATCCCCAGAATTTCAATATGGAAGTGCTGAGAACATGAGCTAAGCAGCTGATAGTGGTTTCAGTAAAGTGAACTAGTGAGAGATTTAATCCTCAGATCATGCAGCATTTTTTGATAGTCCCTTTGACAAAAACGGAAATTTCACTTGCTAGACTGTTGACGTATTTTTGTTTTATTTTGGAGGAAAACTTCACAGTAATACAGATATCCTAGCACAAAGGTTTATGCATCTCTTAGGACTGTAATACAGATCTTAACTTGAGGTTGAAGAGGTTCCTGGACTCTGTGTGAGACCACAAAAGTAGTGTAATGTTTACTTTGTCGAAGTAATGTTTAGAGACAAAGACTATGAATTGGACAGAACAGAAATGTCTTTTCTCTGCTTGTTTTTTCTTGCTTGTACATCTATTCTTAATATTATTTTAAGAGCAAAAGAAAACAATTAGATGTGATCTATATTGTTTATTTATGAAGGAGTTAAAATCTTTGGGAGAGAGAGCTTGCTTTGCTGTATCCTAGTTGGCAAGACATGAGACAGAATTTGTTTCCAAATGGCTACATTAGATGGATTAATGAATAATGCAGCAATAAGGGAATTGAATAAGAATCGGCATCCTCCTTAATGCAACCTGTATTTAAATAGGGAGAGGAAACTCTGTTGGGCCGTGGCTTTCTGATGCCTTGTGCAAATTGAGGCTGCTTCTGAGAGTTAACTGGAAACATATCCTATAATGAAAGGCTTCTTTTAGAATTGTTGGTTTGGATAACTTTTGTTTGAGACTGCTACTACATTAGGGTTTAAATTGTTTTCCAGTAAATAGTTATTCCTTCTTCCAACTTTTAGCCCTTGGCTGCCAAACTCATAATGGAAACTAGTTGGTAAGATATATCTTTATGTTTCATGGAAGAAGCTGCTGTAGTTAATCAGGCCTGTTCTGGTGAAAGTTGGCCATCTCATTTATGCTCTCCCATGGTCATGGTCTCCCTCCTGTCCCCCAGCATGACAAACTCATGCAGCAGGTCCCTGTGAACAACAGCAGCATCTTCAACTTTACCAGAGCTACCTCTGATCATTCATCTGCCTAGACCCCTGACACAGGTGCTGGTTATAGTTACCCTTAAGTAGCCTACACTGTCACTTATGTGCTGAATGTCACTGTCACTGAATTTTTCTTCAGCGGGAAGAGTGATGCAAGATACCTACCAGAGTCCTACTTTGGGGGACTAGGAATAAGAGCAGAGTGGGGTGTTTTGAGGAGTCTTTCCATTGTGCGACACTGTTTTTGTACCATCCCTCATAGTGACTGAGAATGGGGCCTCGATGTTTTAGCTAAACTGAGTGTTAAAAACAATTTAACCAAAGATTAGCACCAGAATACATGGAGTAACAACTTAGGTGCTTATGAGTGTTGTATCAAGAAACCATCTGACACATGATTAAAACAGAGACTAAAACTTGCAAGTTATAAACTCCAGCTATCTTTTTTTTTTGTACAAAGCCAAAAAATATTTTACTCAAGTGCTGAGTCTTAGTTTTAAAGACAAATAAATGGAAATGTGATTTACTTCTGCTGGTTTTACATCATGTAGAGTTGAATTTAGAGGGGCTGTAATTTCTGTATGTCAAGCCTTGTACGTGTGCATATAATTTCTGTCAGCATTGGAGCAGCTTAACTTATAAACCATTCTTTCTGATCCACTTATGCAAATTTATATAAGTATTATAACCACTTAAGATTTTGAGCTCAAAACTAAAATGAGACACCCATACATCTGAATCTGGGTGTGTAGAAGGCTGGTATGGTACACTGGATCAAAACAGTATAAAGTATATGTGAATAGTTCTGTATTGTGGAATGTACATTTAAAATGCTTCAGAATTGTTAGACAGTGTGAAGTATTCAATTCAAATAAGAAAAGTTCCATGATTATATAACTTGTAAAAAAACAGATATGATAAAGATTGTTTTTTTAAAATCAGGGTAAGATCCTGGCAGTGATAATTTACAGAGGTCTGAAGTTTTTCCTACTTATATGCAATGCATAGACACACAGGTTGTTGATGTGTACAGCGGAATCTCTTGTGATTAGATAGCTATGTAATATAAAGGGAAAATTAAAAAGAATCAAAATCTGTTTTATTTTAAACATGTGTACCAAGCCACTAAGGAGACTTTGAATTTGAGAGATTTTTGCACTTGCAAGCAAAAGCGATCTTAACCTTGGCTTCGATTTTAAGATTACTCACAATGGCAGTCAAATATTTTAGACTTATCTCTTAGATAGGCATACAGAAACCCCTAGCTTCCTAACTCTTCCTGATCCTGTGTTCCTGAACTGAGGAAAAGGTTGTGTTTTCCATTTGTACAGACAGAGGAAACTTCTCCTTAAGGAGAGCTATTAAACTGTATTCTGGCATAAAATCTGGGACAGCTGATGGACTCAGAGAGCTGGAACAGTTTTTAGGTCATAGTGACTAAAATATGAATATCTTAGTTAAAAGAATGGAGCTGCAATGATTGTTCACTGGCGTGCAATCTGCCCTTAAGACATTTCCCATGTTGTTGGGGAAACATGTATCTTAATCATAATTTAGACTACTAATAATTTTGGTATTGCAAGTTATACTTGAAACAATAAGAAACCCAGTCTATGTGGGTAGGCATAAGAAAAGAAAGCAAGAAAATAAATCCTGAGGGACAATTCTTCCAGCAATGCAATTCCTACCACAAACCATGGCAGATATAGAATATATTGCACTCAACCAACAAATTCATATGAGCTCAGGGAGGAAATGAAATGGTTTCTTTTTTAATGCAAAAAGCACACTAAAAACCCTCATGCCTTTAATTGTCTTTTCCCATCAGCTTCCAGGCACTCAGAGATATAGAAATGGAAGCCACCATAGAATTATTGTGAACCTATTTGAATTTAATCATATTCCCAGTGGACATATGGGAGTTTTGTCAACGATTTAAACTAAAGAACTATCTGGCGTGAACTTCTTGTGCTCTCCATATTTACAATGGAAGGCAGGCATTATGATGTTTCCTTCAGTAGTCAAAATAGATTTAAGATCTGTTTCACCTCTTTAATTTTGATTGATGAGTATGTGTAGAAGGCCTCCAGCTGAAAGATATTTGTGATTTTACAGGATGTAAACCTGCAAAGTCTGCCTGGCTTTGGAGAAATCTTTATGCTTGCTTGGGATAAAATGATCACTCGTTGCTTGGCAAGTATTTAAAGGGAGGATTTCCAAATGCAAAAACAAATGTGTCTATTTTTTTTGTAAACAGATTAAAGAAAACTGTCTCTGTGAAAAAAATTATCTTTCCTTTCCCCCTCCTCTCCCTCATCCCATGTTTGGAATGAGCTCCCAGCCCTCTTGGCAACATGGCAAATGAAGTGTGCATTACTTGCTTTAACACTGTTCTAGAAGCTGTACTTATACCACGCCAGTGGACTGAGAGCTCAAAAGAGGGCACTAGAGTAAATGATGCAACTTAATGAGCTGCTGATCCAAATCCCTCTGATCAAAAAGTGCCAAAATAGCTACTAACTTCAGTGGGCTTTGGGAAGACCTATGAGAAGTGGAAGACTGCTCTTAACATATATTTTCTTTTTGTTTGGGATGTGGGTTTTTTTCTGGTTTTAATGAATGTGATCACACAATTAATGATCTGAACCCTTTCTGTATCTTTTGAAAGAACAAGTATATTTTTTCTTTTTGCATTTTGCAAATTCCTAACAAAGTGTGTTGTCCATTGGCAAAATGATATTTTGTAATAATGTCAAAGAAAACAATATTATTTTCAATAGTATTATATTTTATTTATATGCATCAATTTAATACCTGCTTGTAGGCATGTGTTCTTTTGGAGCAATATGTCTCGTCCATAAAGACAAAACAGTTATTTTCAATTTATTAGAAAGCATATATTGATTTTGCTTGTGACTTAGGACTTGCATTGGGGATTTTTTATGGGTTCTATTCTATTTTTAAATAAAAAAAAGAAAACAAACCACTATTAATTTTCACTGTAGGAGAAGCACAGAAGATTATGTGTTGTTAAAAAGACGGGAAGATAACTATGTATGTATGAATCTCAACAGCTACAGCAACAGAACATTTGCCTTTTTGTTCTTTCCCCAATTAATACCTGGCTGTGGGACCTCCTGTAATAGTGCCTGTTCCCTCCAGATAGCAGGACCATCATCCTAAAAAAGGAAATACTTTCTTGGTGACTTTCCCACAGACCTGGAAATTTAGTCCTGAAATACCAGGTTGGCCTGTATCACCTGCTTCAGGAAAAGGAAATTCAAAGCAAATTTTGTCATGTCATGCCATTGTTTGGAAATTATAACAGAACTGAATTAATCTTTCTGAAATTTGTCATTTTTTGTAATCTTACCCAAAATGATAACTGAACTGGGTTAATCTTATTGAAAGAAAGGGAGAAGAAAGATATATTACTTAATATGAAAGGTAGTTGGCTCAGGAATGGTTTTGTTTTGTTTATTACACTGTCTTCTGTAATGTTGTCCTTTGGTTTTACCCCCCCGCCCCGCCCCGCCCCAATATTTTCCAATACTGAAGTGGTCCAAAATGAAGTTACACTGGGTGCAAGGCTGGAAAGACTCTCTAAGATTGGACAGTTTTTTTATGTAACCTGAAGTAATTTGCGTAGGTTCAGGCAGCAATGTGCATATGGTGTATTCCCTTGTTGTGAAAATCCACTTTGGACTTGCTCCTTTCATTTCATGCTATACTACAAGAGGGGGAAGGCGATACTTACATATTTTGTGCTTGAGGCACAGAAGCCAGCAGAAAAGTGAGACATTTAGGCTCCTTTTTAGAATTGTGAAAGATTAGACACCTTCCTCTACAGCATCCACAAAATTTCAAATTATTACATTTGGGCTGCAGAAAAATCTCATGCCTTTGTGTGAATTTATGTGTAAATTTGATGTTTTTTGAAATGTTCTTTATTCTTTTGCAGTAGGGATTTGCATAATCTTATGATCTTATAACAGGGAAGATATATTGTGGGTATTTCTCAAGAGGTACTGATTATATTTTCTTCCCACTCATATTCTTTGGAATAGAATGGGGATTACAGTACTATAGTTGCTCAGTAACTAAGCCATCATTTTAAATTCTTACACTATGGATACATATTTCCTAAGTGCTAGTGCTGTTATCTTTCTGCACAGGTAATTAAACTGTTCAGGAAATATAACTTGTACCTTTTTTATCATTACTTAACTTTAAAAGTCTTGCTTGTTAGTAGTATGTTCCTACATGTGATGTGTTTTGTGTGTAAGATAGAACAGCTTCTGCACAGTGAAATAGTAATCACTTAAATCAACATTAGTGAGAGCTAGTTTGTTGCATATTAGCCGCAAGAACTAATATGCATCATATGTGTGACTGTACCTCTGGTTTTGAGTGTAGACATTATTTTCCTTTTATCTTGACAACAACAAAATGGGTTAGCATTAGATGACATTTAAAGCATCATCTGATCTGTAGGACAAAGCACACTAATAGTACTGTCATCTCCAGTATCTCTTTTCTTGCAGTTTGTGTGGATTATTTGGAATACAGTGTATCTTCTAATATTTAGTTTGGGAAACTGGAATTAAGATTATTGGATTCTGTTATTGCTGCTGTCCCTGAGTGTTGGCAGTCATTTTGAAATTAATTTTAATAATATATTTGAACCCTAAATCTCATTATCTTATGTGTTGATTGCTTTAATGAATTATATTTGTGCATAATTCATATTTTTATTTTAATATCTTAAAACATTTGGTCATTCATAGGAGTTTAGAAAATCCCAATCCCTAACAGTACTGTGGCAATGCATTCTATAGTTATCCCCAGTTATAGGACTACATCTGACTTGTGAGAAACACAAGTCATGTTAAGTGTGGGGAGGGGCACTAACTTGTCATATCTGTGATTTCTGGTAGACCCGTCCCATAGAGGAGCAAAATAAAAGACTGCTGCATTTTCCAAGATGGAAACACTAGGCGCTATGTTTGTTGAAATTTCATCATTCTTTGTTAAGATCTTTACTTTTCTTGGAACTTGAGTATACTTCCACCTTCCAAAGTTTAACCCAAAGGCAGCTAATGAGAATTATTATTTTTCATCCATGTTTTCTAAAGAAATGAGTTTGTGGATGTTATATTCTTTCATCTTTCAGTAGAAATTCACGTATCTAGTGTCTCAGTGTTTGTATTCATGCTGTTGGCAAGAAAGCTAGATACATTTCAATGTCTGTTTAATATAACTTCTGTATTTAAATATAAGCATATGGACTAGCTAAATCCAAAATATAGAGCAGGGAGTTTTGGGGGTTTGTGTTTTTTTCATATATTAAGTGACATTTGCCCAGAACTCTGCAGTTCTATATTTCCCAAATGCATGTTTAAAAAAAAAGAGAAAATTCCTCTCTGTTTTACATTTAGTACACAACTTTAACAGAAGATTGTACATCATATTTACTTGTTTTGGAGTGACATATAATATACATTTGAGCAATCCACCTTTCTCTTGTCTGTTTTGTTTTTCCAAAAATATTTTAATATCAATATATTTCTACAGACTTGAATGTGTTTTCCTACTATTTTTTTTTTAAAACCTTTTTATAGATCTGATTTCTGTTAGGTACGCAAATACATGTGAACTATCCAAATAGAGATAGGTTATTTTTTTGTGTTTTTTAGGTTAATATAGTAATTCTATTATTTATCAGTCCTACAAAATTAGAGGACATCATTAGCAGGACATTTTTATACTCTTGTATTAGCAGCAATAGGACTTTTCTGAATAATTTTATAGGTGGTATTTGAAAGCCTCACTTTTCTAATGGCAGCTTGCTACTTAACAATAATGCATCAAAATGAGACAGGCAGCAAAATTACTTATATTAACATGAATGTAATATTTATATATACACCTCTTCAGTTCTGTCAATAATGGAATATTCTATGCTACTATTTAATACCACCAAAAAAGATTCAGGGCTTATTGTGGCATGCTACTCCTGGTAGGCTTGTCATTAAAAAAAAACCCCACAGGGCAAATTAGTCATTCTGACATTTTACAAAACAAACTAACAAAAGTGTAATCTGAAACTGTGAACTGGTTTGATGCATTAATTGAGAAACTGTTAACATTTCATATGAGAAAAAGAGTGTTCAGAGGGACTGAACAAGTCAGGGACTTTCACTTCCTGAGAAAAATTACCTATAGAGTCCAAGCAGAGACGAATCAGTATAACTTACAGCAATGTATGGTATTCATCAGCTGTACAATTTGCTTTTAACTCACTGGGAAGGTTTGGACTTTGCATGAAATATTTTTGAAACTAGTCAGATGAATAAGACAGAATGAATAAGACAGGTGAATAATTCCCATTTATCAAGAATCTATACAAAACCAATCACCTTGCACATAGAGCAGTGGTATCCAAATTGCTTATGCATATTTATTTGCATATGTTAGAGATTTTTGATACAAAAGGCTTGAACATGAGCTAATAAAAATATCTGGGGTTTGTTTTTTTTGGGAGGTGGGGAGGGGGGTGTTGCTTTTTTTTTAATAGGCCCTCAGATTGGTGCCACAGCTTTACTCAAGTCAGATTTGAATGTTCTCTCACTTGCTAGGTTTCCAGGAATGGGCCTCACATTCAAATCATATGTTCTTTAGTGCAATCTTGCTAAGGTTGGAGTTTTGCTCATTTTTTTAAAACCTTGTGTTACTGCCAGGGAACTGAAGTAGACTTTGAAACCTTAGGTATATCCACAGAACAGGGACACTAGGAAACAACATATTTGTTTCCTACAGAGCCTCACTAAACCATTGCAATTCTAATGTAAAGGCATCTGTCAAAGCATAAAAGTGGTATTTTAGTCCTTCTGCCCTTGCAGTCTCAACTTATGTGCTAAGAAGGGATCACATCACCAGCTGGCAGGCAGGGAATGTCCCAAGAATGGGGTATCTGTGCAAGAGGGCCTGGGGTACCGCTGACCCCGAGCTGCACTTACAGTTCTCTTAGTTTTCATACCTGCCTCAGACCCCCTCTAATCCTGGACTTGTATACCACACCTGTGGGGTGATATTCTGGGGCCTTCCTTGTTCTTCAGGGACCTTCACTCTGAGATCAGGTCAGTTTGACCTGCTGTCTGTGGCACAAGGGTGAAAGAGAGACCTGAGTCTGCATTAGAGGGGTAATCCTATAGGGTTAGCTCTTGGAAAGGTATATGTGGGGTGAGTCTCAAGTCCATTGGCATAATTTACACCAACTAAAGGTGTTTTGGAGCTGAGCCCTTGGGTTTAAAATTAGGGATATCCCATGAAAACAAGCTGCAGAGGTAGGCAAGTGGTTGTGTGTAAAACAGGTGTAGTTGGGTTGCAAAAACCTACTAAATGGTGCCTATTTACATAACAGGTTATGCATACACCATACCTATACATGCAACATACCTATATGCACATCCAGTGATGTTCTGGCAGGTTTCTGTGAGATACTGGGGAGCATTATATGATGGGATGCTACTCTAAAGGCAAGCTGCTCTACAGCCCAGGGTAATGCCAAGGCACAAGGAAATTTGCTGAATTGCGAATGGTGCTTGTCATGTTATGGATTTCAGACATCAACTCTTGCAATAAAATTTGTCTTGCCCTAGCACCTCTTCAGCATTTTTGAGCCTCAGTGTACTGAGCTGTAAAATGGAGATAAAATGTGCTTATCCCCTAAAAAGCAAGGTTTCTTCATCTACAGATTAATATTTTAAATTGGCAAAATGGGTTTAGAAGCGAAGAGTATACCAGTTAAATTAATACTAGTAGATAACTGTTGTTAATGTCGAAAGTACAGTTCAGAATCCTGAAATTGAAATGCTATTGCAGACTAAACTGCCACATGGCAAAGGTGGCCTGAAAAACAACTCCATTGCTTTGCAGACAAATACTGCAAAGATAGTACACAAGAAGGTGATGCAAGTATATCAAATGAGATGTAGAGAGCCGACAGTTTAAAGAATTCCGCATGAATGAAAATGCTTTATTCTCATAGATTTTGTGTTCTGCCTTCACTTATACATCTGCAGTTCCACTGGTTTCAATAATATTGTTCATCTGTAAATCAGAGGAGAATTTGTTTATCATTATTATTTTTTGTTAATGCAGTCTTCATAGGTTATGGTTTGGAGTTTTCTAATATCTATCTCCGCTGATTCTGGAGGGAAAATCTTTGTTATATAAAAAGACGTGATGTCTGGGATGCCCTGTGAATTTTGTTAATTTCCCACAAGCAGAACTTTTATAGATTTTTAAGTCCTGTGTAGCATCTTAAAAAAAGAGGTGTTGGAGGTCAAGACTGTTCACGTGATTTTGAGTAAATAGCTGTCAGTAATACACAACCTGGGTTAGATATAGAGCTGTGGTTCATCAGAGTAACTCAACTGTAGTTAATTTACATTAGGTATGAGGCAGCTAAAGTTATCCCTCTGCCCAGGCAGGAGGCATAGAAATAGCTGAGACACCAGGACAATCACTGGAGACCTCTACAAATGCATGCAGTAAATACAGGATGGTATATTATGAATGTTGAAGATTAAATTAAACTGGGATCCTTTTTTCATCACATCTTGTTATGGGAAAACTATTTCAAAGGGTTTGGCTGTCTTTAGGGAAATGCACTAATTTTAGATCTTCAGTGTTTTTTCCCTTGAACTGTGAGCAATTGACCTTGAGTGGAACAGGAAGTGGTAAAGGGCAGCAGCCAAAGATGCTAGAAAATAGCTGATGTCTGAGTTTTCTGAGCAAAAGTACAGCTGCAAAATGCTTAAAATTAACAACATTTAACACAGAAAGTGATTTGAGCCAGCTCTTCCACAGATATAAATCAGTCTGTATCTGTTACTGCAGTGGCATTCTTCTGACTTACACCATTGCAAACTGTCTAGGAAAAAAATAGTCAAAACATCTTTTCTCAGTTGTTCTCAGTTTTTTTTCTCCAGCTGAAAATCAAGATGATGAGTCTGCTTCAGTTTTAAATAAACTATCTCTGCTTCATTTGCATTACTCTCAACTCTCACTGTTGTGACTATGGAAAGAATCAGACCTGTTCATGTCTCATTTTAAATTATATTCCTTGATTTTTTGGCATTAGTATGATACTCTCAACCAGTGCAGTTGTTGTTGCAAAAAGGTCAGATAATCTACAGGTGATTATCTTCCTTACAGCTCACAGGTTTCATGGACTTTGATGCATTTAAAAATAAAAAAAAGTCATCTGGATGTAAAAGACTAATTTGGAATTATTTTATAAAGCAGGGTAATAAATACATGAGATGCCCACTGTGTAGCTGGAAGTTATGAAAATAAGCAGAGAAAAGGATAGTAGTGGTGCAAACAATTAGCTCAAGACCTAAATTGTCCTATGTTTAGTGTTTAGCTGTTGAAGTTGCAGCTGCCAGTGATGCTAATATCGGGTCCAGGTTAACTGGTAGGACCAAGGAATATAGTTTTTTACTGAAGGACAGAAAAACAGTGATGCAATGACAGCCATGTGCATATCTGAGGGTAGAATTTAGCCTGTGAGTGACCTCTATGTTAGATGTCTAGGAAGAACTAGATAGGGAATTTTCTGATGAGACACTTTCATACTAGAACATATTCTTAGGTGGAAGTTAAACACTTCAGAAGCAACTTCAAAGCTTTTAAACATTTGTCAGGAAAAGATTCTCAGCTCCAGAATGGAAACCTCTCACAAACAGAGAGAGAGATCCTTACGTTAGCTGGCTTGTCTACATTTGTCTCTTTTCCCTGTTTTAAAAATTGTCTCAGTATAGAATGGATTTTTTTCTTTTGATAATGACCTGGAGATTTCAAACTGTGAAAAAAATTCCTTAGGCAACTATTCACAAGAGAGAATAAAAGATATGAGATCTGTGAAACTTGAAGAAGAATAATAGCGTTATAATATGTTTTTTTAGATTGAGTAGGTTTTAGATATCAGTCTGATTTTTGAGAAAAAATTAATTCACTTTCAATAACAGCAAATAAATAAATAAATGCAGTTCTCAGAAAACTGTAAACTCCAAGAAATAAAGCTGTGGTCAAGCAACATCAATTAGCAGGCTGAAAGTAAGGCAAGCTACTTCCAGCAATGCATGTTAACTGAAGATTACAAATGTACATAAGCCTTCCAGTTAAGCTGATGTAACTATGCCAGCTGGTGCCAACTGCTTTTGAAAAATGCAAACAGAATGGATTATTTATCAATCAGAAAACCAGGTGTTACCTGGACCTCCATGGGGGAATGAGAAACAAATAACACTGAGAACAGCAGTAGCTCTCCTTCGAAAGAACTTAATGCCTTTCAATTCAGGGTCATAATTATATTGTTTTTGTTGATGTTTAAAGCTGTGAATAACTGCAGTGCTATAAATGAAAACTTTCCAAGTGTGATCTTTTAATGCTGAATGATCATGAGTACAGTTCTTGCTGTGTTTTCAAGTATATATTAAACAATCACTAAGAGGCTTCAGGAACTGCTTTTACCAGTGAATAATTTATTAAAAATAAGCCTGATTTTTTTTTTTAAAGTGGCATACAATTCCTTATTTTCTGTTTTTTCCTAGCATAGGATTCATACAGGAATTATTAACTGTCTGTGCTTGTTCTTTTTCTCCATTTTTTAAGAGACAGAGTCACAATCTTATGTACCCATACTTGCATGTACACAATGTAATATAATAGTCAAACTAATTTTTAGGAAAGGCAGATGGAGAATACCAACTCCCTTAGCAAATAACAAAAAAACCCCCTATTTAACAGGTTTAGGAAACCCTACAAGTCTATTTGTTCATGAAAAGTACTATTAATATATGTTTGAATCGTTAATGAAGATAATACACTGCAAAAATCTGAAGAACGACAATCTGAATAGAATTAGGAAAAGGAAATATTAAATCATTTTTTAATACAGACATTTAGGACAAGAATACACTTTCTACTGATACTTTTAGGATTGATTATTTTTCACATAAAATTCCATATTTAAGTGTTTTACTGTTTCCTGAGGTTTATCACTGCTTGGAAACTTGAAATGCATAGTAGAGACTTGGTCTGGTCCCTATTAATGAAGGTTAATTTGTTTTCTGAAATAGAAAATAATGTCAAATCATGCTATTTGAGAGGTAAAGGTAAAATTCAGAGTAAAACTCTGTTCTCTTCTTTTTTCTAGTTTGCCACAATGTGATTTAGATGAGTTCTGTTTATGACAAATAATTTATCAACATTTCCTTGCAAATTTCCCTTTAAAGAATTAAGCCATACTGCTGTGGGAAACTGCTTTGTTACTTCTGCAGCTGCCAGCTTATTATCTCTCTGTCTTCCCACTTTTCTTACGAATAAAATACATTTCAAGCTCTTTTGCTCCAAGAGATTATGCTAGAATTATTTTAATGATCTGCTCTGTTTACATTTGGTGTCTGTTAAAACAGCATATACTGAGTTTTTCCCACAGACTTTTAATAAATGTTGACTTTTTTAGCCACCATGCTAGTTTATGCAACACAACTTCTCTGAGCACCTGTCAAGGTGATTTTTAATCTAACTCACTTTCTCTATGGTTTCCTGTGTGACTCCCACCTTTCTGGCACACCTGAGAAGTATGTATGGCTGCTTGGGGGAGAAGGCTGGGGCTGCACAAGCTACTTCTTCTGCCAAGAATATGTATATCAGACAACGACTTGAAAAATATCTTCTGCATAGATGACAGTAAACACTGTGGCAATTGTGAACCCACCTCCAATCTTGTCTTCTCTCATTCCAGAAAATACAAAGTGTTATATGTATGTGATTTTTCATGGCTCACTGGTAACATTGCAATGACTATTGTGTTGAACATCTGAGTAGACATTTAATTTACCCAAATAATTAGCTCAGTTCTCGGCAATGCTTTTGTTTCAGGCCATTGTACATCAGATACTAGTCAGTATCTTGATCGTGATAAATACAAGGAAAAAATCATGTTTAAATTCCAAATTATTTATGTAATGATAGATATCCTACCTACAGCCATATACTCTTGTATCCTAAAATTATCCTGGAATAAGTTTCACACTTACTTTTTTATGTCAGCTGTTCTTGATGTTATTTCTGCACTATGTGTATAGTGAAATCCAAGATCCACTGCTTTAAAAGTTGCAGTGGATTGATTGCACCAATCTAGTCTATTGTGCATGTAGACTTGATTTCAGAGGGGAAGGGGTTTTTGAGATTCAGGATGCAAATTGACATACTTCTCATGTTTGTTCTAGATCTTTGTTTCAGCTCATCTGTTTTTTTCCAAATTCAAGCAAAGGATTTAGCTTAGATTTAACCCGTTTAGCATAGGATCAGACAAAGTCCGTATTTTTTCTTAAGGGAAGTTTCATCTGTGCTTTTCCCCTGAATTTTCCACTTGGACCTTTCCCAAAGGGGAACCACCTTCTCTTTCCAGTTTACCCCATACAGCCCTGTTATATCTCCATCTGTGATTCCCCTAGCACCTGGAAGTACCTTGGCAATGGGGCACAATAGGGTCTTGTGCTATGGGTTGTTTGCTTGAGCCTGTCCACAAAATATTCAGAAGAATCAAGGACAATATATACAAAGAAACCTCCAGACCCTGCCACAAGGAAATGGCCTGCTATCATGTTTCAAAGCTCTTCTTTAAAGTTTGAATATCTCAAAAATGTAGGTAAATGAACACCTAGCCCATGTGACAAGCTTCTCATTCTGCTTACATGGCCATTAATACAGCTTTCTAGTTTGCTTTCTTTAAAGCGACTTTCTTCCTTAAGTTTCAAGTGTAAAAACACCGGCTTGAGATAATACTGTCTTCAGGCAGAAAAAATCTGAAGCATGTCAAGCAATGTGGTGTAAGCTGAATAGAGGACCTCTTGCTAATATTTTGTCATGAGCTGCAGTTGAAAGTCTGCAAAGGTTTTAGTTAGCCTCTACCTTTGTGCGTCGAATGAATGAAGTAGAGGCTGTACATTGAAAAAAAGAGGAAAATAAATTTTTACCAGCCCAGCTTAGAGTATTTCTAGATATGAATACAAAGAAAGTGGAAATCACAGGGAACTTAGAAATCAGCCCCTTCATTTCTAATATGTAATATCACCTAGATTCTTAGCAGCAACAGTAAATTTTGGAAGTAATATTTATGTTTCGGTGTTTATCCCGATCTAGTGTCTGTGACTTGATAGCAAAATTATACATCTCTATTTTCTCCTTCTGATTCCTTTCACCTCCTCTGCCTTCAACATAGCACAGAAAAAAGTCTGCTTTTTGCATAGCACTGACTTTGCTGTGCTGGTAAGACATTCTTTTTTTAAGGAATTACAGTCTTTTGGACTTTTGTAGCTAATATACAAATACTCCTTTTTCATTATCCTCTAGGAATGAACAGATCTAGCTACTGAACTAATATTGAAACTCTATCGATGAAATTAGTTAAGGTTAGGCAATGTTTGCCCTCAGCCTTTTGCAACTTCTAATACTATGAATCTTAAGTAATACACACTTTTCAGTAGGTTGCACATCAGTACCTTGTATTTGTACAAGTACTAGCAAACAAACTGGTATAAAATATTTTCATGTCCTAGTACTTTTCCTTTTGATTCTTAGATTTATGTAGAAGTCATAATCAATATTTTTATTAAAATATTTGAATTTAGTGACAATTTAAGACAAGAGCATAAATAAAAATAAAAAATTAAAAACTTGTACATTTGAAAAGTTTTGTGCCAAGAAAGGTAAAAGCAAATTTGTGTACCTGAGTGTCTGAAAGTACAGCAAAACTTGTCCATCTTTAAAATAAAAAACAACCACTCTGTTAAGTCATCCAAAATATAGAAGGTACAGTTCAAATTATTCCAAAGGAAAGAAAGATGAGCTCAACAGCCAATAAAATATTACCATTTGTGATTCTCTTTGATGGATATTTAATGGCAAAAACCACTCTTCCCTTTCATGGAAATGTGACTTATTTTATCTATATAGAATTACATTATTGGAATTAATTTGCAATATTTGGAATAAAATAACAATATAAACCTGTGGGGCTGAGTGTTGGGTTTTTTCTACTATTTTTTTTTTTAGATGTCTCTTCTAGAAGGAATATTATCTCTCTTTTGCAAAAGACTTCAATTTTATTTCTATCTTTTTATGGGAGAAAAAAAGAAAGGATTGTTTGTTCTGTTTTTAAATACATCCACTCTACTGCTTTTTATAGAATTGTTGTGGGGTACGAACAGTATCTCTTGTACATCAGGGCAGTGTAAACATCTAGAAAATTCAGGAAAGTGTATCTCATTTACAGATGACAGCTGAAATTATGCACCAAATGCCCTAAAATGTGAATACTGTTAATTCTTTTTAGTGATTTTGCGTCACTGTAATATCTTCTATAAAAGATATTAAGCTTTTAGAAGACTTGAGGAAGGAATATAGCACTGTTTGGGTTTGTTTTATTTTATTTCCTAATTGTATCTTTGCCTTCTGTTTCTCAAGCCACTCTTTTCACAAGCTCCACAATAAAGGATAAACATTTACTAGAATATTTCATTGGATGCTATGACCATAAGGTACATTTCTGTGCTCATATTTTCAATTAAACGATAGCTGTGTCTGTCATTTAATGTCTTCTGGGGCTTGGAATATGCACTCTAAAATTCACTTCTCCATGCTAGCTTTCTCATAATTGCTCTGCATTTCCATTCAGCTGTTACTCCTGTGCTCTCATGAGATTTGCTTTCAGGTGTTTTTAAGCATTCTTATGAACTGGGGAAAAGTCAAATTAAATTGTAAATTAAATATGTAAACTGTCTTGGTGTCAGAGTAAAGAGCAATCACTGTACCTCTTGAGCAATGTGGCTCCAAAATAATCTTGAAGATCTATAAAACGCATCAAAAATCTAAGCTGTGGAAAAGAATGAGGAAAAAATCCAGGCAAAACCAAGAGAAAATATACATATGAAAAGATGTTGGGAATTATTATGCTTAACTCACTGTGGGTAAATAGGATCTCCAGAGAGAGAATAATTATTAATTTTATTCCTTAGTTACATATTCATCCAAACATAAGTAACAATGGAGACAATAGCTTCGTGAGGGATTTTTTAATATGAGAAAGTTGTTGTGTAGTCCAAAAGCCCAGGGTAATTTTCGTGGAAAAACTACCTGAAAAATCAAATCTAAAACTCTTCTGTTTGCTTTACAGATTCAGTGCTGACCAAAACAGATTGTGAGAACTGAATTGCTATAGAAATGCTGGATTTTCTCAAAACCTTTTGTAATGGTAGGCAAATAACCTTTAATACCTGGTCTGACTTTAACAGTCAGACCAGGTATCCTCAAGGCATTCAGCCCCCTGAGCTGGAAGACGGGGATGGAGAGCACAATGTACTCCTCATAATCCAGCAGGAAACAGTTAAGGACCTGTTAAACCACCTGGACACCCACAAGTCTATGGAGCCTGATGGGATCCGCCGAAGAGTACTGAGAGAGTTGGCAGAAGAGCTTGCCAAGCCACTTTCCATCATTTATCAGCAGTCCTGGTTAACAGGGGAGGTCCCAGATGACTGGAGGCTTGCCAATGTGACACCCATCTACAAGAAAGGCCAGAAGGAGGATCCTGGGAACTACAGGCCTGTCAGCCTGGCCTCAGTATCGGGGAAGATCATGCAGTGGTTCATCTTGAGGATGCTCACAGGGCATGTGCAGGACAACCAAGGGATCAGGCCCAGCCAGCATGGGTTCATGAAAGGCAGGTCCTGCTTGACCAACCTGATTTCTTTCTATGACCAGGTGACCCGCCTAGTGGATGAGGGAAAGGCTGTGGATGTTGTCTACCTGGACTTTAGTAAAGCCTTTGACGGCATCTCCCACAGCATTCTCCTGGAGAAACTGGCGGCTAATGGCTTAGACAGGTGTACTCTTTGCTGGGTAGAGAACTGGCTGGATGGCTGAGCCCAGAGAGTTGTGGTGAATGGCGTTAAATCCAGCTGGTGGCTGGTCACAAGCGGTGTTCCCCAGAGTTTGGTTCTGGGGCCGGTCTTGTTCAAAATCTTTCTTGATGACCTGGATGAGGGGATTGAGTGTTCCCTCAGTAAGTTTGCAGACAACACCAAGTTGGGTGGGAGTGTTGATCTGCTGGTGGGTAGGAGGGCTCTGCAGAGGGATCTGGACAGGCTGGATCGATGGGCAGAGGCCAACTGTATGAGGTTTAACAAGGCCAAGTGCCGGGTCCTGCACTTGGGTCACAACAACCCCATGCAACACTACAGGCTTGGGGAGGAGTAACTGCAGAGCTTCCCAGTGGAAAAGGACCTAGGGATGCTGGTTGACACCCAGCTGAATATGAGCTGCAGCATGCCCAGGTGGCCAAGGCCAACAGTGTCCTGGCCTGTATCAGAAATGGTGGCCAGCAAGAGTAGGGAAGTGATCGTGCCCCTGTACTCAGCACTGGTGAGGCTGCACCTCAAATCCTGTGTTCAGTTTTGGGCCCCTCACTACAAGAAGGATGCTGAGGTGCTGGAGCATGTCCAAAGAAGGGCAACGAAGCTGGTGAGGGATCTGGAGCACAAGTCTTATGAGGAGCATCTGAGGGAACTGGGGTTGTTCAGTCTGGAGAAGAGGAGGCTGAGGGGAGACATTGCTCTCTACAGCTACCTGAAAGGGGGTTGTGGCGACGTGGGTGTTGGTCTCTTCTCTGAAGTAACCAGTGATAGGATGAGAGGAAATGGCCTCAAGTTGGCCAGGGGAGGTTTAGATTGGATATTAGGAAAAATTTCTTCACCGAGAGAGTGGTCAAGCATTGGAACAGGCTGCCCAGGGAGGTAGTGTGTTGGGATCACCCTGCATGGCTCGACCTTAAGGAGAAGGAGCTGTGGCGTTGATCTGCACGGCTCAACCTCAAGAAGAAGGAGCTGTGGCACTGAGAAGCTGGGAAACAGCTGGATACCTGCACGGCTCGGCCTTGAGGAGAAGGAGCTGTAAACAACTAAGAAGCAGCGAGGAAAACAGGAACACCTGCAAGCAGCGAATCCTGACTGTGTGAGAGGCGCATGGACAGCGCGTGATATTTTGTATATAGCCAATTGCAATAGTGTGTGTAACAAGTTGTAACCAATCATGAGTGTGTGCGCAGTGACTAAGCGAAAATTATGATATATATTGGAGTCAGACAAGACAATAAACGGCTTCGGAATATAACTCTCATAGAGTTGTGAAGTCCATCCTTCTCCCACAGTGGTGGAGTTACCATCTCTGGAAGTATTCAAAAAATGTGTGGATGTGGCGCTTCAGGACATGGTTCAGGGAGTGTGGTGGTGTTGGGTTAACGGTTGGACTTGATGATCTTGAAGGTCCTTTCCAACCTTAGTGATTCTGTGTGATTCTGTGAAATTTTCAAGAGTCTTGGCACATAGTACGGAATAAAAAATCTTCACTGTTCACGAGATTGTCTTTTCTGGCTGAATGGAGTTTGCTCCCCCTCCCCTCAATTTCTCCTAACTTCTTATTTAGTACTCTGATGTAGTAACAATGTAACTTTTTTTCATCATAGGTGAAGCCAATTTATAAATGTGGAATTAGCTGAGCATGGTAAAATAAGGAGGGGGATGGGCTTTTTAGTATGCCTGAAACAGTTCTTAAAATACTTGGAAGTACTCACACTTGGGTGAAATATAGAGCTTACTGTTAGGTAATATTGGCAATCAAAGGTGTAACATTCATGCTTCATGTAATTTACACTGAAAGAGAGCATCCAGAAAGGCTGTGGCTTTTGGAGGAGAGTTTAATCCTTTTTTATTTTTAAATGCTGGAAATACAGGTTCTCAGTTTCCCTTCCTTTCCTCTCTACCCACTGAGCTTTCAGTAGCATTTCAGATATGGTCAGCATTGACTCCAGGCATGACACTGAAAGCTCTCCTTTTTGTTTTTTATTATAAGGGATAGTTTTATCCATAACATAACAGTGAAGTTCCATATTGGCAAGATGTAAATGTATTTTGGGAAGCCTCAGATGTTTCATGAGGATGGATTCTCTCTAGAACCATTGAAGGACAAGTAAAAGAGGGGTATGTGTTTATAGCAGACTGCAAGTCTTTTTGGAGCACTCTTCCTAAGGATACCTTATTGCTGAATAGCAAAATTTGCACTCTTAAAATGGCATGGAGCTTAATTTCATGTTTATAGTCTCTTACAAAGATTGGTTATATGGCATGTCCTGGAATGTCATCATTCACTTCTGAAACAAGGAATAAAATAACCTGAGGATTAGTAGAATGCAACAGTATTTCAACGATTTCAGACCATATCCTCACAAGACATAAGCACATGCTTAATTTTGCTTGTAGTAGTTCGTAAAAACAGAGTTAAGCCTGTGTAGGACCACAGCATGGACCAACATGTTTATCTGCTTACACTACACTGCCCTTCATTAAACTGTGTTCTTTCTGAATTGCTCTGGATTTGAGCTATTGAAATCTGCAAGGCTCACCAGGAAGCAAAAAATTAGCACTCATAGTCATTACCAATACCATTTCCATTTGTATCTTAAATGTTTGCTTTAAGTAATTATATTAAGATGCTGGTTTTTACTAAATTTTTGCAATCCTCTAATGAGTTATCCTTGAGAATTCACAGATTAATATGGTTAAATATCTGTTTTGGAAACTGTATCTTGCCTGTCTTTGTTTCAGTTGCACTTCAACTAATGTTTATCCTTTCTTACACTTCCAGACAGTGCAAAAAATTTTTCCTCTGCTGCAGGTGATGGCAAAGTTCCCTTTGACTTTACTTTATGTGTTGTCAGTGACCTCAATGAAGTAAAAATTCTACTTAATGAAGTTGTTTTACCTTTCTTACGCTGTAATTATTCACATGTCAAGAAACAAAATTCCATAACACATTTTTTTGTCTCTGTTAGCCTCAAAAAAACCCCCATAAAATGAAAAAAAGAAAGGAATAGTGTAATATCTGGAATAAACCAAACAGACAGACTTCAGTGGTTTTTATTTTATTTAAACCTACTTGAAAAGAGAATAAAACAGACATTAATAATAAGTGAAGAATGAAAGGAAAGCTAAGAAAAATAATTGGGCTTTCAAATATGTGTATTGGTATAGGAGAAGGAAGTGCTCTGGTTTGTGTCATTTCTGTCAGGAATGCGGTAGCGTATCTGGAGGTGCTTTGGGACACTACCTGACTCTAGCTAGCATCTGATAAGGAGAAAAGGACACAGACCTGTCAACATTGCCATTTAAAGAGGTAATGATAAAACTGATGACTGATTCGCTTGGTGATGAATTTCTTCAGCAGCCTCAGCGGTGATTTTTCCTTGAAATAGCTTTAAATGAGAAGACTGACAATTTTCCACTAACAACTCAGTAGATTTTTTTAATGACAGAGGTAATATTTTTTTGGGGAAAAAATTATTATTACACAGCCTCTTTGACTTCTTCAGCTCTAATCAAACAATGAGATAGGTGACACAAGAGATTTATGGTTTTTCCCAGACATGCAATTTATCCAGCTTGGATAATGAGAGTTTATAAAAATCAGTATCTCAAAGAACTATGTGACAGCTGTAACTGCACTTGTTTTCTTTGATCTATACCCTTTAGACTAAGATACAGGATAAAAGGATTATATGTTTAATATTTCTACTAGACAAAAAAAAAAGTATCAAGGAAGACTCCCTTACAGCTTTCTCTTCAACTGAAATTGTAAGTGTGTTGAAGAACACAAAGGCAGTTATTCATTTGCCAATATTGTAAAAGATTTTCACAAAACATTGGTGAAATCTTCATGAGTAATCAACTGCATAAGCAGAAAATATTCAGAAATATTTCAATGCTCTGCATATTGCCTAACAATTCTAAACACTAGTAGTGACATACAATCAATTGGGTTAAATGGCAAGACAGCCTCACTCAAAAAAGCCCTGCTCTTTGTGTGAGACCTTAGCAGCCATCAATCTAAGTATTAAAAATAATAAATTAGAAAATCAAGAATGTTAAATAATATCAGCACAATTTCCATAATTTATGAAGCTTCTGAAAACATTTGTATAAAAATTGTGAGAGACACTTTGAAATTTTCTTTTTGATAGCTGCTTTTTATATGTGCAATTTTATTTACATAGCATAGTAAACGTGTCTCCAAATGTTGTATGTGGCAAGGTTTAAAGAAGGGATAAAAAGGAATACAAGATCTAAGCTTAGGTTTTATGTGACCTTAATGCAAAATGCAAAAGAGCATAGCGGGCAGGAAAGAATCCAAGATTTGATTGTGTGTGTTCCTCTGGACCTGCAGGGATACATATTGTAGGATACACTGCTGCAGCAATGTTATGCTGATGTTATCAACGCAATATGAAAACTTAGCTGAGAGAACCTTCTCCTTAAGGAACTTAGCTACTATTCTTTTAAATCATTTCTAAAATGATTTAATGATTTAAATGCCTATTTTCCTGCATTACTTTAAGTTACATACACCTACCTTGCCAAAACATCAATGCATTGAAATTAATCATGTGATTAGGCTTAAGTATGAGTTTTAGTCCTGAGTGAAATCTGACCCTCCTGACTTCTCTGAGAGATATGCTGGGCTTTTATTTTTGTTTCACTAACAAAGCATAATGAAATATCTGATGACTGTCCCTTTCTGTTTTCTTCCCATGTCTATGTCACAAATGATATATCCTAGACCTGTATATATCTGCACAAATAATAGCTGTACTATCTCTTTTTGCCTGAGTGTAAACTAAGTTTGTGTTCAAATTTTATTTTGTTTACATAAAAAACATTTAATAGAATTACTTCTGTGAATAAGGTTATGCATGTTTTACAGAGCAAGCATTTTACTTCAGCACAGTACTACTTAAATGCATAGCTGTTCAAGTGCCTGATCCAAAATCCAATGCTATAAGGGGATAAATTCCCACAGACATTGATATTTTTGGATCAAGCTCAGACAGAAGCTTGCATGCTTCTTACAGAGGCTGTTAAAATGAGAGTTTGACTTAAGTCCATGGGCCGTAGTTTAACTGTAGTTTTAACATGCAAGGTTAAGGATCCCACTAGCAATTTGCCATTTTTTGGGCAAGAGGTCCATCCATGATGTTCCAGCACTAATCCTTTTGTATTATGAAAATGAGATGGGTCTTGCAGGCAATGTTTGAAAAAGTAAGCTTTGTTGCAACAGTCGCAGCAAACTTTTTCTGTTTCAGTTAATTCTGTAATTTTGGATTTTTATTTTTGAATGGTGTATTTTGATTTCAATTTCCCACTAGTTTGAACATCAGATATAGAGCTGGTTTTGTGCTGTTGTTAGTTTTTGAGATATGAATAGAGAAAAAATAGTATAACTAGAAAATTGTTATATATTCTGAATAACGTGTTTTAGCATGGACAAAACAATTGTCCAGTGATGTTTCATTTAATACAGTACAGATGTGATGCAGGTAACATGATGAACATATTTCTGGATAGACATTGGCTGTCCCTTTGCATCACAACTGTACTCATTTTTTGATGAATCCAAGATGAAGGACTTTAGTTGTTCCAAGCTGTGATAACCATGTATGCAGATTGTTCATTATGCTCAAAGTCTTGCTGTGGGCAAAAAGTGCAGACATCTTGTAAGCAAAGCCAAGAAATTGTTGTTAGTGTAGTTGAAATCATAAACATTTAATCAAAGAATTATTAGTCCAAAACTAGTTGTTTATATCCCTGGGGTCTCCAGTATCAACATGGACCTGAAGTGTCTATTCTTACATACCTGTTTGAGAAGAAACTTTATGTAGCCAGCCTGTTGCTTAAACCACGTGTGTTTGTCACATTCAGAGATGCAGGTGTTGGAGACCATGCAACTTTAGGCACCAAGGCAAGGTACATTTAAAACTGAATTGCATATCAGTATGCAATTGATACATGTAGCATCAGAAAGCAAAGAAGTTGAAACTGTTACTGATACAGTAATTGCAGAAGAAACTTGCAGTCAGCAAAATGAAGGAAGCATCAGTTAGAAACCAAAATAAATCAGAAGAATCATCAATTCCAGTTTTGTGAAGAAACAGGCATAAGTCTAGTCAAAAGTCCACGTGACTGTTGATGACATCAGGCCTATTGCACTTTAGGAACAACTTTTTGGGTGGACAAAGTCTTGGAAAGGGATGCTGTGATTAGTGGCCTCTGTTGTCTTCCCCAGCCAGAGAAACCAGAGACCTAATTTCAGGTCGTTCAAAATAGGAAAGTCCTTTCTTACTATTTCACAACAAGGTTACATGTGATGCACTGTGGTCCCTGCAACGGTGTCTAATGCTGTTAACCTGGATAGCTGCAGTACAGGTTTGCCCCAAAAAATCTTACTTCAAAAAATCTTCACATGGTGAACATGTAAGGCAGATTACACACCTCTGTGTTGTAACTGGGCCACGTTAAAACAATCTGCTCATAATTCCTATGTAAAAAAAAAAAAAAAAAAAATCGAAACAGAGCTTCTCAAGTATTACCTAAAATGGTCTTAACAGCTTTTTAATGTTACTAAATTTCTCCTTTCTATGAAATATACAAATATTTGCTTAATTGTAAAAAGGTAATAGTAAGCAGGCATCTATTAAGATATAGTTGTTTGGTTTACATTGACCAGAGCAGCAATGTGACTGATTATTTTCACAGTTGGTATCTTCTAGTAATCCTGGTAATACAATGGCCCTACATTTTTCACAAAGTAGGAAGATCTGTACAATATTGTTAGTGAGAACAAGTCATCTCACCAGTAAGAAAAGAGATGTGTTAAGCCTATGTCATGTGAATATTGTGGGATATGGAGTACATTTTAGTATCCAAATGAGCTGTAGCCACCTCATTTTTGTATGTCAAAGGCTTACAAAGCTGCTCCCCTGTCAGTCATTACAGCAGTGTTGACGTATGACAAAAAGCAAATAGCCCTGGCTCACATACAGCAAAGCTCAAAGCTGCTTTCAGAAAAGTTTTCATGGTGTCTGCTATTATTTAAGAGCTTCTCCCTTCTCTTCCAAATGCTTCTATTCTCATTTGCATGCACTCTCACCATCATTGGGCAGGTCCCTCACACAACTACAGCTCTGGCTTATGATTTATATATGTCAGTCTACAATTCCATTAAGTAATGTGATAGCATCTCTCTATAATATACAGTGGGTCTGCTTGAAAGTGAAAGTACAATTTTTTAATTAATTCATGTTCTTATGCTATTTCTGTGAGATTTTGGGGATTCACTTGCCATAAAATTATGGTGAGAATAGAATTCAGAATTACTATTCTAAACCTATGTTTGATTGCATGCTACTATGTAATTCGAAATTTAAGCAACATTCATTTATTTTCACACATTAAAAATGAATGTAAGGCTGTGTCTGAGGGTGAAATAAAAATCTGACATTACCTATTGTCACAAATGAATAATAAATTTTGTCCTGGGGAAAAGAATCAAATTTGTTCTAGGAGGTTAATTAAGTCTTTCTGAACTTATTCAGAAGTATGATCATATTTCATTATGATCATAATAATTAATAAAATTATAGGTTAAATATTAAATAGCAGGTGGATATGAGCACATATTTAACAATAAATTAAAATACATAAAATGTATATGTTCACAGATCTGGGACAAAAATACTCTGCTAGGTCATTCTTTTTCAGAAGCTTCCTCTGTTGTAAAACTGTTTTCAGAAGCAGTCAGCAGGAGGGAAAATGCTGTGTGATATTCAGCAGGCTAAAGGTCCAGTTAGTTCTCTGACTTCAGTTCCTCAGAAACAGTTTAGGAAGCTAAGAATTTTTTTAACTGAAATTCAATCTTTGGAGAAATATCCGAGTCTTTTGTACCACACCTTTGCTGGCACCAAGTCAGCAATTCAAAATCTGCATTGTATCAAACAGAACTGGTGGAAGTTTTCAATAATGGGCACCTGGAAATGTGAGTCACTGAAGTAAACAGAATTGGGGGGGGGGAGGGTCTACATGTATGGTGCACATGTTTAAATAAATTAATTGTGTATCTTCCAAAGACATACTTTAAAAAAAACAACAGGGCTGCCTGCCCTCCACTCCCCCCCCCAATATTGTGGAATATAGCATACTACATTTTTTGGGTCGAATTCTGGTTTTGTGAAAAATATCTATAGTGGCCTTCATGTACCCTTGTGAATGTTGTATCTGCATCTGTTGCAGAGAAGGTGAAAGTTGGAGGCAGTACAGGGAGGGTTCCTCTTTGGATCTGGGAACTTTGCTAGTGCAGCAATGTGAACCCTTGCTCCAGCTTTGCTCATGGTTAGCAGGCTTGACTGAGTTCCACTTCACACCCCTGCCAGGGTGGGGGGGCCTGCAGTGGCTGATGCACTTACAGCCAGTAAACACTTACTTTGTGAACTAAGCTGAGGATGAGTCTGTTCCCTAAGAGTTATGTGTCAGTTACCTCACATAACCATTCACCCCAGTGCTTAGAAGATAAAAAACCCTTGTGGTCTAGCTGACTCTGAAGTGGACATAAAGAAGAGTTGCAATTTTTCTTTCTTTCTGGTCATTAAAAAGAAAATTTCCATCTACTGAAGAATTGAATTTGAACAAAGGAGTTACAAACAAAGCAAATATACACTGAATAATTGCATATGTCTTAAGTTTGGCTCAAGACTTTTTGCTATTTATTAAATTTCTTTCTTCCCAGCACTGCCATGGTAGATCCTTTTTTTTTTTTTTTTAATAGTCTTTTTCAAAGTTGTTTTTTATACCTGTTTTGTCTAACTGGAAGAAAACGGCAATATCTCCCTCCAGCATCTGTTCCTTCTTTTGTGTAAAATTGCATAAATTATTCCTTCCATTTTATTGCTTCTTCTAGTTGTTTTATATATGATGGTGACACCTGAGTTCTGCAGTCAATGAGAACTTTCCCATTGACCATTCCTACAATGTTCTTAAACTGTGGTACGGTCTAGGGCCTTCTGTTAAGAATAGTAAAATGTCTCAGTGCTGAACAAAATTACTAAGCACAATTACTATGCTTAAATATCGAGAGGTTTTTTTTTATTTTTAATTTGTTTGTGTGTGTGCATGTGTGATCCAGAATGAGTAGTTTTGGCCTGGACAAAATACTGTCCATAGCTTGTGCAGTGTCTGTAAACGTTATTAAATAGAGAACGGATAAACAAAGCAATAATTAAATGTCTAGACTATTGAAAGTTATTGTAAATTAGTATGTTCTGCAACCAGTAAGATATCAAATTAATCTCCAGAATATGACCATATTTACATTAATCAATGGCTCATGAAACCTGTTCCCTGCACTACATTGCTATCTGACCAAATTTGCAACTTTTGCAAATGCATATTGCAAGAGTTTGCTACTTACGTTGATCAAACCCTGAAGAATTAAATTGTTTTACATCCCTTCTCTAAATCTGCTTGTTTGGTTCAGTGAAATGCATGATTTAATAATATCTAAGTTTGCTTTTAAAATTAATAGAGTGTATTGTTCATGTTATGATTTATCAATTGTAAATTCTACCTTGTCGTATATAATATAACCATATGGACTCAAAATACAAAGGAGAAGAGTACAGCTGCCACCTACCAAACTGCACTTTTGGTAAAAATTTCCATGAAAATCCTTGTGCCAAGGGTATTGATTTTCTCTCTCTGTAATTACCCTTTATCATTCAAAATATGCACTGTTACATCTCAGAGGTCAATTTCTACAACGTGAGTAGTTAATATGGAAAGGAGTTTCAAATTTATCACTGTGCACTGTGCAAGTGCGTAGAGGTATCTGAGGACACTGGGAAGATTACAGCACTTAAATGCAGCAAGCTGCCATCTTGATATCTAAGGTTTGATCTTCAGCTGGTATAAATGCCTGACTAATCTAGTGGCCTTCTATGATGCAGTGACTGCGTCAGTGAAGAAAGTGAGTGTTATGGTTGTCATCTACCTGGACTTCTGATAGAAGTAAGGCCTTTGATATGGTCCCCCATAGCATTCTTGCTGCTAAATTGAGGGTTTGATGGATGAACTGTTAGATGGATAAGGAATTAGCTGGATGGCAGCATCCAAAGACTTCTAGTTAATGGCTCAATATTCAAGTGGAAAACAGTAATGAGTGGTATCCCTCGAGGGTTTGTTGTCAGGCCAATACTATTTAGTGTCTTCATCAATGATGTAGACAGTGGGATTGAGTGCACCCTCAGCATGTTTGCAGATGACACAAGCTGAGTGGTGCAGCTGATATGCTTGAGGGATGGGATGCCATCCGGAGGGACCTTGACAGGTTGAAGAAGTGGGTCCATTGAACCTCATGAAGTTCAACAAGGCCAAGTGCAAGGTCCTGCACCTAGATCAAGGCAAACCTTCATATCAACACAGACTGGGGGATAGAGGGATTGAGAGCAGCCCTGTGGAGAAGGTCTCAGCGATACTGGTGGATAGGAAACAGGATATGAACTGGCAATGTGCACTTGCAGCCCAGAAATCCCATTGTCTCCTAAAAAGAATAATGTCTGCATAAAAAGAATAATGTTTGCATAAAAAGAATAATGTCTACATAAAAAGAAGCTTAGGCATCAGGTCAAGGGAGGTGATTCTTGCTCTCTCCTCCTCTCTCATGAGGCCCCGCCTGGAATACTGCATCCATCTCTGGGGCCCCCAGCACAAGAAAGGCATGTAACTGCTAGAGCAGGTCCAGAGGCGGCCCACAAATTTGATCAGAGGAGTGGAACACCTCTCCTATGAAGAAAGGCTGAGACAGTTGGAGTTGTTCAGCCTGAAGAACAGGAAGACCTTATTGCAGCTTCCCAGTATTTAAAGGGGGCTTAGAACAAAGGCAGAGAAAGACTTTACCAAGGCTTGTAGTACCAGGACAAGGGGCAATGGTTTTAAACTGAAAGAGGGTAGGTTCAGGTTAAAGAGTGTGAAGAAGTTCTTTACTCTGAGGGTGGTGAGACACTGGAACAAGTTGCCCAGAAAGTTTTGGGTTCCCCATCACTGGAAATGTTCAAGGTCAGGTTGTATGGGGCTTTGAGCAACCTGGTCTAGTGAAATATGCCCCTATGGCAAGCAGGTTGGACTAGATGATCTTTAAGGTCCCTTCCAAGACAAACCATTCTATGATTCTGTAATGTCTATGTCTCTCTGTGCACACAGTGTTGTATGTCTTTTAGTCTTCCATTTTAGGGGAGAAGCATTCTGTCAAGATGCTTTCTTCCCTGACCGTACAGGAGGTCTAGACTTAGACTAAATGTCTTAGTTAGATGTTGACTAATTCTTGCTTTATTTGATGTCCTAATTTTTAGCAGTTTAATCAATTATGTAAATTAGAGACTTTGTGCTCTTTATATTCACGTGTTTCAGATTTTGCACTGGTTATCTGTCTGGACCCTTTTGATGTCTCCTTTGCAGCACTGAAAGAGAAGAAATTAAGTGCGACATTTCATTTGTGTGGAGACAGTAAGTTATGTATATGTTTCAAGGCAAAAATGATTGTGCGTTTCTGTGAAAATGTGTAAATCAAGTGTTTCTGGTGCTGTATCAAATAGAGATCTTCATAAATCAGAGTGTGTCAAAGTTATACATAAGGATGGTGCTTTATGGTAATAAGAACCATAGGAATGAAACTTAAATAAGAAACTGAATCTTTTAGAAGACACATTTAACACCTTCTGTTTAGACTTTCAACTTGCATAGACAAAAGTAATGCCCTCAGGGAGACTTTTAGCATTAGCTTGTCAAGCCTAGTCAGACCTGCAATCCTGTTCCACTAATTTTGTTTTGTGAGTACTAGGAATCCCTGTGAGTTTTCCAATGATTAAGCTAAGATATTGCCTTGACTTTAAACCATAAATTCCTAATTCTCTTCAGTGGTGAACATTAAAAGAAACAATTTATTCTAGATAAAGGTTTTGCTTCATAGTGATACCAATAGAGAAAAAATAACCACATCCAAAGTTATCTTTTTAAATAATTTGGAATAACTTGCTAATGATTATTCAAAATTTGCTTTCTCTTATATTCAGATCTACAAGTTTGAAAAAAAATATTGTTTTAAATCTTACCTAAAATTTTTACCAGCTTGTTGTAGCTGTATTTCTCTGGTGTAAGACTGGCATCTGCTGGTAAATTTCATGCAGAAGCTGAGCCTCAGGATAACAGTGTTCTTTCTTGTATTGGTTATCTTACAGCTGGCAGGGTCTACAGGGTTTAGTTCATTTATTTGCAGAGGTAACCACCCTTTCCTATAGAAATTACAATTGTGCGGTGTGTGTCTCCGTGTGGAGCAGCTGTCTCCTTCAGATTCAATTTATAAAGACATGTCTTTTGAGTTAATGGAGTGTGATTTTAAATTGATCATCGATTTTGGACTGCAGTTCAACAGTCTGCTTTCAGTCTTAGCCAGGATATAATTTTTCACAAAAATTTCCTCTCAACAGGTGCAATAGTGCTTGAAAATGCCAACAGATATTCAGCAGATGGTCTGAATATCAGAGTGTCCGTGCCCAGTGGTTATGGATGTCTCTTGGTTCAAGGTGCAGTTAATCTCACTTGAGTATATTATACCTAAAAAATAGATAGAGAACATCACAATTTTAAAAAATCTGGTTTTCTCTATTGACTGTCAATACAGCCTGTGCTGACCAGCTCAAATGGAGAGTTTCACATTCCTAGGCACATAAAGACACATGTCTTAGGCACATTTTTGGTCATTTTGTAAATCTGACTTGATATACTCATCTGCATCTTTGGAGATCTAACACTTATAGAAGTGGTTCAATATCCACAAATGTAATCATGTCATTCGGTGAATCCCAGAGTTGAGGTGGCAACAAAATCTTTTCATTTTGCTGTGAGTAACCTAGTTGTTAGACCTGAAGTTCCAGGATTTACAAACTTGATCCAGAGGTGGAAATGAAGGTTAAAGCATTTGTGTCTATCTTGTCACACATAAGGTACCATCAGTGAACAACTGCAAATGCAAATTACATCTAGGTGCTGACAGGCCAGCTCTGAATTTGATAGTTTCCCCATTCCATGTGTACACTAATTTTGACTTGAAGTAATTAGAAGAAACGAAAGATGATCAGATTCAGTTTCTGCAGGTACCATTGTGGTGGGTTGACCTTGGCTGGCTGCCAGACATCCACCCAGCTGCTCTCTCACTTCCCCTCCTCAACAGAACATGTGGAGAAAATAGGTGAAAAATCTTTTGGGTTGAGCTAAAGGCAGCGGTCAGTTATCAATTACCATCATTGGTAAAATAGACTTGATTTGAGGAAAATTAATTTAATTTAATGCAAATTAAAATAGGTTTGAATAGTGAGAAGCAGGCAGTGTTTACCCTCACTGTCTAAGTAAGCAAAACCTCTGGAGAAGGGAAAGGATGGACGTTGATTACTTCTGGCACCAAGAGGAAGAATTCTGCCCCACCTAAAGGCTTATAACTGCAAAACAGTTTCAGCTGCCCTCAAAATTCAATGGGAGCCAGATGTACCTACAAGCAAAGAACCTGGTCCACCTAACCCTGAAACATGCAAGACTACCAGGAAGCAGCAGTGAGTTATCGTAACAGGTGACTCCCTGCTGCAGAGGACAGAGGTACCCATCTGTTCACCTGACTAATCGTCTAGAGGCTGGGCAGGGTCCAGGATCTAGGATGTTGTGGACAGACTACCAAAGACTGTCTGGCCCTCTGACTACAATCCCCTGTTGTTATTCTGTGGGAGCATAAAGGGTACTGCTAGGGCAAACCTGGACAGTATCAAAAGTAGCTACAGAGCTCTGGGGGTGGCAGTCAAGGGCACAGGGGATCCAGGTGGTGTTCTCGTCAGTCCTGCCAGTGAGTGGAAATTGTGTGAGAAGGATACTAATAGGACAGGTCAGCAAATGGCTGTGGGACTGGTGCTGGTGATAGGGTTTTGGGTTCTGTGACCATAGATCCCTGTTTTCAGATCAGCGTCTGCTTGGGAGAGATGAGATTCACCTCAATAAGCAGGGCAAGGCTATATTCGCCAATGTGACCTCATAAGGAGGGGGAGGGAGAGAGTAACCAGCACTCCTGTGAGGGAGTATTGAACAGGGTGATTGAGCAAAGGGCATGGAGTGATTTGACAGGAAGGGATCACAAAATCAACAAAACGGGTCTTAAGTGTGGTCACCTCCAGCATTTGCATGTAGGCAAAGAAGTGTCTACAAGGCACCATTATGGAGAAATCCCCCAAACTCTCTCCAGGCCCCCAACATGCTGAAGTGCTTCTCTAAAGTGACTGTATATAAATGCACGGAGGATGGGGAATACACATGATGAATTCCAGATCTGTGTGCAGTTGCAGGGTTATGATCTTGTTGCAAACCCAGTAAGACATGGTGGGATGACTCCCATGACTACTGGAGTGGGATATAGGGGAGATACAGGCTCCTGAGGAAGGACAGGATGGGAAACTGAAGAGGGGAGAGGGTGCCCTTTATATGAGAGAGCAGGTGGAGTGCATAGAGCTCTTCTGGGGGATGGATGAGGAGACAATCAAGAGCTTATGTGTTAGGGAGGGGACAGGTAAAGATGACATTACAGTGGGTCCCTGCTGCAGGCCGCCTAACCAGAAAGTGGGTGAGGTCCTGTACAGACATCGGTACAGGAACGGCCTTATGTTCACAGGTCATGGTTCTTGTACGGGACTTCACCATCCTGATGTCTTCTGGAGAGACAACACAAGAAGACATAAACAATCCAGGAGGTTCCTGGATGATGAACTTCCTCTTCCAATTGACAGAGGAGCCAATGAGGAGATGTGCTCTGCTGGACCTCATACACACCAACAAGGTGGGGCTCACTGGGGATGTGAAGATCAAAGGCAGCCTTGGCTGCAGTGACCATGAGATGTTGGAGTTCAAGATCTTGAGGGCAGGAAGGAGGGTGAAAAACAAGCTTACAACCCTGGAATTCAGGAGAGAAGAATTTGACCTCCTTAAAGATCTGCTTGGAAGAGTCCCATGGGATAAGGCCCCGGAGGAAAGAGGGGCCCAGGAAAGCTGGTTAATATTCAAGAATCACCTCCTCCAAGCGCAAGAGAGCTCTATCCAAAAAAATACATTCAGGAAAAAAATGCCAGGAGGCCTTTACAGATGAAAAAGTCGATCTTGGCCAAACTCAAACAGAGAAAGGAAGAATACAGAGGGTGGAGGTAAGGATGGGTAACCTTGAAGGAATATGGAAACATTGTTTGAGCATGCAGGGGTGAAGACAGAAATGCTAAAGCCCAAATTGAATTGAATGTGGCCAGGGATGTCAAAAACAGCAAGCAGGGCTTCTGTACAGAGGGCCTGGTTGCTCAAAGAGGCAGGGAATCTAGTTACACAGGACATGGAAAAAGATGAAGAATTGAATGCCGCCTTTGCCTTAGTCTTTACTGGGAAAACCAGCCTTCAGGAGTCTGAAGCCCAGGGAGCGTAAACACATGGTAGGTAGTGTCTCAGTAGGCAATGCAACTCCTTACTTCACAAAGAATACTTTATATTTTGTGTAATTTCATTTATTTGTTCCTTTTGCAAACAAAAAGGAACTCAAGAGTTTGAGTTTCCTATGCTTTTAGTTGAGCAGTTGTTGAAGCCTGTTTACATTGAATTACAAGGCTGACATAAACCAGATTGTGTGCATTTTGAATACCTACTCCCCATTCTCCCTCTGTCCCAGGGCAGAGTTGTTCCTTTTCCCATTTATTGTAATGGAATGTGGAGTGCTTAACTGAAATAACGTAATTAAATCAGTAGGTTTTTATTCCCTGCAGAGTTGAGTAATTTACCTGCCAAAATGCGAACTTCTTTGCTAATTCTTCTTGCCTAACCTGCCATGGGACATACATATTCAGATTTTTCCTAGGTTTATTTATACTCTCCCCTCATTTTGGAATTTATCCAGCTTCAACACCGAGGCAATATTTTGTGCATAGAGATGATTTAGTAACCTAAAGGTACAAAAGCCTCATTTCATAAGTGTGTACATTTCATGAATGTTAATAAAGGCATGGTCTGGTGAATATTCGTGATCATTATAGAGTGGATTAAGTAACTGGTTTATATCTGCTAGTTACCACCTCTCAGTCAACATTTTGATGCCTTCTTAGTTGGACCTTATAGGTGGTCATGCTTACAGTCCTATTCTGATGAAATGTAAAGTAAAATCAGATTAATTTTCACCTCCTTGATCACGGATAAAATATTTCATTTGAAGAAGAGGTAAAACATTAAGTGTTGCATGGTAATGAGTAAGTGAAGGGTAATGATGGAAGGCCAAGTGCCTGTAAATGGCAAATCATACTTAGATTATAAGATAAAGCCTCTGAGATCCTTTAAAGCTGTCTGAATATTAGATAAAGTCTGGGAACTCAGCACTGTCAAAACTGAAACTCTTGACAAAACTTCCAGTGATTAAAGTCAAACTGGATCCCTGTGGCTCCAGGCAGGTGGTGGCTCTGAAAAGACTGATCACAAGCTCAAAAAGAGGGAAATGTCACAGGGGCAAGGCAACGTGTACATAGATTGGGGAAAAATGTGGTTCTGCAGAAGTCCACTGAACAGCATGGATTATGGCATGGGGTCTCTCTATTATGATGAATAGCTTTGTGTTTTCTAGGACTAAGTACATCCATTTTTATGTTAAGATCTATGGTCTGCAGATGAAATGTATGCAATGATGAAAATCATAGAGTGGATTCTGATTCTGTGCCTGCTTTTACCACACACAAGATTGTCTGAAATTACTGGACTTTTGCTACTGCAAAATAACTGAAAACAAGGTGATTGCCTTGACATCCACTGCTGCACTCTGGCTGTGAGGAAGCATTACCATGAGCAATGGCACATTTCCAAATAATTTCCAGTTTCCTAGGTTCTCTATTTTCACATAAATTACAATTTTTCAGTAGTGATTTTAAGCCTCTAGCTTAAAGGTTATGGGTAAGAATGAGGGACTGAGGAAACAAAAGAAACCTTGTGGTTGGTGTCTACTACAGGCCGCCCGATCAAGGGGAGTCTATTTATGAAGACTTCTTACTCCAGCTACAGAGTCAACACGTTCACAGGCTCTTGAGCTGCAGGGGGACTTCAACTACTCTGACATCTGCTGGAGAAGTAGCGTGTCGAACTGTAGGCAAGCCAGAAGACTCCTGGAGTGCATGGAGGATAACTTCCTATGCCAGGTCATAGGCAGCCCTACCATACTGGACCTGTTGGTCACCAGTGCATGTGAACTAATTGGTGACATCACGATTGGAAGGTGATTCTGTCCCTCTATGCTGCTTTGGGGTCGTGGTTTAACCCCAGCCAGCAACAAAGCCCCACGCAGCTGCTTGCTCACTCCCCCATAGTGGGATGGGGGAGAGAATCTGAAGAGTATAAGTGAGAAGACTCATGGGTTGAAATAAAGACAGTTTAATAGGTGAAGGAAAAACTGCGCACACAAGCAAAGCAAAACAAGGAACTCACTCACTGCTTCCCATAGGCAGGCGGGTGTTCAGCCATCTCCAGGGAGATAGGGCTCCATCACACGTAAAAGTTACTTGGGAAGACAAATGCCATAACTCTGAACGTCCTCCCTCCCCTTCCTTCTTCTTCGCCGCAGCTTTATATACTGAACATGATGCCATATGGTATGGAATATCTCTTTGGCCAGCCTGGGTCAGCTGTCCTGGCTGTGTACCCTCCCAGCTTCCTGGGCACCCCCAGTCTTCTTGCTAGCAGGCCAGCACGAGAAGCTGGACTGTCCTTGACTACTTAACAACAACTGCAGACATCAGCATGTGTCATGTTATCCAGATTTTTTCGTCCCAAATCCAAAACATAGCTTCACAGTAGCTTCTATGAAGAAAATTAACTCTATCCCAGCTGAAACGAGGACACCTAGAGTACTGTGTCCAAGTCTGGAGCCATCAGCACAGGAAAGACATGGACCTGTTGGAGACAGGCCAGAGGAAGGCCACAAAAATGATCAGAGGGATGGAACAGGTCTCCTGTGAAGAAAGGCTGAGAGAGTTGGGGTTGCTCAGCCTGGAGAAGGGAAGACTCCAGGGAAACCTTAAGGCATCCTTCCAGTACTTAAACGGGGTTTATAAGAAAGATGGGGACAGACTTTTTAGCAGGGTCTGTAGCGATAGGACAAGGGGTAATGGTTTTAAATTAAAAGAGGGTAGATTTAGACTAGATAGAAGGAAGAAATTTTTCACAATGAGAATGATGGGAGACTGGCACAGGTAGCCCAGAGAGGTGAAGAGGTGATAGATGACCCATCCTGGGCAACATTCAAGGTCAGGTTGGATTGGGTTCTCAGCAACCTGATTTAGTTGAAAATGTCCCTGCTCACTGCAGGGGGGTTGGACTAGATGACGTTAAAAGGTTCCTTTCAATCCAAAGAATCTACAATTCTATGACTGACACATGTTCTGAGCCTTAATTCTAGTTTAGAAGGTAGAATGTTTGTTTGGAAATTATGAAATATCTGTACTGATGATAAAATGGCTCCAAGGGAATTTTGCAGTGGTGTTATGAAAGTAATTTTATCATTCTAGTCCTTATTTATATGGGAATGTATATAGTCATATTTGCTTTGCAAAGAAATACAATCACTTTTATTTCAGAATTTCACTGATATGATTCTTATTCAGGAACTTCTTAGAGAAAAAAATCTGTTGTCTTACGCTTTTCACTAAAGTTTAAAAAAAATCTTATATGATTATGACTGCAGTTTTTGGTGCATTTTCAAAGATCAAATCAAGTTTGATGTCTGTAGGTGATTTTTTTTTAAAGAAATCAAAATTATTTTATAATATCTGTTAAAGGAAATATGTCTGGGCTTATGAGGTTTTCAACAAATTCAATTAGTATTTTACAAAAATAACTTTGTCTGTGGTATTATTTCCTCTAGAAGCTGTCTCAGAGACTTGAACATCCACATTTGCCTCTGCTAATTTCATTCATAAAGGATAGGACAGCAGTTAAATAACCTTCATAAACTTTCCTTTTGTTCTTTTGCCAAGATCTATCTCTCTCCTGGCCCCCAGGAAGGAATATATGCAAAGAACGTAAAATTGCCTTTTGTCAGGGGAAGAAGGTAAAATTGAGGCTGAATTGCAAAATATAATAAAGGTTGCATGTGAGAGCAAGTTAGGTGCCTGGGTCCGGGGTTAGAAGACATCTCTTGGATATGGGTGTCTAGGTTCCCTACATACTCATGAAAGAACTTCAGGTGTTTCGATTTAAGCAACGAGAACATACACATTTTATATCAGTTGGGACCATGAAGTTGCCATTGTCACATGCATACTGCAATACATGTTTCCAAAATAAGAATAATAATAATTGCTTGACTGACTGCTTTAAAAATAATAGTTGTCTTTTTAAATTTGAAAACATTTAACATTTAATATCTACTGCCTGTTGGAATTTTCCTTCTTGCTTCAGATGGTGGCTGTACAATCATTGGTTCAAGACTGGTGTTGGAAGCCTCTGGTAGAGAGGCTCTGCAAAGACAACCTGTGCTCAGTAATTTCTTCCCGAGTTACTAAGCTATCCCTTGAAACAAATGCTTAATACCTGTTTTTCTTAGTGGAGGTGGGGAGGATGTAACATGGATGCTGGTTGAACATGTTTTGGATCATACTCCAGCAGTGAAGATCCTGATGTCTGGCAAAATCTTGTTTCAGGAGTTTATGTGGATCTAGAGCCCAATTCCTTTTCCTAGCTGTGTTTCTGTCTCTGTAGTAAATTATTGAGGTGAAAGAATAAAACTCTCTGTAGTAAATTATTGAGGTGAAAAAATAAAACTAATGGGTCCAGGATAATAAGGTCTGTTCCCAGTTATCAGAAAGGAGTAGAGCTGTATTCTTCCTGCTAATTACGCTAGAATTAGAAGAGCTTAATTTCTGATCTTATGAAGTGAATCAGATAGCTGTGAGAAAGTCAGAGAAAAGGCTTCTCTGAAGGAGTTTTAGGCAGATTTACAGAGTTGCAGTGGAAAGTGTTTATGGGAAGAGAGAAAAACATAAAGATGTAAAAACTCTAGTTAAAAGTATTTTTCTCTTCACTGTCCAAGGCGGCAGTATTCATAAACTAATCTTAAAGCTACTTTGCACAGATACCTTTGGAAATAATCAATTGAGACCAGCCCACATCAATCCCTGGATGATTTGCACAGCTGCAAAGGTGTTTTGGATTAATATTTGTCCCATGTGCTCCGCTGATCACTTGTTTGAACAAAGAATCTGCCTTGTAGGTTCAGCTTCTACAGTTCTTAAACATCTGATTAACTTGAATTGAGGATATCAGCAATAATAAGCTAATAATGTAGGTTAGACATGGGCAACAGAATAAAATTCGTAATGTTTATGTTTTCATGTAGGATTTAACGTTTCTTCCTGGGAGAATGAACCTGATATTTCAGTAGCAAATATCTATTTCACTCTTGAGAGGCTTTAATTTAGCTGAGCAAATGTCACAGATAAAAAATATTAGACTGAAAGAAAAAAGATCCATTACCTTTACTAAGATCTCAATCAAAGCTTCTCACTATCTTAATTCACTGGAGTGAAATTTTACATAATGATGTAGAAAAGGAAAGACTTAAGAAATAGATTTTTCTAAAAGAAGCTGACGTTATTTCATGGTCTAATGAGACTCTGCTGTTCCTTGTAAGCTTTTAATAAGCTGTAAAAACACACTGAAATTATTGTAAGATATCCTTTCCTCTTTTAAGATACTTAAAGAAGAGACTGACTTGCATCATGTTGTGGTTTTCAATGTCATTTCTATCAAGTCTAATTTAAAAAAAGAAAAATAAAAAAATTGGGTACATTTTTTTTTTCTTGAGCAATGCATAACAATGTTTTGAAAAATAGAGCTTTTCCTAACAATAATGTTATTAAATACTGTTGTATTTAACCCAGCAGGTTAACCACAACCACACAGCCATTCACTCACCCTGCCCCGCACCAGCGGGATGGGGGAGAGAATCAGAAAAGGAAAAGGGTAAAACTTGTGGATTGAGATAAAGACAGTTTAATAAGACGGGGAAAATAAAAAGAATAATAATAATGATGACAATAATAGTGATAAAAGAATACCAGTTAGTTGTTGAGCCACGGCCTCTCCCCAGCCACCTCCCCCAGTTTATATACTGAGCATGCTGTTGTATGGTATGGAATATCTAATATCTCTTTGGCCAGTTTGGGTCAGGTGTTCTGGCTGCATCCCCTCCCAGCTTCCTGTGCACCCCCTGCCTTCTCACTGGCAGGCCACAGCATGGGAAGCGGAAAAGTCCTTGAACTGCTTATCAAACAACTAAAAACATCAGTATGTTATCAACATTTTCTCATCCCAAATCCAAAACATAGCCTCACACTAGATTCTATGAAAAAAATTAACTCTAACCCAGCTGAAACCAGGACAAATACCAAGTTTTCTCTTTACTATTTCTCACAGATCCTATGTTCAAGATTCAGATCAATCTGAACTTGTTGAAAGTTTCTGGAAGGCAATAATATCTCAAATATAATTCTTCTTCCTTAGTTTGTAGGTGCTTTCTTACATATTTGTTTAGGGTTTTTTTTTGCTTAGGGAATTTTTTTTTAAGTTGAGCCAAATCACCATAGGTTTCATATGCTTACTTATGTTTACTTGGATATCTGGAGACTTTTCACTAATTGGACTGCCTTAGATTTTCCCATACATTCAGTATAAATTAGCTGATTGATTTTGTAGGCAGTATTTAACTGAATGAATTACTTATCAAAGAAGGTGGACACTTGCCATTTAGTGTTAAGCTAGCTTATATCACAGATTTGCATTTCATCTTTGGAAATGTCATGCTGGAACAATATGTTGCTGTATAACTCTGATAGCTTTCTGGTTCTTTGTAAAGACCTTTATTGTAAGTTGCATAACAATCTTTTAAAAATATTAAAATTCACTGTTGTTTACTCCATCTTTTTTTTTTTTTCAGGCAGAAGAGATGACAGTGTCTAAATGCTTGCTCACCTGTATGCAAAGTTCTGAAAGACTGGAACAATCTTATTTTTGAAACTTCTGATATCTCTTGAAATACTAGCTTTCTAACAGTAGAGGCCAATAGATTTGAAGGATACTTTCAAAGCAGGCATGGAGACTCACAGATATCCAAGCTTCTCAGACTAATTAGGCCCAAAATAAGGTTTAAACAGAGAAATGCAAGAAGTTGAATGATGCAGGTCTCATTTGTATCTTTGCAAATCTTTCCTGCTAAGCAAATGAAAACCTCAGTCTTATGCCTTTGGTCACAGGTAGGCCTTGCAACCTTGGTGGTTCTCTGTCACTTCTGAATTTGAGGTTAATCACATGAACTCAATCATGTTTGCCACCAGCAACAGGCTGAAAAGAGATTTCTTGGCTTTGTTTCTGGTGTGTAGGATGATTGCTCTAATGGGGCAATATGATGTAGCCTTTTTTCTGGTCAATGCACTTACATATATCTTTTCTAATGGAAATGCTTCATGTCCAATGATTAATGGAGGAGCACTGGAAAATGCCAGAAGAAACCTACCTCTTTTCCAACTTTCTTGATGCTTCTTACATTACCTTCTTGTAATCCTCTATCTCTGATGATCTGCATTGCCTTAAAATAAGGGCTTTACGAAAATAAGTTCTCAAATAAACTGTAACCTCATCTAACCTTTAGAAAATCAGACACAGTAAAGTCAGAGATTTGACCAAAGAACTATTAAAGTTTAGGAAAAGGCTGAAGCAGCCAGTCAGTGGTCTATTCTGAAATCTGAAACACTATGTTATTTTATTACCACTGCTCCCATGCAGTTATCATTGTTGAATGAGACAGAACATCTTTATACATAGATGACATGTTATACACATCAAAATATGATACTGTTCTGTGTGTTCAGTGTATGCAGTACTTGGAAAAGATACTGCTTATACTTGCTATCACACATGAAACATCATAATTTCAAGCTTTAGTATTTACATATGAATTCTATGAGAGATTGGCTCCTTGGTATAAAAAAAAAAGTATAACTATAAAATAAATTAAAAAATTAGGAGAGAGGAGAATTTAGAGACAACAAATTTCTGCTATAACTCATATACATGTTCATGCTTATCCTTAATGAACTAAGAAAAAAGCAGCATGAAAAGCTATTAGTGGTGCCATGTATTTTTTAATATTTTGGTAATGGATTCCATAAAAACTGCAGTGAAACCAGATTATTCATATCTACAATTATCTTTGAAATTAAGAAAATACGTATCAGAATGTCTGGAGTATTGAAAGAGAGGGGGAAAATGTTATAAATGAACTTCAGTAGATGAAAGCTGGGATATTACACTGAGGAGCTTACTTGTGCTGTGTTACCCTTACCTGCTTTTGGAGGTGATATCTTGGTCTGCCTGAACATTTCAAAATGGCTACTTTCAGTTTCCTCCATTTCAATTCATCTTCTCATATATCCATTCCTCAGCATGTGCCCAACCTTAAACACTGCCATAACCCCATTGGATCAAACAGAAATGCTTTTGTCCTTTAAGTTTAGTGCATGGGTAAGTTTTCAGAGGATCAAGACAGCATTTAGAGAATGACTTGTTCAGTCATTAGTTATTTAGACTTTAAGTTTAAAGGCAGCATTCAGAATGCAAAAGGGAACAATATGAAATGCAGTGCCTTTTATTGTTTTTGAGGCTGCAAAACCAGCTGCAGTGGTATTTTATAATTTAATCTGAAGAAAATGCTAGATTTATTTGTAAAGTCATGGAATTCTTTCATATTATTGCCCAGACTATTCTATGTACATCTGTCAAGACCAAAAATTAATTATTTGCAGCACAGACTCTTAAATTATTAAAAACTCAGATAAGTTGAAGCCAAATCTGTTCTGTTGCACTTTTAAACGTAGAGAACCATCACTATGAGCAGAACTTAGTTCCCCATTTTTCTTTGTATAGGTATAAATACCTATGTGTTTTCATCCATTTATAAATGAAGACCTTCATTAGTCATTGTGGTTTGTTATACAGACAAGCTAAACATGTCCTTTCATATGATGCAGAAGGAAGATCCCTGTCAGCTGTAATTGCTGTATGTGGAAGGCATTATTTTTCCCCAGTGGAGTGAATGTTTGCCATGTTTAATATAATAAAATCTGATTTCCTTGTGAAGTAATTAATAATCTGAGGCTAAATGTTGCCATTCCTTTCTCATTCTTCACTGTTGACTGATGGGAACCTCAAAATATTTATTCCTTTTTGTGAGTATTGTTTTTTGCAGTAGGAGCCACACATATGAATGCCAAATGAACTGACACTAACTGAGAGAAGAGATGAGATTCTTATGAAGACAGGCACAAGGAACTGACAGGGACCTGGAGTCCAGCTCTGGTCAGCCACTGGTAATCATGCAATAAAATTTTAATCAAGAAGGATCCATAGAACATCTCGTCTTCATGTCCTGATATAGCACAGCTACAGAATGCTTAATATCAAGCAATAAGAAACAATAGCAATACTTGAAATGTGCCAGCAGAAGAGAACAAGAGAGATCAGATTTCAATAGAATAGCAAAGAAATTGGAAACTCCAGATACCAAATGTGGTGAATGGGTCAAGCCTGAGATACTGAGCCTGAGCTAAGCCTCTACCATCTTAAATTCTGTCTCTGGCTGCATGCGATCTCCACAGAAAAGCCCCTTCTCATCCCCCAAAATGCTAGAAATTATACACCAAAGTGAGATTATAGGAGGGATCTTTTCTGAATGCTGCAGGAAACTGAAAAGCACAGAATTAACATAGTCTAAATATGGTAATAAAAATAATGCTTAAGCTTCTTTCTCATCTCTGCAGTCTGTACACCTTGTCTAAAATGAGCTGCATTGGGAAGTGCTGGAAGAAATAGGGAGAACTACCATTGCTTTTCCCTAAGGCTGAGATTAAAAACATTTCCCTTTATGTTGTCCCTTCCAAAGGAAGGAAGGAAAATATTTTCCTCTGCTGTCTGTTCCTCTGAATATTTTGTTTAAACAAAATCTGTAATTCTGCTTTCTGTTGTTAAGATTTTTGTTTTTCCCAAGATAATTCAGAGATTTCTGCTTTTTTTCTAAGAAAGTTGGTAGAATATAAAAACTTACTAATTTAACAACAGGCCTCATTCAGACCAGTGGTGTTTGGCTGCCATTCTGCAAATGTTTGTGCAACAGAAAACTTAGCACATTAATACATATGTTAACTTCAGCAAATTTCCTTTTTTCTTGTAAGTAAGTATAGACTTTGAGTTCCTAGATAAATCACTGTCTGTATTCTAAAATAACAATGTACATTCTGGGTGGTGGGTGTTTTTATTATTATTTTGTTTTGTTTTTAATTTTGGGCATTGGAGATAAAAATATAAAATTATTTTTTGCACATCTTTTTATGAAGATCCAGATTCTCATATTTACTGCACAAAATAGCATTTTGCACAGGCTTGGTACATGCCATAAAGTGTCTGGTTTAACAAGTCTCAGAAAATCATCTCTCTTTCCCTGTACTATTGAAGTTTAGCTCTTTGATTAAACAACACACAACAGGGTTTAAGTGCTTAGAAATACTTTGCTAGCTCTGTGTCCACAAGATGTCAGTGTGGATTCTTAATTTTCTTCTACTGTTGTTCTCTGCCTTATAGCATTGCTGAAAATAATGGTGACAAACTTGGGCAACCCCTTCTGCAGACATCTCCTTCGAAGCTGAAAGGAGTGTTCATCATGTAAAAATCCCATTATTGACCTGGATCTGATCTTTTCCATTTAAAAGGAATGTTTGGATCATGCTTTTGTTTCTAATCCTTCCTTGGAGAAGAAGTACTAAGCTTTGTGTGTGTCTGTTGAACAGCAGAGACCAGTAAGCTGGTCTGACAGCTGACACTGACAGGGCTGGTGGATTCAAGCAGTACAAAATATGGCTGAGTATTGGGTATCCAATCTGGAGCAGAAACAAGATGCTAATGGCATGGGGCTGTAAAAGCTAACTAAAATTGCTCAGAGACCAGGCTTGTTAGACTAGGATCATTGCAATGTTAATGTAGCATAATGATTTTTTTTACCTGAATCAATATTTCTGCATTGGCTTGCATTGCATCTTGTGGGTGCTAACATGTAGTTGGGTTTAATTGATTATTTCAGTCTAACTAATGTTGTTTGGTAATAGGTGCTGCATATTGATATCATTCTGTTTAAAGTCTATTAAGCTTGGTGATTTTAGTTCAGGTTGTTTACTGTGTCTGACTATATACACATCCCTGTAGTGGGTTAAAAAGCCAGCAGAATTTGGTAAGCTTTCAATGCCCAAGTAGCTGTTGCTTAAATCCCACTGAATTTCATCTTTTCAGACAGCTTTTGCTGAGGACAATTCAATTGACCTCAATAATACGGATATGTAGAACATGAGGCATTTAATCAAGTCACACACCACTGCTTTGAAAGCCTGCTTGAAAACTCTGAAGAGATCTTGATAAACATTTTATTAGAATGCAGTTTTAGTCAAAATAGTTTACTTCATACAGCTAGATATAGGAGCTGGTTACTTTTTTTTGCTTTAGATAGAACTGCTTAGTAGACTATAAGTAATGTTCTTTAAGTGAGAGTTGAAGAGAAACAATGGCTTTGAAGCAAAATTATGATAGATCTACAGAAAACCTTTTCTAGCAGCATGCATAAAAAGAATGTGAATGATGTGCCTTGTATAGCAGAACGTGGTTTTATTTCAAATATGTGTCTCAGAGTAAGGGAAACAGCAGGGAATCTGCATCTATCAAAGTCAAAGCTGCTTTTTCTAGGCAATTAGAAAGAAGTTTAAAAATTTATCCTCTGCCTATCATAAGGAAGGTTACAATTTTTTCAGTAAACAGTGAAATAATATAATAAAAATGTTAAAGAAAAATTCAGGTTGAAAAAGTAAATCTGTATTTTAATTATGTTTCAGGAAACAGATTTTTCTTGTACTACTGCAGTACATCCAGATGAACCAAAATGTTCTTTAGTCTGACTTTTATATCACATCTTTCTCTGTAATTGCAATTCTGGTCATCCTTAAACATAGCTTGCTATATTAATGTATAAGTTGGGAACTAGATGTGTGAGAGTCTGAAGGAACACAGTTTGTTTCCCATGTTTATTACACTGTGAAAAGCTGCACTGCTGCTTAAAATAAGATGATGAGATATTAGATCTCAGATATTTTTGTGGGAAAACTCTTTGTAAATGTTAAGATGGTATACCATTCTTCACAACTAATAATTTGACTCTGAAGTTTTATGATTCTCCAACTATTTTTATATGCCTGGCATATTTTCAATATTTGTGTTACAGAAGCCTTCTCTCAGGCTTCTGTCACAGAAGCTTGTCAGGGACCTTAGGAGCAGATATGATGGAAAGTTCCCAATTTAGGAAGATAGTCAAGTGATCTTGTGGGTCCCACTGACTCAAATGAAACAAAAATGGTCTGGGATTTCAGCCCATGCAAACATCTTTTGTTTCATGCAAACATTATAGAAAAAAATGTCAAGAGTAGAATATAATTCTTGTCAGTACCATGTGTTCTGTTTACTCAGCTAAATAATTAGTCTGTCTTTGCTATAGATTCAGTCTTTGGTACTGAACACTTGTTTTTTGCTATTTTGAAACAAGACCCAATTCCTGAAAAACATGATTCTGTGATGATAACTGTTTGATGGACCTTTATCACGTGGATAAGGTGATAGTTCACTATCTTTGGCAGGTGTATGTGTACTGCCTTTGGCTCTTCTTCATCTCTTTTTTTAGAATATGTTAGCAAGTAGGATTCTTCCATAAGTAAAACCATTTCAGATGTAAAGAGCAATGACAGTTCAGAGAAATAGCCTTCAGCTTCTACAATGAATAGGTATATTCTTTTAAGATTCTGCTGTCAACAGTAGCCAGCTGGACTACCATGTGTTAATAGATGTTAGCAGGAGCTAAATGACAGATATATACCCCATACCTTTAACCTTGTGAGAATATGTCAATGTTACTTCAGTGAGGTTTTGCCTTATTCTGAAATGAAGGAACTGCTGAAGGAAGCTAATGCCTTGCTGGCTGATTCCCTGGGTCTGAGCTTGCAGACCAGTAGCCAAAGAAGATTTGATGACCTGCATAAGGGCAAAATGACCCCTTTTAATAGATATGTAATCAACAATAAAGTTGCTATTCTGACTGATGAACCTCTCAATACATGTGACTATATTTTGAGATGGTCTAATGACCATGTTTGAGCAGTACTGAAGCTTTCTACATTTTACATCTGGTCTCTTAAGAAAAAGAAGTTAAGTCTTTTGTCACCCTCTTAATTGCTCCCAAGAAATATAAACCCTTTGGATAGTTTAAATAAAAACTGAAAGATCTGGAAAACACCTCCAAGATAATTGAATTTCTTCAAGCTCCACAAAAGTTGTCAGGAGAAAGAGTGAAATTACTTTCCCTCATGGAGATTTTCTGATTTTCAGTAAGTTGTATATCATGGAAGGGCAACACAGAGGGCATCAGCATCTCAGGATGTTTCTGGAGTGCATTGTTGATAACTTCCTGACACAGGTGACCAAGGAGATGATGACAGAAGATGCTGTGATGGACCTTATTCTTACAAAAAAAGAAGAACTGGTCAGGGATGTGAAAGCTGTGGGCAGCCTTGGCTGCAGAGAACATGAGTTCAGGAGTGTAGTTCAGGATCCAGAGATGAGGGATCAAGGCAAAAAGCAGGATTGCAAGATTTGACTTCATGAGAAAAAACTTTGGTCTGTTCAGGGACCTGCTTAGAAGAATGCCATGGAAGAGAGCCCTGGAGAATAAAAGAGTCCAGGAGAGCTGGTAGGTTTTCAAAGATCACCTCTGTCAAGCTAAAGAATTGTCCAACCCCACGTGCAGGAGGATGACAGGAGGCCTGCATAGATGAACAAGTAGCTTCTGACTAAATAAAATAAAGAATTGTCGTGGTTTAGCCCCAGCCAGCAACTAAGCACCATGCAGCCGCTCACTCACTCCCCCTCCCACAGTGGGGCGGGGGAGAGAATTAGGAAAAAAACCCTCATGGGTTGGGATAAACACGGTTTAATAGGACAGAAAGAAAGAAGGAAACAACAATGATAATACCAACAAAGGAATGTACAAGAACAAGTGATGCCCAATACAGCAATTGCTCACCACCTGGTGATTGACAGCCCGTCCCTGAGCAGCGATTTCCGCCCCCCGGCCAACTCCAGTTTATGTACTGGGCATGACGTTGTATGGTAGGGAATATCCCTTTGGCCAGTCTGGGTCAGCTGTCCCGGCTGTGTCCCCTCCCAGCTCCCCATGCACCCCCAGCCTGCTCGCTGGCAGGCCAGCACAAGAAGCTGGACTGTCCTTGACTGCTCAGCAACAACCCAAAACATCAGCACATTATCAACAATTTCTCATCCCAAATCCAAAACACAGTCTCACACTAGCTTCTGTGAAGAAAACCAGCTCTATCCTGGCTGAAACCAGGTATCCACCCCTTATTCCATACCATTTACGTCATGCCCGGGTCCTGTACTTTTCAATACATTCCAATTATTCATTATTACTCTTCCTGTCTTTTAATATATACACACAGATATCACTTTCTTAGTCCATGGGCCATCACTTTAAAATGTCTGTGGAGTTCATTCAGTCCATGACTCTGGGCTTCATCCATCATAGCAGTCTCTCAGGGCAGGGGAGATGGTATGTGGTGTTGGATTGTTATCTGGCATGGTCCATGTCCATCATCTGCAGGTCGCAGATGTGGGTCTCAGGGGAATTGTTGGGCACAAGCTGCTGAAGCCAGTTCTGGTTCCATCACTGCTGCACGTTGCTTGGTTTCAGTGAAGCTCATTCTTCATCAGTCTGGGTGATTCTTACTGTAATACCATTGACATGGTAGATAGCAGCCATAGTAGTAATGTCATACTGTATTGTGTAACAATTAACATAATACAATTCAAATCATTGACTATTTTCACCCAAAATCAAGTCTCCCTGAGGTACACATCGGACTTCCCCATCCTTCCGCATTACCCACCAAGTGCACCCAGGTCCTTGGGCAAAGGCAACCCCGTGAACGGGTTTGCCTTTGCCTGAGGCAGGAGTAACCCAGACTGTCTTCCCCAGCATATTTCTCACATGCACCACAGGGACTTTATCCCCTTCTACAGTACGTAAAAGTTTTGATTGGGCAGGGCCGGCTCTATTAGTAGATCCCCTGGTGTTGACTAACCAGGTGGCTTTGGCTAAATGTTTATCCAAATGTTCGAATGTCTCGTCACCCATTGCTCTCAGGGTACTCTTTAACAGTCCGTTGTATCGTTCAATTTTTCCGGAAGCTGGTGCATGATAGGGGATGTGATACACCCACTCAATGCCGTGTTCTTTGGCCCAGGTGTCTATGAGGTTGTTTCGGAAATGAGTCCCATCGTCTGACTCAATTCTTTCGGGGGTGCCATGTCGCCATAAGACTTGCTTTTCAAGGCCCAGGATAGTGTTCCGGGTGGTGGCATGGGGCACAGGGTATGTTTCCAGCCATCCGGTGGTTGCTTCCACCATGGTAAGCACATAGCGCTTGCCTTGGCGAGTTTGTGGAAGTGTGATATAGTCAATCTGCCAGGCCTCCCCATATTTATATTTCAACCATCGTCCTTCATACCAGAGGGGCTTTACCTGCTTGGCTTGTTTGATCGCGGCGCACGCTTCACATTCATGGATAACCTGTGCAATAGTATCCATGGTCAAGTCCACCCCTCGATCCCGAGCCCATCTATACGTTGCATCTCTTCCCTGATGGCCTGAGGTGACATGGGCCCATCAAGCTATAAATAATTCACCCTTATGTTGCCAGTCCAGATCCACCTGAGCCACTTCAATCTTAGCAGCCTGATCCACCTGATGGTTGTTTTGATGTTCTTCAGTGGCCTGACTCTTAGGTACGTGAGCATCTACATGGCGTACTTTTATGACCAGATTCTCTAGTCGGGCAGCAATATCTTGCCACAATTCAGCAGCCCAGATGGGCTTGCCTCTGCGTTGCCAGTTGCTCTGTTTCCATTGCTGTAGCCACCCCCATAGAGCATTTGCCACCATCCATGAGTCAGTATAAAGATAGAGTATTGGCCATTTTTCTCGTTCAGCAATATCTAAAGCCAGCTGGATGGCTTTCACCTCTGCAATCTGACTTGATTCTCCTTGTCCTTCAGCAGCTTCTGCGACTCATCGTATAGGGCTCCATACAGCAGCTTTCCACCTTCGATGTTTGCCTACAATACGACAGGACCCATCAGTAAACAGGGCATATTGCCTTTCGTTCTCTGGCAGTTCATATATGGTGGACCCTCTTCAGCACGTGCCACCTCCTCTTCTGGTGATATTCCAAAATCTTTGCCTTCTGGCCAGTCCATGATCACTTCCAAGATTTCCGGGCGATTAAGGTTTCCTATTCAAGTCCGCTGTGCAATAAGCGCGACCCACTTACTCCACGTAGCATCAGTCGCATGATGTGTAGAGGGGACCCTCCCTTTGAACATCCAGCCAAGTACCGGCAGTCAGGGTGCCAGGAGGAGCTGTGCTTCAATACCAACCACTTCTGAGGCAGCTCGAACTACTTTATATGCTGCCAATATCTCCTTTTCAGTTGGAGTATAGCAGGACTCAGATCCCCTACATCCTTGACTCCAAAACCCTAGAGGTCGACCTTGAGTCTCTCCTGGTGCCTTCTGCCAGAGACTCCAGGTAGGGCCATTCTCCCCGGCTGCCGTGTAGAGCACATTTTTAACATCTTGTCCTGCCCGGACTGACCCGAGGGCTGCGGCATGAACTATCTCCTGTTTGATTTGTTCAAAGGCTTGTCGTTGCTCAGGGCCCCATTTAAAATCGTTCTTCTTCCGGGTCACTTGATAAAGAGGGCTTACAATCAGACTGTAGTTTGGAATATGCATTCTCCAGAAACCCACAACGCCCAGAAATGCTTGTGTTTCTTTTTTACTAGTTGGTGGAGACATAGTTGTTATTTTGTTGATCACATCCATTGGGATCTGTCGACGTCCATCTTGCCATTTTATTCCTAAAAACTGGATCTCTTGTGCAGGTCCTTTGACCTTACTTTCTTTTATGGCAAAACCAGCTTTCAGAAGGATTTGAATTACTCCTCACAATCCAGGAGGAAGCAGTCAAGGACATGCTAAGCCACCTGGACACCCACAAGTCTATGGGGCCTGATGGGATCCACCCAAGAGTACTGAGAGAGCTGGCGGAGGAGCTTGCCAAGCCACTCTCCATCGTTTATCAGCAGTCCTGGTTAACAGGGGAGGTCCCAGAAGACTGGAGGCTTGCCAATGTGACGCCCGTCTACAAGAAAGGCCGGAAGGAGGATCCTGGGAACTACAGGCCTGTCAGCCTGACCTCTGTTCCAGGGAAGATTATGGAGCGGTTGGTTTTGAGAGTGCTCACAGGGCATCTGCAGAACAGCCAAAGGATCAGGCCCAGCCAGCATGGGTTCATGAAAGGCAGGTCCTGCTTGACCAACCTGATCTCCTTCTATGACCAGGAGACCCGCCTAGTGGATGAGGGAAAGGCTGTGGACGTTGTCTACCTGGACTTTAGTAAAGCCTTTGACAGCGTCTCCCACAGCATTCACCTGGAGAAACTGGCGGCTCGTGGCTTAGACGGGTTTACTCTTCGCTGGGTGAGGAACTGGCTGGATGGCCGAGCCCAGAGAGTTGTGGTGAATGGCGTTAAATCCGGCTGGCGGCCGGTCACGAGTGGTGTTCCCCAGGGCTCGGTTCTGGGACCAGTCTTGTTCAAAATCTTTATAGATGATCTGGATGAGGGAATTGAGTGCTCCCTCAGTAAGTTTGCAGATGACACCAAGCTGAGTGGGAGTGTTGATCTGCTGGAGGGTAGGAGGGCTCTGCAGAGGGATCTGGACAGGCTGGATCGATGGGCAGAGGCCAACTGTATGAGGTTTAATAAGGCCAAGTGCAGGGTCCTGCACTTTGGCCACAACAACCCCATGCAATGCTACAGGCTTGGGGAGGAGTGGCTAGAGAGCAGCCCGGTGGAAAGGGACCTGGGGGTGCTGGTTGACACCCAGCTGAATATGAGCCAGCAGTGTGCCCAGGTGGCCAAGAAGGCCAACAGCGTCCTGGCCTGTATCAGGAATAGTGTGGCCAGCAGGAGTAGGGAAGTGATTGTGCCCCTGTACTCGGCACTGGTGAGGCCGCACCTTGAATTCTGTGTTCAGTTTTGGGCCCCTCACTACAAGAAGGATGTTGAGGTGCTGGAGCGTGTCCAGAGAAGGGCAACGAAGCTGGTGAGGGGTCTGGAGCACAAGTCTTATGAGGATCGGCTGAGGGAACTGGGGTTGTTTAGTCTGGAGAAGAGGAGGCTGAGGGGAGACCTTCTCGCTCTCTACAACTACCTGAAAGGGGGTTGTGGCGATGAGGGTGTTGGTCTCTTCTCCCAAGTAACTAGTGATAGGACAAGAGGAAATGGCCTCAAGTTGCGCCAGGGGAGGTTTAGATTGGATATTAGGAAAAATTTCTTCACTGAGAGGGTAGGGTGGTCAGGCATTGGAACAGGCTGCCCAGGGAGGTGGTGGAGTCGCCATCCCTGGAAGTGTTCAAAAAACGCGTGGATGTGGCGCTTCAGGACATGGTTTAGGGGACATGGTGGTTCTGGATTAATGGTTGGACTTGATGATCTTAAAGGTCCTTTCCAACCTAGTGATTCTGTGATTCTGTGATTCTGTGAATTATTTTCTTCCTTTTCTCAAAAACTTCTTCTGCTGTGTTGCCCCATATGATGATGTCATCAATGTATTGCAGATGCTCTGGAGCTTCACCCTGTTCCAGTGCGGTCTGTATCAACCCATGGCAAATGGTAGGGCTGTGTTTCCACCCCTGGGGAAGTCGATTCCAGGTGTATTGGACACCTCTCCAAATGAAAGCAAACTGTGGCCTGCATTCTGCCGCCAAAGGGATTGAGAAAAATGCATTAGCAATATCAATGGTGGCGTACCACTTGGCTGCCTTTGACTCCAGTTCATATTGAAGTTCTAGCATGTCCGGCACGGCAGCGCTCAGTGGCGGCGTAGCCTCATTCAGGCCACGATAGTCTACTGTCAGTCTCCACTCTCCATTAGACTTGCGCACTGGCCATGCGGGGCTGTTAAAGGGTGAGCGAGTCTTGCTGATCACTCCTTGGCTCTCCAGCTGACGAATCAGCTCATGGATGGGGATCAGGGAGTCTCTGTTGGTGCGATATTGCCGCCGGTGCACTGTTGTGGTAGCGATCGGCACCTGTTGTTCTTTGACCCTGAGCAGCCCCACCACAGAACGGTCCTCTGAGAGACCAGGCAAGGTGGACACCTGTTTAATTTCTTCCGTCTCCAAGGCAGCTATACCAAAAGTCCACTGGTACCCTTTTGGGTCCTTGAAATACCCTCTCCTGAGATAGTCTATGCCCAGGATGCACGGAGCCTCTGGGCCAGTCACAATGGGGTGCTTCTGCCACTCATTCCCAGTTAGGGTCACTTCGGCCTCCAGCACAGTCAGCTGTTGGGATCCCCCTGTCACTCCAGAAATACAGATGGGTTCTGCCCCTATATGGCTTGATGGCATTAAGGTACATTGTGCATCAGTGTCCACTAAAGCCTTATATTCCTGTGGGTCTGATGTGCCAGGCCATCTAATCCACACAGTCCAATAAACTCGGTTGTCCCTCTCCTCCGCCTGGCTGGAGGCAGGGCCCCTCTAATCCTGCTCATAGTACTCGTTACCCACTTCTTGTAAATAGGAATCAGAAGTCCCTTCAAGAGGATCAGAGGTGAGATCAGCTCTTCTATTCTTTCTGAGGAACTGCCCGCTGGAAAGTAGAGCGACGATTTTTCTAGAGGCACCTGAACCCCCTTTTGTAATTGTGTTTCCTTGCAGCTCGCGTACTCGTGCCTCTAGGGTCGAGGTAGGTTTTCCATCCCACCTCCTCATGTCCTCTCCGTAGTCACGCAATTGAAACCACAGGGTGGCTCACGGTGTGTATCCTCTATATCTTCTCTCTTGAACAGAAGAGCGCTTACTGCTAATGGCTGAGACACTGGTCCGTATGGGTGGAGGGTAGGGCATATCCTCTTTGAATTGCCGGAACTCCCTGACAGTTTCTCTACAGCAGAGATGCAGGCCCGTAGGGAGGAAGAGAGACTTTCTTCATATTGCTGGAGTTGGCCAGCCAATTCATCCACCGTTGGTCTCTCTCCGTCTTTCCAGGCCATTACTGCTAATGAGTTGGCATATGATGATGGTGCACTCCATAGAAACTTCCGCCACATAGGTCACGTGCAATTGACTTCATCTGGGTCTTTGGATGATTGTCCATTGTCCAAGTCACCATAAATCACTTCCAGCACAGCTAGCTTCCTCAGGTACTGGATACCTTTCTCCATGGTGGTCCACTTGCCTGGGTGACATAGAACATCTTCCTTGAAGGGGTACCTTTCCTTCACACCCGACAGGAGTCATCTCCAGAGGCTGAGGACTCGTGCACCTTTTCCAATTGCTTTGTCAATGCCCCCTTCTCTAGAAAGGGATCCTAGCTGCTTGGCTTCCCTACCCTCTAATTCCAGGCTACTGGCCCTATTATCCCAACATCAGAGCAGCCAGGTGACAATGTGCTCACCTGGACGACAGCTGAAATCCTTTCGCATATCTCGCAATTCACTCAGGGATAGAGATCGGGTAGTTACCGTCTCTTTTATGAGTTCTTCCTCTTCCTCCTCTTCAAGCGATGACTGACTCTCTTCCCTCTTCTGTACTTGTGATCGCCCTGCTTCAGAGCACTCTGCCTCCTCACTCTCTTCCTCTGGCTCCTTCTTAGAAGAATCTTCCTCATCCCTTACTAAACAAGCTGACTTCCGCTTCCAAGATTTCTTCTTTTGTACAGGGGCAACTGATACCGGGATGGGCTGGTACAATCTGAGTAGCTACAGTGCCTGCCGTGGGGGTTGGAGTAGTCACAGTGCCTGCCACAGGGGTTGGAGTAGTCACAGTGCCTGTCACATTGCCGTCAGATCCAGAGAGCCTCTCTCCCCTTTGCATAGTGTTAAATAGAGCTCGGTAGGCATGGGCCAGGCCCCAGCACATTGCAATGATTTGTGTCTCCTTGGAACTGCCAGGCTGACAGCATACTTCTTGCAAATATTAGTTTATCAGGATTCTGCACTTGTTCAGGAGTGAAATTCCAAAACACCGGAGGTGCCCACCGCCCTAGGCATTTCCCCATGCTGTTCCGCACACCCTGCCATTCATAACTATCCAGCCTTGGGGCAGATCTCCGGGTGATATTCTTAAATTTCTTGCCAATCTTAGACAAAACCGAAACAATGTTCCCCAGAAGTAGCAATAAAGGTATTATAACTACCCAAGGGTGTTCAAAATACTGAAAAATTTTTGTGATGAAGGAGGAAACGTTATGATAGAGGGTAGCAAAGGTACCGTTCTGCATTTCCTCCATAAAAAGCCTTTCAGAGGCAGAAGTATAATTGCTAATCGTCTCCACAAGACAGTAGCCAAAATACAGTAACAGCTTTAGTACAGAGCTCAGATAATACCACATTAAGCTCAAGGTCAGTGTTCTAAAAACAAAACTCGCAGGCAAGACATTACTAATCATTGCAGAGTACAGCAGCCTGATCCTTAACATGTACAACAAAGACGAGAGCATCATGCAAATCAAATAAACTGATACTGTGACCTGCAACCGTTATTATCTCAAGCCTCGTGCCCCACATTGGGTGCCAAAAAGGACTGTTGTCGTTTAGCCCCAGCTGGCAACTAAGCACCACGCAGCCGCTCACTCAGTCCCCCTCCCGCAGTGGGACGGGGGAGAGAATTAGGAAAAAAAACTCATGGGTTGAGATAAACACGGTTTAATTGGACAGAAAGAAAGAAGGAAACAACAATGATAATACCAACAAAGGAATGTACAAGAACAAGTGAGGCCCAATACAACAATTGCTCACCACCTGGCGATCAACAGCCCGTCCCCGAGCAGCAATTTCCACCCCCCGGCCAACTCCAGTTTATGTACTGGGCATGACGTCGTATGGTAGGGAATATCTCTTTGGCCAGTCTGGGTCAGCTGTCCTGGCTGTGTCCCCTCCCAGCTCCCCGTGCTCCCCCAGCCTGCTCGCTGGCAGCCCAGCACAAGAAGCTGGACTGTCCTTGACTGCTCAGCAACAACCCAAAACATCAGCACATTATCAACAATTTCTCATCCCAAATCCAAAACACAGTCTCACACTAGTTTCTGTGAAGAAAACCAGCTCTATCCTGGCTGAAACCAGGACACACAGGAGATTAAAGATGCTTCAGGTAACTGTGGAGAAAAGAAATACAGAAACATTGTTGAAGTGTGCAGGGATGGGGTTAAGAAAGTCAAAGCCCATCTGGAATCGAACCTGGAGGGGAACAGGAAGAACCACAAGATGAACTTCTACAAGTACACTGGCAGCAAATGGAAGACTAGGAAAAACACAGGTCTGAGCTCAGTGGGGAACCTAGTGACAAAATATGTGGAAAAGGCTGAGGTACTCAATGTCACCTTTGCCTCAGTCTCTACCAATAGGATTTGCCTTGAGGAATACTAGGCCCCTGCAACGGAGGTAAAGCCCAAATCAAGGAAAACTTAGCCTGGGTAGAGAAGAATTGAGTTAGGGTACAAACTGGGTGTTTGGGACCTGATGATAGGATGTACACACAACTATGGAGGGAGCTGGTCAATGTTATTGCAAATATTTTTGAAATGTCATGGTGATCAGGGAGGGTTTCTGAGGACTTGAAGATAACAAATGTCACTCCTATCTTCAAGAAGGGCTAGGAGGATCTGAGGAACTATAGGCTGGTTACCTTCACCTTTATTCTGGGGAAAGTGACGGAACAAATAATCCTGGAAACCATTTAGAACTTTACAAAGGACGAGAATGTGATTGGGCATAGTCCGTATGGATTTAGTGAAGAGGAAATCATGCTCAGCCAACTTGATTGCCTTCAATGAGGAAATGACTAGCTAGGTGAAACAGGGGAGAGGACAGGATACTGTTTTCCCTGACTCTAGCAAGGCTTTTGACACTGTATCCCATAACTTACTCATAGACAAACTATGAAGCACAGATTAGATAAGTGAGCAGTAAGGTGGACAGAAAACTGTGCTCAAAGGGTTGTGATAGGCCATCCAGAGGCCAGCCAATAGTCGTGTACCACAGGGTTGATTATGGGGCCAATATATGCGGCCAAACTGTTTTAGTATTTTCATTAATGACCTGGTTGATGGGACAGACAGCGCACTGAAGAAATTTTTAGATTATATCAAACTGGGGGGTTATACCAGATAATCACTATGATATACCAGTTGGTTGTGTTGCCATCCAGAATAACCACAACAGGCTGAAGTAATGGAACAGGAATCTCATGAAGTTCAAGAAAGGGAAATGTGAAGTCCTGTATCTGGGGAGGAATAAACCCAGCCACTGATGTACACTGGGGGCTGATCAGCTGCAAGGCAGCCTTACAGAGAAGGTCCTGGATGTCTCAGTGGACATCAAGTTTAACATCAGCCAGCAATATGCCATGGCAGCAAGGAAGGCAAATAACCTCCTGGGCTGCACTAAGAAAAGTGTTGTTAGCAGGTCAAGGGAGGTTATTCTTCCTCCCTGCTCAGCACTGGCGACACCACATCTGGAGCACTCTGTCTTGTTCTGGGCATCCCAGTACAAGAGAGACATAGGCTTAATGGAGGAACTTGAATGAAGGGCCATGAACATGATTAAGGGACTGGAGTACCTGTCATCAGGAAGAGGTTGAGAGCTGTGACTGTTCTTGCCTGGAGAGGAGAAGGCTCAGGGGGGGTCTTATCAATGTGGGTTGATATCTGATCAGAGGGAGTAAAGAAGATGGAGCCAGAGTCTTTTCAGTGGTATCCAGTGGATGGAGAAGAGGCAATGTGCACAGATTTAATTGCAAGAAATTCAACTTAAACTTAAGGAAAAAAAAAATACTGTGTGGGTGGTTAAGCACTGGAACAGGTGCCTCACAGAGGTTTCAGAATTCCCTGTGTGGATCTCATCATATCACTGATTTTTAAAGAGAAGTCCTATCTGACTTCAGAAATGAATCCCACTTTAAGAGAATAATTTACACTCAAATTCAATGTTACGATAATGTCTCCTCTCTGTTAGCAGAGGAATCACCCACTACTAGTCTCAGTAGCTATTTTGATTGCATCAAGACACTTTTTTTATTTTATTTTAAGGTTGAGACATCTGATCAGTTTCACTCTGAAATGAGATTTTAAAAGTGTTTTCTGTTTATTTTAGATGTGAACTGCTTTGGAGAAGACTGACTTCACATTTGAAATTAAAAAGCCAGGTCTCTATAACCAAGTTAATGAAAGTGATATTCTCTGAACATATAAAGACTGCACTATCTGTGCAATGTTGTCATTTCAGGGTTGCCTTTGTGCAGGTCCATTTTTGAATTAGTGCAATGAGGTGTAACGCAACTGATGCAGAACTCGCACTGATACCACCACTAACTCCATCACACTTGCTATGCTGATTTCCATGCAAAACCCAGACTGGTGTCACCATTTCCCCATGTGCTCTTGCTTTACTACTTGCTTTACAAACATATGCAAGGTAGTGGACCTCATTTACTGTCTCAGCAATCTCTAGTTGTCATAAGTTCTCTGTAGACCGAGCACCACAAAGCATCTAAAGAACAGGGTGAAATCCCACTCACTTTCAGCCAAACCCTAATGCAGAAACCACCTTTAGTAACTTAAGTGCTCTCAGATATCTCCCTTAGGAAGAAACTCTCCCACAGTGATAAAGAATAGTCTTTGAGCAGAATATCTGCAAACATTTATCCAAATTTAGGGGTTTATTTCTCTAGAACTTCAAAGTCTTCATGCTCAGTAGCTTGATCTTTATAAAGATGTCCCTGTGACCTCTGAATTCAGAGTTCATGGCTTTTGCTGAAATAATAATGACATCAACCCTCAGAAACGTACACTTGATCTAAAAATAAAACCGGATTTTTTTTCAATGTTTTCTAAACAAACTCCATAGCATTATTTCAAGGTTATCTAGGAAAAGAATTCATCATACTGAACTTATTCATGATTTTGTTCCACTGAAATTTTAATGCTCCTCTACAGTCATATGTATTTTTTGGGGTCTTATGCAGCTAGAGTTCATGGTATGCTGGAAATATGGTCTTATCTGAGAGGAAAGAAGAAGGTGTTCTTGTCACTACAGTGCTGCCCAGAGATAGAAGAAACTTGAGGTTAATTCTGGTGTTTTTCTGTACGATCATTGGCAAGTTGTTTTGGGTGAAAATTGCCTTAATAATGCCAGAGCTGAAGTTGTGCCAAATGCTTCTAACTAACTTCCCCTGTTAATTTCTTTTATCTGCATTCTCAAGCTGGGGTAGAAATTCTTCTGTACTGTTCTCTGTCTTCCTGAATATTTAGATTATAAGTTGTTTGGCTCATCGGTTAACTCATTAAGAGTTTTTATCATGTTTACATTCAATAGCACCACTGTCTGGATAGGGAATATTAATAGCAATAACTAAACATAAAAAATCATCCTAACAACTTGAAGAGAGTAAATTAGAATGACACATTCAGTAATACTGCCAAGCTATATACCCTTTCATCTAATCTACTTATCAAGACGCTGTGCCTGCACAAAGAATTAATGCATTAGTAAGGATTGACTTAATTTATTCAAAGGTGCTGCAAAAGATTTCTGAAGCACTATTACTTTGCTCTGAATGTTAAAATAACAACAACAACAAAAATCCTTGTTCAATCTGTGTAGCTTTGGGACCTGCTTAACAGATGCCAATAAGCATGTTGGAAGGGTTTATGTAAATCAATGCAAACCAAAACAAAATCCATAAAATAACCCTCAAGCAATTGGTTAATCCTTGTTATTCCCTAGTGTCTGGGACAGGATTTTAATCAGGCTTCTCAAGAGGCCATTACAGTGTGTGTCTCTGAAAATCAAAATGTCATTGACATTGTGTTATTGGAACAGTAATATACCTGTTGCTGCTGTAAATTACTATTTCGTATCCAAAAAGTGGTCTGATTTCTGAGAGAACAATGAGAAATAGTCTCTCTTTTGTCACAGAGAAATTTATGATTATGCCTTAATCTTATTACAGCCCTCAAGAAAATCAAATGAAGTCTTATTATAGCAATATAGTTGCAAAGAGATAGTACAGTTTAAGATTTTGTTGGTATGTCCATTATAAATCTTTTATTCCGAGAAGGTATAACTTAGTTGTATGCATTGGCTCTGAGCTAAAGCTTGGCAAAGTGATCTTACCACTATCGGAGATTATTTTCAAGTACCGTTCCAATGAAATAATTTTTTAGTGTGTGAATGATAAGATTCAGCAGAATATAACTTTACCAGTGGCAGATATCTGTATTTAGGTTTCTGTTCATTAAAAATAGAAAAGTAAAAAATATATTTCTTTTTTCACAGTTGCTCAAGGGAAGATATTTTCATGATAGCTGAACTCAGAACATCCTTGAGCACCTAAAAAAGGAGGGCTAATCCTGATCCCACTGAAGCCTGTTAAAGATTTTCCGTTGACTTCAGAAGGGTAGATACTTTACGCTTATTCAGAATATATGAATATGAATATATGAATATTCTGAGAATATGCTTACTCAGAAACAGAATTTGTTTTCCACCCTCAGTCTGGCTGACTGAGAATTTTCCTCCTGATTTGCATTCATTATTATCGGTGTCAGTAGTGTAAAGTGTCGATTGAATGTAATTTGCTTGGAGAGGATGGATTGCCTAGTAAGATACAAGCAGAACCATGTCTAATCCCACTGAATTCACTAGCAAATGTCTTGTTGACTTCAACATCCGGAAAAACTGGTGTTTAAATATTAAAAGCAAGATATGCATGGATAGAAAAAAAAATTACAAGAATTGTCAGTGTTTTGGGATTATCTAATAGTTTTGATTGTCCCTGCTGATCCAAATCAAATGCTATTTTAAAGTAGCATTTTAAATCAAGCTGTTGCTTATCCTGAAAACACTATTTCTTATGGTAAAAAGCCAATAGTGGGCATGTATAGATTTGGAGACATGAAAAAAAAGTTGAGATAACTTGAAACCAAGTCAAATACATATGACATTTTCCAAAAATCTTTCATCAACAATTAGAAGGTTTGTGGTTAAAAGACTATATTGAAAAATCAAGTTCAGAGTTATACAGTGGACATGGTAAAATGCCTTCTTGGAAAGTATGCTAATTACAAATGACTCTGTCTTTGGTATCCTAGACAGATTTTAGATCAATGAAATTCAAGTTCAGTGTTTATTTTACAGTAACAGTCAAGTAACAAGGAAAACCAAGTAAGATAATAATGAAAAATAGTTTAAACATCTACTATTTACCTCACTAAGACAACAAAGATGATTCTAAATGGAATTATGCATTATTTTATTAATGCACACATCTCTGGTTCACAACATTGTTGGACAGTTCATGCAGGCTTTTAACTCCTGATGGGTAGTAACATGAAAAAGAAACCTAGAAGATATTTCAGGAGATTTGATAGTAAAGTATTGTATCATACTTGACAGGGGCTAACTCATCAGATATCTGATGCTTAAAGACTCTGAAATTCCCCAAGAATTCAATGTTTTGCTATCGTTATCATTATTGTTATAGTTATCATTATCCTTATCATTATCATTATCCTTATCCTTATTTTCCTAACAGCAAATCTGAATATTCCCGTGTGCATTTGACACTCCTCAACAGCATCGAGAACAGGCAATGCCACTTGTCTTTGCAAGAGTCATATATAAATACACTGAAAACTGTTCTATCTTCATGACCTCTCCTCTCCTTTCCCATCCCCACTCTGAATTTTGAACAAATAGGAACTTTTTGTAATCCAGTTGTCATTCCCAGTTATCATTTTCTAGCTCAGTTTCTGTTTGGACAAAACTTGGTGTGATATTCCAGCAGAGGCCTTGCCAAGGCTCTGGTGTCTTAAAGGTTTGTACAGGCCATGTAGATATGTGTGTGTATATTTATACATTTGCCTTTTATGCTGTTTGCACATTTTGCAACATATTATTGCTCAGTTCCTGTTTGGCTTCCAATTCAGAATAACATCATCCTTTTCCCTGAAAAAAACTGTCACCTGGCAGTTGTTCACCTTATTATTTTCTCTTTAATACAATAGGGTCTTTATTGTTAAAAATATAGAGGTATTTTTTCCCCAGACAATTTTTATTTTTTCAGTTTATAAACATAAATTTCTAAGTCTGTCCTTCAGGTTCTTGATAGTCATTCTCAGCTTAACATCTTCAGTTTTAACAAGGATGGTCTCTTTTTCATCATCCAAGTAATGAACAAAAATACTGAGTGCCAGGTTTATGGATTTCCAGTGTAACGACGACCAGTAATCACTACAAGTAAGTGTTTTTTTTCAACCACTTTTGTACTCTTTTGTAACCTCCATTATTTTGTTCATGAAAAGTCATATGAAACAATCAACAACCTTAACAGAAGGTAAGAAATTTGGGTTAAATTGCTTTTCCCACCACAGGAAGAACGGGGATATTATACTTGGCAAACTCATATAAACTTGCTGCTCATCATCTTGAAATCCACCAGATGGTTACAGACTTTTTATTTGTTCTAGTGTTTTTCTGGAAGTGGAAATTGACACGTCTGTAAGTCTACTGTAAAAACTCCATCTTTTTGATCTTCTGATCTTCTCATAGATTCTCAAAGATACCTAGCAGCATTATCCTTTTTAGATCATTCTACTTCGAAGACTAAAAAGTGAAATAGGGAGAACAGGGAAAGTAAGAGCATTTTTATATTTACATTTTTAGTAATTTTTAAAAGTCTTATTGAAGAAGTGCATGGAAGTGGGTTTCTGGTTTTTGGGGGGAGATTTAACACTACTGCTGTTTATCCTTGCTGTCTTGGTACCCCATTGCAATTTGATCAAGCTTTATAGCCCCTCATAGACTTGAACACCAAGGAAATATGGAAGAAAAATTTATTTCTCTCCCCACAGAATTTACAGTCTAAGTTGACCTACCCCTGCTCAGGCTGATGGATAAATCAGTCCATGAAACCTCTACAGGAATTTTGGCTTTGATGATCTGTGGCTATATCAACAGTAGCAAGTATTATGGTAAAATCAGAATTAATTTGTGAAGTGGAGTAATTAGTGCCATAAATCTGGCATCCACAGTACGTGTATTTCAAAGATTTTACTTCAGATTAAATCAAGTATGACCCTATTGACTAAGCATGCCCTGGCATTGACATGATGAGATGTGCTTTGGTTTAGTTTTACCTGAAATGAATCTAGTTCACACGTTCTGGGACTACACTGTGACACAAACAAAAGCATAGTAAGTAAGGGGGAATTAGGAGATTTACTTCTGCAGTGCAGTCCTTATTCACACTAAAGCAATATATATTTTCTAGGGATACTCTTATAATTTTGGATAATGAGTTGGCTGGTATCCCTAGTGTTAAAAGACATCATCTAACTTTAAGGAGTTCATAGTCAGTTCAACAGTCACTTATACATCTAGCTACCATTAGTCTTGGGTTTCAAATATGCCATGGAGGTCACTTTCATAGGAACATGTAGATTCTGCATCTTTCTTCTGCCTTGCTTTGGGGCTGAAAAGCTGAAATGCAGTTGCTTTCTCTATTTCTGATTCGCTTTGCCAAAACTCACTGTATGGCCTGTGTTACAGGTAAATCTGAGGAGTCTACAGTGTGGCAAAAAGTCCAGCACCTTCTAGAACTATAAAGCTTTTTGTGATCATTGTGATTACTCAGATTTTAGTTAAATGAGTCTTCCTATGTGTGAAATATGGAGCCTATGCTAAGGAGAATGTGTATATGTGTATGTGTATGTACAGACATATATTTAAGTTGTTTTTTTCCTTTGTTTACTGCGCCTTTACATGTGCCTTATAGCAGCATCTTCAAATTAATTGGTGGTTTTCTCTGATCCTTGGAAGGGTGCTGTGTAAGGAGGTTTTTTTATAGTAGTTTCCTGCCAAGGCACAGGAAAAACTACAACCCTTCAGTGTATGCGGTGATACCAGTGACAAGAAAGATACAGGGTGAAGGCTGTATGTATTGTTCTCCACTTGCCTGGCAAGCTTTTCAGTAGCTTCAAGATGCTGTCATTGTAAAAGCAGTTGCAGCTATATGGCAAGACAGGAGCAGCTCTAAAGTTATTCTAGAGGCCAAATTAACATGGCCATTATTTAGGTCACATACAGTGAGGCTCTGCTATGCATTAAGGAGACTTTTAGAGAGCTGGGGCACTGACTGGGACTCGGCACATCTGCTCCTGCCTGTTCCATTAACCCTTGCAGCAAGGTCATGGTGTGAGGGTCCATGTCATTTGATGTAAACACAGACGGCATTTGCAGATATCCATCCATTTGCAGACTGGAGCTCTGTTCCTCTCAGAAAAATTGCAGGCTGCACTCATCCTGGAGGCATTTTCTGTGCTATCTTCCTCATTTCTGCCTGCCCCAGCCTGCTGTGTAGGTGCTTCTCCTACATGAGCACATTCTCTAAGGAAGGACCATCTGCTCCTCTCTCGGATGGCTTCCCACTATATTGAAGTACCATTAAGAAAGATAGATCACTCTCCTCTCTTTTTCTCATCCATATTGTTTTTAAAAATGATAATTTACAATTCACCCACAATAAGTTGTAAGCAAACGAGTACAGCAGTTCCATCGTCTGGCACAGTCCACAAGGACAGTATGGGAAAGGGGTGTGCTGGTCTTCACGCTTCTCTTAGAACTGCATATGCAGCTTTGGTGCAAAATCAGACTTCATTAGACCTCTCAAAGCTAGGGCAAGCCTGTCTCAGAGCTCTGTGTCTAAATGCCATGGGATGAATTTTCATCGTGGAACCTGTAGTACAAGGAAATTTGTAGCTCAGAAAAACTATGGGAAATAAATGTTTGTGCAGACCTTAATAGGAAAACTTAACAGTGGTCATTTCACCTGTGCTTGACTTTAAATAGTATATCTTAATAATAAAATCTTGTTGATCAACATATAGCCATTGTCCAAATTAAAAAAATGGAAAATCTTTGTTAAACACAATAAAAATAACTTAAAAAGGAGTTATTTCAGCATTTGATTTTTGAGTCTTTCACTGTTCCCCCCTAGTATTTTGGAGAAGGGTATGAAGGGAAGAAGGTTTTATGCTCTTTTACAAGATGCTTGCTCAACAAGTCAGTGTTCCTTTAAAATGAAATTAAAAGGGATGACTCTTCTTTACCTCCTTTCATAATAAAGAAAATATGCAATGATTCTTAGGCATTAACCAAAACCAGCACCACTATTCCCACAGTGGCTGTGAATGGACCACAGCAGTTCCTCACTGGCTGCAATTAAGGTCACACTGTACTTTAGCAGGAAAAGTCCTTGGTAACTCAGTAAAATCTGAAGAGGCTTACAGAACAATTAAGCACAACATCTCCTCCAATCTGTGTTGCTCCTGCCTTTACAAGGTTCATAAACAAAACCCCTCAGTCTTTCTATGATGGATAGATTGATATTTCACAGCATTTTACTTTTTTATCTTCAGCACTTGTTATATTGTATAAATATCTTGCTTTCATCTCCTGCGCCAAACCCCAGTAACTACTGGTAGTTATGTAGGTTTTCCCACCTGTTTCTCAGGTCAGTGATTGTGGTATGAGGTGGTTAGGAAAGTAAGTTGAGTTTGTCTGATTCTTTTGATACCATAAAAAGGAAGTTTTTCCATATTTTAAGATGAATTTAAGATTCAATTCAGTACTACTAATTTCTCTATTATTCCTCATATAATCTGTTAACAGCACTACCCAGTATTGTTCTTGTGATTGATATTTTCAACAGTTAGGTGAACATGAGTAGTCACTAGTGTTTGTGAAGGATTTCTTATATGGACTTTTCTTTTTTCTTTCTTATTTTAAATACAGAAAGGAATGTTAACAATAGGAGTTGTGCAGCAGGCATGTGTGTGTTTGCATCTGAGAATGCAAAGTAGGCAGGTAAATTTACAGGTTCCCTTTAAGTTTCCAGGTCTGTATAAGAGGGAAGTCCTGCACAGTTGGAACAGGAGCTCTGCTAGAGGAAAGTCAAAAAAGAGGGGTTGTGAGAATAGTGGGGTCCCTCTCCTTTTTCCTAAGGGGGAAAGGTTAATTCACCCTGGAGGAAATGTCCCACCAGTTTAAAACACTGTTATGCAGCCTTAGGAGGTATGTCAAACTTCAGCGCAATCTGAATAAGGGTGTGGATTTGATAGCACTTATTAAAAAACCCCAACCTTTAAACAGAAAAAAAGGTTTTAAAACCTAATTATAGGTTTGAAACTGCTATAACAGTTTTAAAAGATATACTAGTGCCTGTATGTTGTGGACATAGCTTGGTAATTCTCAATGTACTTGCTGTATTATTATTTGGGGGGCAATGGGAAGGTGAAAAAGAATCATGATAGTCTACTCTGATCTGCTGCGCAACCCTTTTTGTACCTTTTATTTACATGTACTGAGGTTAAAATAAATAACAATAGTAATGCTTGGAGCTTACAAATGAATCCAATAGGCACATGAAACCTTAGCTGTATAGCTCCACATACCATATTGTATGTTCATTGTGTATTCAATCAAGCTGATGAGGAGAAAATTACCACTATGGCCTGAAAATGCAGAATGTTCATCCTAGGGAAAAGATGAGTTTAGAGCTCTGAGTAGAACATCTGCTGTTGGGAATATGGGAAGGGTGTACACGCACTATCCATCCATCCATCCATCCATCCATCCATCCATCCATCCATCCATCCATCCATCCACTTCCTCTGACATGTACCCTATTTCTTTTCACTGGACATTAGGTGGCTTGTGGAATCCACCAGCTTACTCAGGATCAATGGAATCAAACCTTCATAGCCAGTACTGCAGAGAATGGTTAAGTAATATAGGGACACAACCCAGTTATGTTTTCTGATGCTTTTCCACTATTGGGGTTTTTTCAGTCTATATTGTCAAATACAGTGGGATGTAGGACTCACATAAGATGTGGTAATGGGATTATTATTTTCTAAAATTTATTTTTGTAGATCAAAACAAATTAGTTGTGGAGTCATAATAGTACTTTTTATCTCCATTCACACGAGAGAGTGTCTGATGAGGAACTCACTGCTACTTCTTACCGAACTCCTTCAGTTTTAAGCAGCCAGCCATATCCTTTAGAAAGTCCAGTGGAAAACACATTTTCATTAGATCATTGTTACTTCCAATGGAATAGCTTCAACATCACTGGTTGACTAGTAGGCTGTTAAAGTATCTCAAAGAATTCAAAAGAAGTTAATGTGTTTTGTATGGCTTGGTAAGAATACGCTAGAATTAAGGTGAAATGAAGAATTAATTATGTTGTATTCTTAGATTCTTAATGACAAGTATTTCCTTAATCAATGAAAAAGATTGCTTCACAATACAATTCCTTCCCTGATGCCTCATTTTATAACTTTCTGTAATTGTTCTCTAATTTCTCTAATTCTCTATTTCATTACTGAGTGGGGTGTAAATTGCATTCATTCAGCTGCTCTGGAAGACAGAATGATTTCATCCATAAAATCCCTTGATTACATGGTTTAAAGTTGTTTTGAATTAGCTTAAATTTATCAGTGCTAATTCATAATAATGAAGATGACATTATACAGGGTTGCAACAAACATTTTTAAATTCAGGGAGCTTTTTGATAATGAAATCCAATATCAGTTGAAGGGTATATCTCTTACTGTTAGCTGTCAAAGGAATCAAAGCAGATTCTATTTCTAATTCAGATATCTCATTTAGGTGACTGAACAAAAGTGGGACAATTTCAGTCTGGAGAGTCTTGAGTATACAGAGGAATGGATGGGTAGGAAAGATGTAGATACTAGATACAGCAACGAGGTTGAGTTACGCATTTCTTAAACTTACAAAAAAACCCCGTCGTAATTATTTTTCAGATTTATGTCGCCACTAGTTTTTCTTATGCTTTGCTTTTTTCCTAAGGCTTTAAAGGAGCAATATTAGACGTGCAAAGTATCAACTCTTGAAAGGTATGTTGGGTAGATGCTGACATGGGAATATTGTTTTATTCTTGGTTGACATCCTGTTGCTTATTTAGAAAATATGTAGTTTAAACTATCCAGATTATTGAATTTTATAAGCTGAAAAAAGTTGGAAAGATATTAATTTGGTTTTTTTTTCCTTTTTTATGATGCATTTATACGTCCTTTTCTCACAATTTAGAAATTAACGGAAGCACCAAGAAATCTACTTACTTTCTAGGGAATGAACTGTGATCCCCTAGCATGGCAATGTCCCCGATGGAGTAAGTTGTCTGGCTTGGCCAAGTTAGTGGTGTGTATCACAATGAAACAACGCAGTACCATAGGAAATATTTAGTTCTATTTGGGAAATATTTCCTGTATAAGGATTTTACCTCTAAATTTTTACCAAAACAATCAGAAAAGTAGATGTTTGCTTTCAAATGCATCTTTCATCACAGATTTATGCTATGGGATTAGCAGGCATAATGCTTAGGCTTGCTTGTTTTGCATGTGTGATTCCTTGCAAGATCTTCATATTACTTTCGTCAACGTTGTCAATAAGTGATTGCTGAATATAATGTTGGGTCTCCGTGGATTTTTGTGATGTTATTCCTATTTATCCAATTGCCATACATGGTTAATATTCAGACAGGATGGAGATACTCAATTTTTCGGTGGGTGAAATTCCACAGTCAGGTAATTCACACCACTCCTACAGATTTTAAAAAACTTTCAGCAAGTGCAGGTTTTCTGTAGAGCAGAAGAGGATGAGCAAACATCTCAGTTTGCTGGTCTTATACTTTTGCATATTTGCTGCACTGATATTGGTGCTCATCACAGTCATTATTAATCTTTTTTTAAAGGTGTTGCTTAGGGTTTTCAAGGACTGAGATTGAGCTCCAGTGAATATCAACTGCTATTGGCTGCAGCTTAACATTGTCTAAATTGCATGAATAACCATCACTTTTAATTCTTTAACATTATCTTATTCAAAAGCTGCTCATTTAGTTTTTAAAATCTCTTTGGGGACAGCACTATGAAATAGAGATGCCATCTGTCATCCTGTCTGAGACCAGCCCTGTGAATGCAATGCCATCATTGTGTTGCTAACACAATCATAGAACAAAACATGTTGAAGGGATAATTGCCTTGAATGCCACCAGCTTCCACTTTGAAGGTAACAGATTCCATAACTAAATTTGGATTCAAACACAGCAATTAATTCTGTTGTCTCTCATATTACTTTCTCTTCACATTCTGCCCCTCTATAAAAATGATACAAATGCAGACAATCAGTTATCAATTTCATAAATGGCATGAGCTACGTTGTTTCTATCTCTATGGAGGTTTAGAAAGGCATGAAGTGGTGGTGGTCCTTTTGAACCTATACACGTGTGAGGCACTTTCTCAGTTTGCTCAGGGTTTAGAGAGAAAAACCTCTCCAGAAGATGATTCAGCTCATTTAGAAAATTAATTACTTGAAGACCACATGTCTCACAACTAATTGCAAATTGCAGAGGAAATTAAGGAATATTCCTAATTTAGTAGCCAAAATCTGGGTGGGGCAAATCCAGACTGGAGACTCTAACCCGTGGGGGGACAGGGAAGCTTATTCTGCAGTCCTTACTATTATGACACTACTTTTTTGAATAGTGTTTCTTCATCACTCTTTCCTACCTTTTATATTTGTGCTAACTTAAAATGCATTCTGGTTTTACAATAGCAAGTAGAAGAGATTAAATTCCTGGAATGGCAACAAAACCTTATTTGTCTTTACTGAATTCAAGCTCAGTTTAATTTGTGTTTAGCTCTGAGTGGCTCTCCATGAGACTGCATCTTGACAGCAGTTCAGAGGCACTGCCTTTTGCAGTTAGTCAGGCACTTGATCATGATGGCTGTGGTTTCAGGGAAAGTTTCTTGAATTATTAACATTTCTTTTTTTTCCCAGGAGATGATACTGCTGTATGGCATTTACTTTCCACATTTAGAATCAGTAACATAAATAAGCATGCAGGACATGCCACAGGTCAGGTTTTGCAGTGCAAAATACAAGAACTGTCTGTCAATAGATGGCTGTTTCTGATGAGTACTTTGGTTTTATACGCATTTTCTGATTATTCTTTAGGATAAGACCTCTCTAGATTCTAAAGATATTGTGAGGTTCCCATGAAACTGTGATGGGAACAATATAAATTAATAGATGAACATAGATCAACACAGAAGGAAGTGTTGCCCCCGTTGCAAGAGGGGGCAAGAGAATTTTCCTTACTCTTTCCTTACATAGAAAGCATAAGGAAAAATCACTGTAACACTTTAATACCTTAGAGTGACAAAACTATTTTCCTTGTGATAAGGTTTTTCAACTTCAGCCTGCTGCCGTGCAAGCCAGCTCTGATTTAAAAACTATGGGATTGTCCTTAAGAGACACAGAGGCCAAGCTAATACATCTGGCATTTGAAAAATATTTGCTTGTTCAAGCTTGGCATTCTGCTCAGTGCAGTTGATGCACTTGGTCTGTGTTATGGTCAATGTGGAGTGACTTCAGATCTGTCTGCTTTATACGATCGAGAACCTCAGTGAGTGATGTGTGACTGTTCCACAGCTTTTGAGCACGAATTTGGAAGCTTAGGTAAGGTCCAACTTTCTGCAAGTAAATAACCCAGAATTTTTCTGAAGGATTGCTCACCTTGAAGCATCTTCAGCCAGACACACAACCTTTCTCAGAGAGTGTTTTCTTAAAGATTTGAGAAGGAAAATATGGCTGGGAAACAACATCAGCTACATTTTAAATGGGTCTCTTATAAGTGCGATAGGTTTCTGATCTACAGACTGTGGTGGTGAGCCACCAGGAATTTGATGAAGGAATGTAAAGTTGTCAGCACATTCCTGCTCCCTGTTGCTAGGGGAACGACTCTGGGCTCACAGTGTCTTTCTTCCTTTGCAACTTCACTGCATAATGAAAATATAACTGAATATTTTATATTTTGTTAGCCACACCATGGTTTAAAAAATATACAAAAACAGCATAGGTAAACTGAATTAAACTAATTATGTCAATTTATCTTCATAATTTTTAGGGGATTTCCCAAGTAAAACATTCCTAATTTAGTTACAAGTAAATTTGATTCCATGTTTGATTTTAACAGAATCTGGAGTACTAATCTGTTTTTATTCCACTTTTTGTGATTCAAGTTTTATTTGTTTTTTGCACATGGAACACTAAAAATAAAGTATAAAAGCTGGTATATAATGTCAGGAATGGGTTGCAGAAAAAATACTTCTGGTGTAAGTATGTGTAAATTGTAATTTGTAAAGTAAATGTTTTATCATGTTTTACTTCCCTGTAGCAATAGTTTATTAGTTAAAAATAAATGCTTACTCTTACATATCAAAAATAAAGACACCACTTTCTAAACTTGCCAAGATATTACAGTGGTATCAGAAGAGTCAGGGAACCTAGTCGGTGCAATACATTGACAGGAACACTATACAAAAATACAATACGCAGTGACGTAACATTAACAAAGAGATTGCTTTAAGGGTTCTAGCTTTTTATAGTCTTCAGAAGCACTTGTCTCTATAACTGTGTTTATATTCTTTCAGTGTACTATAAGGTACATATTCATTTTTTTATGATTTTTTGTATATAATTTTCTGCACTGCAAAAAAGCAATTTAACACTCTCTACTTCCTCCATTATATGTTACCAATGAGTTTTTTCTTCACAGTTCTTCACGACATTTGGCATCCTTAAACTGAATCAATAAATTCCTACCACTCGAGCTGAGTATGTAACATTTAGCAATAGCTAGTATAAATTCTCCATGTGGACTAATGATGAATGGCATGCTTCCCCAGGGGTTTCAGAGAGATTTGTGGGCAGGAGATGTACGAATTTCTGATCTTTTTTTTTCACTCTGAAAAGTAAGTAGTGAGCTCTAGATTTTTTTTAAGGATAGGTTTTGTTGTTGTTCTGCCATTTCTTGCCAAAGGCTATTCTGCCTCAGTCCTGCCTCTGTCCTACTGCTGGGCTCTTAACCCAGTTTACTTTTCAAAGTCCACTTTGTGGGCTTGCTCTGTCATTCCTAGTTTCTTTCTTAATTAATTGTCATTCAGGGCCTTGTTCATTCTCCTCCTCTCTCAGTTCCTTGTTACTGGCTTCGCCCCTTCTCATCCATCTTGCCCTATCAGTCTCTGACCTCTGGCAAGCAGTGACCTCCCTCCTATCCTACTTAGCAGCTTTACCTCCATGAATTTCCATTTTTTAGCCCCTTATTTTCTTTCTCTTACCACCAGCCTGTTGTATAACACCCTTAGTGCTCTCTTAGTACCTGAAACATGTGGCTTCCTTTTGTGGGCCTGTCTGGGTATTGATAGAGATATCTAATTCCTTTCCAGACAGAAGCAGCCAAGTGCAGTCATTGCAGAGAAGGGCCCAGACTTCCCTCAGCAGTATGAACATCTGTTATATTTTCATTTCCCCAATACAGTCTTTACACTTTGCTCTCTATCTCTCCTTAATATTTTCTTTTCTCCTGATGTAGTCTTCTCTCTTAGTCCTTCAAAATGTAAATTTTGATAGCGTATTCTACTGCCATTATTTACAGTGCAAAATATCTGGCTCCTTGTTGAAACTATGAATATTGCTTCTAGGATGAGTTACCCAGAAGTAGGGCAAGAGTGGTAGAGCCTGATATAATTTTTTTCTAGACCAGTGCTTCATGTAATAAATGAAGATAAATACCATTTCTGGTAGGAAACAAGGGAGGTTAGAGGAACTGCAACTTTAAAGAAATAGTATAAAGGGCTAAAGTCCCTTTTCTAATCCCTGATAAACAGCTTGTGGAATGCTTGTCTCAGTGATAAGTGACATTGAAAATGCTCTTTCACCCTGAGAAAAGGACTCTATTTTGGGATAGAAAAGAAAGCCATGTGCCACGACAGTCTTAGTACAGAATGAGAAAACACAGAAGAAAATCTCTGGGGCAGGAATTAGAACTGCAAGGGGTTCATTCAGGAGGTATTAAAATCCCAGAAATAAAAAGGACTAACAACTGAACTTTTGCCACTGAGTAGCTCTGAGTTTCCAAAGGATTAGAGTTAAATTTATAGTTTTATATTTTATTTTTTACTAAAGTGAACAGCTGTCTGCTATTGCTTTTCATTTCTGACAGATGCCAAATGAGGTCAGTTACAGAGTTTGAGCTGATTCATGTGGGGTGAGCACTAGAAACAAGTCCTCTGTACAGAGCACTTAAATTAAAGGGCCATATGCAACTTTAAGAGGATTTGATCCTCTTTGCCGTAGGAGCTGCTGTCTTAACTCTCCACAGTTCAGGCTGGCAGTGTGATTAATGTGCAAAGAAAAGCGTACAAGTGGGGTGCTGGTGCTAGTATATGTATTTGTGTGGTTGGTTGGTTGGGTTTTTTGTTTGTGTTTTATCTTTTTTTTCCTACACATGTGGAATTGCTTGACTTAGGATTTTGGAAGTTGTTGAAATTGAACTTGTGACAGAGAAATTTCCAGTAAGATCTTTACCAATATTTACATAAATGCATGAGTTGTCCTGCCAAAAGTAAGGTTCTACTCTTTTTCAGGATGAGGGGGAACTTGAAGAGATTAAAAAGTGGTTTTGTTTATGGTCTTTTTCTGTGGATGTGTATTTTGTTAAAAGAAATATCACCTTCAAACATTCTTTTGTTTTGCTGGATAACACCAACTAAGATGAGATAATTCCCATAAGAAATGCCAGAAGCTGAGCCCTTGGGATCCATACCAGCAATGACTCCAAATTATTTTCTTCTCTTTGGAGAACTATGGTCAGTATTCCTCTCTTATACAGAAAAGTTTTGGAAGAGAGACCCAAGTGACTTCTTGTTATTTATTCTTGCTCTAATAGGAGAAACAGAAGAAAATCCTCAAGGTATGTTTACTAGTTAATCCACAGCATTAATTGGGAAAATAATTGTCCTATAGCTGCTTTTGTCTTTGCACTTACAATTGTCTTCCCTGTGGTAGTCCCCAGGCTGTAGTGGGTACCAAGGAGTCAAATCTGTCATAGCAAATGCTGCTTTCTGTAGTCTTGAGTCCTAACTGTATTTTTCAGTAGCTAAACTAAGCGATCTCAGTTTCAGAGTTCATTCCCGAGCAATTTTTCCTTGTGAGATTCCAGAAAAAAGGTAGATCTTGGAAGTTGCCTGTCTCCTCTGCTGGAAGGTATGAATAACTATACTTAAGGTGTTGGTGGGACACTGAACAAACTGCGTGAGAGACTCTGGATGAAAGATATGTAGGAGTAGGAAATACATATGAATATATATTCACCGGTATGTCTGTCTCCTTTCCTTCTGCTTCTGTTCATAGCTACTCTTCCTTGAATGCACATTGGGATTACTCTGAACCAAGGATTGTGATCCTCAAAATCTTGGCCATACTATTCATCTGCTGACTGACGTCAGACAAATAATTTCTTTATGCCTCAGTCTGTAAAATGAAAATGACAATTCTGTCTTTCCTTATAAAATGTTTTGGGCCAAGAGAAAAAAACTGATGTTATGAGAAATGTTGGCATTGCTGTTATGCTCCTTTAGTTATGCAGAAGAAATTTCTTGCTCTCTAAGGTGTTTTACATAATCTGCCCTGGTCAGCTCTGTTAGTCATTACAATGTTACAGTTCCTTCTCATCTAATATCAGGGTGTCTGAAAGAGCCTGGGAACTTGGTGGCACAGTGAAGTTTGTGGTGAGAGCTGCACGAATACTGCTTCTGTAGTCCAGTATGATTTCTTGGAAAGTAACCACACCTGAAGGTCAAAAAAAGTGCAGGATCAGAGCCAGCTGAACCAGGCTCTCAGCAGGTATAGATGCTTGTAAATCTACTTAAAGCAAGCTGTCCCAAAGTCTCCTTTACAGGCTTATTGAATGAGCAAGATACACAGCTGGATGCAGGAAGTGCAGTGCTCCATGTTTCCAGTATTTCTTACTGTATTATATTTCTTACTGTATCCTCTGCTGAGATATTGGTGCTCTTGCACTGTAGTTGGTATGGCCCTGAGAAAGTCTGAAAGACTAGCTGTCTCTGCATAGGCAACCTGAAGATTTGCCAGTTTTTCTCTTAATTTCTTATTCTAACACTGATTCATATTAACAAATGATTAATTTACTTAGCATAAGACAGTAGCAACTAGAGAAGAGTTATAAGAAAAATAGGTCGCTGAATATGTTTATTTGTGTCTGTTGGTAGCAAATATAATTGAAATTTTCATTTTAAACTTCTGCTCATTCTAGTATCTGTTGCAGTAAAAATACATCTATTTGACATTCAGCAACTGCATTTCACAAAATCAGGACATTTTTTCTTGATTGTTACAGGCTATTAATTGTTAGCAAAGAAGTTTGAGAAAAGCATTAGGCAACAGTTGCAAGAGAGTTTGGTTTGCCTTTAGGCACTCTTTGGCTAAACATGACTGATTTTTTAAGGTTTGCTGGGCAAAGCTTGTCTCTTCTTGTCACTGTCTTTATTTAGCGTAAATTTTTTATGCTATTTTTGTTTCTTTGCTCTCATTTAATGCCATCCTGCTGCTTTACCTAATGACACAAGCTAACAACTTAGCAAAAGAACTTTCTTATCTAATTTACATCAAGCTGCATTAGGATTCTGGTTACAAATATCTTAATGGTTGTGGAGAATGAGGTTTCTGAGCAATTGTCACAAGGGCCAAATAATCAAACATAATTATTAATTAGTGTAGGGCTGCTATTGTAGCATAAATGTTTGTTTGTATAATTTGAAAGTACATTGCACATAATCAGATGTTCAGGATTATTTTTATTTCAATGAGTTTTCTTCTTCTTTAACATACAGATAAGAATGACAGGAATCTCTTTAAATAAGAACATGAAATATCAGGAGGCTGCTGTACCAAAACACATTTCATTGAAATAGATCTATTTTCTGTGAATTGGATGCAGGGGGAAGTCTATAGAGATAATTAGATGTGTTGTTATTGTCATGTATGAATCAATATCTGCAATGGCCACTGCTCTTAATAAGTTTTTCAAATTTCAAAGGAGATTATGCAGGCAAGGGCAGATAATATCCAGAATTCATTCATGATGCAAGTCTATTGATAATGGAGACTTTAGACTAGGAACAAATTCGACCAAAGCTGTAGCTGAACTGGAGGACAGGGGGCAATGTTGGATTAGGTATGATGATTTTTCAGAAAGGATGGCTCCACAAGCAAGTTAATTCACTTCACCGGGGAAGTATTAACCTCTTTCCTCCTCATTTAGTGCATGTTATATATGATGATTCTGAGGAATATGTTCATTTTTGCAACCCTTAAAAACAAAAAAATGAAAGAGTAAGAAGATAAATACCCTGAGCAGATAATAAACCAATACAGTATTAGCTTCCATGGTCTTTTTTGGGCTTTGGCCCTGTGACAAACTCTACAGTAATAATTTCCAGGTTGTAGAGAAGCCAGGTTGTATCTGAGAAAGGGATTTGACTGAAAATGATCTTTTTGTCCCCTAGCTTCTAAAAGCACACAACTGCAATCCCTTCATATCAGGTGTTGGACAATTAGCCAATGTAAAAAAGTGAAATACCTTTTCATAGAATCATAGAATCTTTGGGTTGAAAGAGACTTTTTAAGGTCATCTAGTGCAACACTCCTGCAATGAGCAGGGACATCTTCAACTAAATCAGATTGCTCAGAGCCCCATCCACCCTGCCTTTGAATGTTTGCAGGGATGGGGCATCTATCACCTCTCTGGGCAACCTGTGCCAGTCTCTCACCACGCTCACTGAAAAAAACTTCTGTCTTACATCTAGTCTAAATCTACCCTCTTTTAGTTTAAAACCATTACCCCTTGTCGTATCGCTACAGGCCCTGCTAAAAAGTGTGTCCCCATCTTTCTTATAAGTCCCCTTTCAGTACTGGAAGGCTGCAATAAGGTCTCCCCAGAGCCTTCTCTTCTCCAGCCTGAACAACCCCAACTCTCTCAGCCTTTTTTCATAGGAGAGGTGTTCCATCCCTCTGATTACTGTGGTGTCCTTCCTCTTGCCCACCTCCAACAGGTCCATGTCGTTCCTGTATTGAGGGCTCCAGAGCTGGATGCAGTACTCCGGTAGGGGTCTCATGGGAGTAAAGGGACAGAATCACCTTCCTTGACCTGCTGGCCATACTTCTTTTGACTCAGACCAAGATACAGTTGGCCTTCTGGGCTGTGAGCACACATTGCCAGCCCATGTCCAGCTTTTCATCCACCAGTACGCCCAAGTCTTTCTCAGTAAGGCTGCTCTCAATCCTTTCATTCCCCAGCCTGTACTGATACTGAGGGGTGCCCCAACCCAGGTGCAGGACCCTGCGCTTGGCCTTGTTGAACCTCATGACGTTCACACGGGCCCTTTCCTCGAGCTTGTCCAGGTTCCTCTGGATGGCATCCCGTCCCTCAGGTGTGTCAACTGCACCACTCAACTTGGTGTCATCTGCAGACTTGCTGGAGGTGCACTCCACCTCCATCCCACTGTCTAGGTCATTGACGAAGATAATAAGGAGTACTGGTGCCAGTATGGACCCCTGAGGGACACCACTTATCACCAAACTCCATCTGGACATTGAACCATTGACCACTACCCTCTGGATGCGACCATCCAACCAATTCCTCATCCACCAAACAGTCCACCCATCAAATTCATACCTCTCCCATTTAAGGAGAAGGATGTTGTGGGGGACTGTGTCAAAGGCCTTACAGAAGTCCTTTGTAGGACTTTGTAGAAGTACCGTAGACATCGGTAGCTCTTCCCGTGTCCACTGACGTGGTCAATCCATCATAGAAGGCCACTAGGGGCTTGCCCTTGGGGAAGCCATGCTGGCTGTCTCGAATCACCTCCCTGCCCGCCATGTGCCTTAGCAAAGCTTCTAGGAGGATCTGTTCCATGATCTTCTCAGGCACAGAGGTGAGCTGACAGGTCAGTAGTTCCCAGGGTCCTCCTTGCTACTTTTTTTAAGAATGGGTGCCCTTTTTCCAGTCTCCAGGGACTTCACCTGACTGCCAGGACTTTTCAAATATCATGGAGAGTGGTTTGGCAACCACATCAGCCACTTCCCTCAGGACTCTGGGATGCATCTCATCAAGTCCCATAGACTTGTGCGTGTTCGGGTTCCTCAGGTGGTCTCAAACCTCATCTTCTCTTTACAGTGGGAGGGCCTTTGCTCCTCCTATCCCTGTGCATGATCACTGCAGCTCAGGCTGCCTCCAATTGTGACATCACAAATTAACTCACATGCACTGGTGACCAACAGGTCCAGAATGGTATTCCTTCTGATATGGTTGCCTATTACCTGGCATAGGAAGTTATCCTCCGTGCACTCCAGTGCATGGTGTTATGGTGGTGCTATGGTGGTGCTATTTGAATTGCAAGAAAGGATTATTTTGTGTCTTGGATGGTTCTCATTTAATTACATCTATTCTGCAGTGGGTTTATATGTCCTGTGAGGTATCCTGTTATGTTTACTTAGCTTTATGTGCAAATAAAGATCAAGATCAGGACTTGATTTGGAAAAGCACTATGGCTGTCTAATTTTAAGCACTTTTGATGGCATTCTACAGAGTGCATACTTCAAGATTTGTCAAGCTACTTTTCTAAAATACCCTTTTTTATGAGGTTCAGTGTGTTTTTACAGGCAGAAAGTACATGCAGTGCAAAAGCCATCTTCCTAGTTCATAAAAGTGGCATTCAGCTGAAAATACTTCTCTTTACTGGTTGTGATAGTAGTGAAAGTGCAAAGTGGGTGATAACATAGTAAGATCCTCCTGCTGTATCAAACATTTCTGTGTTTGAAATGTCTGTGCAGTTGGTTCTGTGATTGAGAGTTGTGGGCCAAAAAAAAAAAAGAAACTTTTTTCACTCTGACATTAAGGATGACATAATGCATGTTCTTGAATATATTCACAACACATAAAAGCTGTGAGGAGGCTTTTCACACTAATGGGACACATAAAGTTTGTTGAAAATTACAGTTTGTGATTATTTCCTCACAAAAATTGGTTAGTGGACTTGTAAATCAAGGCACAACAATTATTTATTTTAGTTGCAGCATTTGTGTTTACATACTGGTGTGAGAGAATTAGAGAAAGATATTTTGCCCCCTGGTAACTTCTACAAGACATGTAAAAGATCAAAACATGCTCTGACCTGGAATACTCTGGGAATATATTGTGTTTATGTAAAGATTTAATTTATTTCTGAAACTATAGAAATTTTCTTGCAGTTGGTACAGGGACTAGCAGCAATTGTTCCTTTTGTTTAAATTAATCACTATTTTTCTTTATCATAAAGGACTGAAATGGTAAAATACTCTGGTTCCCTACCCCATAAAAGCATGAATGTAGACCCAAAGCTGCAGAGGTCCACAGAGATATTGATAACTCTAGCATAACAATGCAATGTAGAGAAATACAGGTTTGGTATGACAGCAGAAGCCTTGAAATGTAGTGACACGTTACAGAGCAGAGGAATATGGGTGGGACGATAAGAAATGAGACACAGGTTGACACTGGGGACTTCACAGCTATAAACTCACCAATAGTCAGTGAACAAAATGCAGGTCTGGAGCTGAGCAAAACCAGTTTCAGGGTACCAAAGAGCACAAAATAGAAGCATCCAACACACATAAAATGCATCACAAATAGTAAATTTGTATGTGACATGAACTTCCAAAACAAAAGGGAAAGATGAAGATATAAGAGCATGCTGCCAAACATATTAAAGCAACCCTAAGCAGACTGCACATGGAGTAAGAAGAAGCCATCAGCATACTACCATCAATATCCCCATCAAAGAACTTGAGATGCTGTCAACTTGCTGTACTCTCCGCCTGCTCAGACAGACTGAAGCTGTGCTTCCAACCCCACTCAGACTAGTGTTCTTGACCTTGTGAGCAGGGGATAGGGAAGGGCAGGCTTTGCTATGTTTAGATGATTAATTTAACTGACACTAAATAAAAGGCAAAATACTGTGAAGTATGAGTATAAAAAGTTAATTATGATTGAGAATTTTTATGAATAGTGATATTGTTCATTATCTTTTATATTCACTTTCTGTAATAACTAGACCTGTAATACTACTACTACTACTACTAATTACTACTATTGGACTGCTAAGATCGCAATTACACTAAACAGTAACTTCTTGCCTTTATGTATGAGGTATGTTTCTTTTTCACCCATAAGAAGATTTTGAGTGTAATAAAAACACACATCATGATGTTTCAATATCTTTTCCTTTGTCATGCAAGTAATTTCTGTATTCCAAATAGAAAAATCCTGTTTTAAGTGTTAAACCCATTTTTCTCCCTAAAATGTTTATTGTTTGTCTGATATTGTGTGACTAATTGTACAGATGGATAACCAGTTATACAGAGTGATTTTCCTTGGGGCAGCCAAAGACACCATGATAGATTGTGTTCCTGGTAGCTGTTTCTACTTTTAGAAAGACAGTTTAAATTGAGGAAGACTTTGAGATTACAAGTGGTTCCTAAGAGCTTAGTTTATCTAATAAGCCAGAAAATTCAAATAAAGTGAGCCAGATGCATCTATTGTAGTACTGGAAGTGTACAAGAGTCCCTTAAAGTGGTGTTTTCTATTCCTTTAGGCAAAATTAAACATCAGAGGACCTTTTATGTGTCTTTTTTTGTCCGATGGAGAGGAACACCAATGAACAAAGATACTACTCTAACATCTTGATTAAAGCCTTCATTTAGCAGTCCAACTTTGAAGACCAGGTAAGCTACTGAATAGGGATGGACAAAGCACAGATGCAAAAACTGTCAGGTAAAGTGGAGCTTATATTCAATCAGTGGCATTAAAGCTGCTGTGTTAGAGTGTTGAATTCTTTTTAAAAAATTGTAAGTTAGGATTAGAAGCAGAGACTCATACCCAATATGAGTATACCCATATACCCATACCTCACTCATGCCCAATATATTAGACGTTTGCGCTAAACACTTCTTCATTTCGTCCCACATTTATTGTTCCTTCTTCTTTACAAATTGATGAGTCTTAAGTAGGTCAGGTGGCTGAGAAAGCCAGCTGCAATACTCTGTACACTCTGATTTACTTGAATTAATAATCTGAACACAGCAAGCCCACTCAGGCACTCTTGCATGAGGCAGTGCAAGGAAAAAAAAAAGTTGTCAGACTGGAAAAGATGTCAGATGTCATAAAAAGAGCTCTGTAAGGTCTGTAAATAAGCCCACTATTCACTGTTTTCTGTTGTGGTTTTTATAGTTGTGAAGATGTGTTTTATAAAGCTTTTTTATTTGGCATTTAATTTGTGGTATCTGCTGTGTTTAGAGCCACAGCCGTCTGTAGCTGTGATTCTTTTTTCTATTTATGTTGAACCATTTCTCGCCAATTTCATTATATTTACTCTCGTGTTAAATATAACCTTGGCTAATTGTATTCTTCATAAATAAGCTTTAAATCATAAGATTTTTCCAGTCTACAAAACCATCAGTGAAGATTTAGAAGCAATCTGCTCTCCTCTTCGACAATTGTCTGGAGGTCGCTTGAGAACAACTGTGAAGATTGATTAGTTTCAGTGATATTTTGGTTAACTTTGCAACCTGTCAGCTTCAGGTTTACTGATAACTTATTAACTTCAGCACTGGTCATTTTCATACCTAAGTCATCGTGGCATGTGTCTATGTTTTTCCTCAGTGAAAACCTTTTTCCAAACTTTTCTTGCAATGATGGAAAATTCTGCAGAAATTCTCTCTCCAGAGAGCTTATTCAATTGCTGCATTGTCCTTACTGTTATAAACCGTCTTCATAATATCAGAACATCCCGCACTTTAAACTCACCATTTCTTACCCGTATAGACATAGAATAATGGTAGTTTGTCGCTATGAAAGAGATTGTTAAAAGAAGAACAACACCTTAAGATATAAGGAGTTCAAGAAATTATCAGACGACTTCTACACTAAACAACTCTGGTTCTTCAGCCTTTCCTTATACACAGCCATTCCTCTCTAGACTCCTCATGGCTGTTGCACATCTTTATGAAGCATGATATCTAGGAAAACTGCAGAACTGTTATCCAACCGTGTGCTATCTGTTTTGCTGTGGTGCTTAATATAGAATTTTTTCTTGTGCTTACTGAATTGTAATACATTTTTTTCCAGAAAGTAGCACGGTTCGAGTTTTGTCCTCATTCCTATTACACTGCTAGTCCTTTCTGGCACCATGACCCCTGTATGGGAGGGTGAGATTTTATTTGTGGTTGACAATCCTTATTTTTAGACTTCTAGATATCCAGAAAAGAACTTTAGCATTAAGTGATTATCAATACATTACATCTTTAATAAATGTGTAGTAGCACAAATTTATCTGGAAACCTGTGAGATTTCAAGGGGTGTCTTCCCCATCCATGGGGAAGAGTGGCTCAGGTTGTAGGTCCTTGCCATATTATTCATGAAATAAGATTTTATGATTGTTTCTGATATTAGACAGGTACCTTGCAACCTGAATTGCTTCAATTTCTCCAGTTGTTGGAGGGGAACATGAGACTAAATTATTTTGTAATGTGCTTTGAAATCAACTGTCAGAGCTATGTAAAAATGAATTACTGTTGTTGCATATTAGTATGATTGATATGGTAATATTACTCTGATTAATCACTTCTAATAGTCCCCATTTCTACTGTTTAGCCATTTCCAATCCCAAATAAAAGACTTAGACCAACAAACCATAACAACTCTCTCAACACCCTCCCAAGGCTGTGTCCTGTCTTCTGTACTGCATCCGCTTTTGACCTGGTGAAGTAGGACACCAGTCTGAATCTGGATAGTCTGCAGTACATTTTAGTGTTCTTCAGTGGTTCATCTGATTTTTGACAAACACTCAGAAATAAAGCAATATAGAGTAGTTTGTGTAATGAAAGAAGGGAGGAGATTCTGGGAAGGAGATTCAGGATTTTTTTTACTGTGCACTGACACTAGAATAAATTTGCTTGCATAGGGTGAAAAAAAAGAATTTTAATAGTACTGCTGATTATGTTTTAGTTTGGCTGTAAATATATCAAATTACATCACAATACTGGAATAAATGTAATTTGTAAGGCTGGATTTAGTCCTTCAATTATTTTTAGCTTTTGTTTAAAACCTTTAACTCTCACCGCAAGATGTATATAGTTTGTGGTAAGTGAAACGTGCCTGCAAGAATATCACTATTTTCTATGTCTTTAGATATTTTCTGTGTTTCCTTGCTCGCTATATATGCACAAAATGCATGTCCAGGAATCTATTGGAAGAATCACAGAATCACAGAATAACAGAATCATTAAGGTTGGAAAAGACCTCTAAGATCACCAAGTCCAACTGTCAACCTAACACCACCATGACCACTAAACCATGCCCTGAAGTGCCACATCTACATGTTTTTTTAAAATTTCCAGTGATGGTGAATAGTATCATGGAGTGTTTGATTCCTGCATCTTCACTGTTGAGGTGAGGAAAATCTTCACATTAGATCACTTTTAAATTTTAAACTATCCAGAAGCACACTCATTTTTATGGATGAAATCCAGTGTGGCAGCTGGAACTCTATAGGTTTCCAATAAGCAAACCAAATTCCTTTTTAAATAATCTAGAAAGTATTGAGGGACACTTGCAAAACTTAAGAGCAAAAGATGAGGTTTTGACCAGATTGTTGCCAACACAAACACCTGAATGAGCTGTGCTGCTAGCAAGCCATCTGTTGACACTACTGTACTGAACATGAGCAGCTAAAAATGTAATTGTAAGAGGGAGTGCTGACAGATTTTTATTCACAATATATCCATCAAATGTTTAATTGTGAGTCCAATGTATTTCTCTTTTTTCCCCTACAAAGCTGAGTTCCAGCCAAAGCTCTCTGTTCAGCCAGGCCAGTCTTCTTCCATGTAGGCTCGTCTCCTGGCACATAGGGATGGCCTGCTCCTGCACCTTTAAGATTTCATTCTTGAAGAATGTCCAGACTTCCTGGACTCCTTTGCCCTTCCGGACTGCCTCTTAGAGGTTCATTCAGGAGATTCTTCCAGAAGAAGTATTTATTACACTGTTTTTCTATTTCATCTATTTCTGTGCTAATATAAAATTAAATAGACTTGCAATTGTGTGAAAATAAAAATATTTCGTTGATTTTCAAGATAAGTGATCAGTTTCAGCAGCTGATTCATAAGCAGCTTGGCTGCCCATGCACTGCTGTATACAGTGGTGATCTTCTTAGTCAACTCTCCACCTGCATCACTTTCTTGAGATGCCCTTCTTCTTACAAAATATATATAACATGTCTCTGATCCTAATCTGGGAAAATCAGCCTGGTGGTAGAGCTGCTTACCACAACACAGAGGCCTATGGAAACAGCTGTGTGGAACTTTAGTAGTGTCAGGGAAAGCCTATGTTTTGGCATATGTTTTTCGGAGGTCTTTCTTTAGGCAATTCCTCTCGTAATTTTTTTTTTATGTGTGATCTAGCTTTTAGCATAAGCGTGGTGGTTTTTGAGCTAAAAAAAGGCTAGAGTGTCTTAGTATCAGTTTTGTTTTTCTGAATTTCATACACATCAGTGCA